>NW_006921592.1:1431026-1449163 GCF_000298275.1 Orycteropus afer afer | reverse complement strand
CTGTCCACCCATATACGCATGATAGCCTTCACTGACAACACAGTACTGTATGTGCAAAAGGGTTCATCTTTGTTGTCTGTACCTCCCATGTACCTCCCTATGTCTTTCTCATCCTCAATGGTGCCATATTGGTCACTCACATTTCTACATTGACCTTCTCTTCACCCAAATCAATACTTATCTCTGTCTATCTAACAGCCTTTCCTCCCCTCCCCTCCCACCTCTAGTAACCAACAAAGAAAATTTCCTTCTATAGATAAACCTTTCCTTAACTTTTACAATAACGGACTAATGCAATATTTGTTCTTTTGTGATTGACTTATTTCACTTAGCATAATGTCCTCCAAGTTCATCCACGTTATGCGGTGTTTTGCAGATTCTACATTATTCTTTCACGTTGCACAGTATTCCATTGTGTGTATGTACCATAGTTTGGTTATCTATTCCTCAGTTGATGGATACCTAGGTTGTTTCCATCTTTTGGCTATACCAGAGCTTCTTAAAGGTAAGGTTGCTTTTTTCATTTTTAAAGAAAAAAGCTATAGTTCAATTTGGCTATAGTTCAATTTGCATTCTGTTTCTTTTCTTTTTTATTACTATTTGCATGAAAGTTTACAGAGCAAAATAATATTCCATACAGTAGTTCATACACATTTTGTTTTGTGATATTGAATACAATTCCCCACAGTGTAACAACTCTCTCTCCACTTCCTCCCTGTAAGATAAAGCTTCTTAAAGAAGGATATTACATAATAATAAAATGGTCGATCAGGCAAAATGTAACAATTATAAATATATATGCACCTACAGTAATGCGGGAGCTCTCCTGGCGTAGTGCCTAAGGTATGTGACTGCTAACCAGGAGGCTGGCAGTTCAAACTCACCAGCCGCTCCTCGGAAGGAAGATTAGGCAATCTACTTCCGTAGTGATACTGCCTTGAAAACCCAAGTAGGGGTCGCTATGAGTCAAATAGATTTGCTAGCAGTATGAAAGGAAAAATAGACAACTCCACAATAATAGGAGACTTCAATATACCACTTTCAATCATACACAGAACATTAAAAAAAAAAAAAAAATCACTAAGGGCACTTAGAACTTAAATAAAGCTATAAGCCAATTGGACCTCACAGATAAATACAGAACACTACACCCAGCATCAGAATAATAGACATGCTTCTCTGGTACACAAGGATCATTTTCCACAACAGATCATATAACAGGACATAAATCAAGTCTCAACAAATTTAAAAAGACTGAAATTACACAAAGTATCTTCTCTGACCATAACAGTGTAAGGTTAAAAATCAACAGAAGAAATACAGAAAACAAAATAAATTCATGGAAACTAAACAAAAATGAAAACACAACATAGCAAAACCTTTGGGACACAGCAAAAGCAGTACTCAAAGAGAAATTTATAGGAATAAATGTCTACATTACAAAAGGAGAGAGATCAATATTCATTAACTTAAACTGACAACTTAACTTTATTAACTTAAACTGAACAAACCGAAAAGGAAGAGAGCACAAAGGAGCCAAAAGCTGCGAGCAAAAGGAAATAAAGACAAGGGTGAAAATAAATGAAATAGAAAAACAAATGAGAGAGCAAACAAACTAGAAGTTGATTCTTTGAAAATATCAATAAAATAAACCAACCACTATCAGACTAACAAAAGAAACCAACTAGCAGAAGCAAATAACCACATTAAGGAATGAAACTGGTGACTATACAACTGATCCAACACAGATAAAGATTGTAACTGATTTCTATGAAAATTGTACTCTAACAAATTTAAAGATCTATATGAAATGGAAAAATTCCTAGAAACACACTACCTACCCAAACTAACAAAACACTTATAAAATTTGAACAGACTCATTACAAAAGAAGAAACTGAAGATGTCATTATGTGGTAGTTAAGGTTATGTGTCAACTTGGCTGGGCCTGGTTTTGAGTGGCTGGGCAGCTGGATGTAGTTATTGCCCATGGTGAGGTTGGCAATTAACTCTATGATGGAATCTACTGGAATAGCTGAGTAGTTGCTTTAGGCACGTGATCTGCTTCCAGTACATAAAAGCAACTCTGAGAAAGGTCTCCAGCTTTTGGCATGTTTGAATCCTTCATGTAGCCAAGTTGTCATTCAGCAACCTGCCATGTTGTCTTCTGATCTCGGGATTGTTAATGGACTTGACTCAATGGCCTGTCATGTGCTTTGGTAATATCAGAACTGTGCCTTTTTACTTGTCGACCATGGGATTTATCAGCCTCAGCAGCCAGCAGCAGAGCTGAAGCCCAAGGCCAAGGGGCTTTCACCCACCCCTAGAGACTGGCACTGAACTCGGACTTCTAGCCTCTAAAACTGTAAGAGAAATAAACTTCTGCTTGGTAAATTCACCTATTTGTGGTATTTTCTGTTAGAGCAGCACGAAGTAACCAAAACACATTATAAAACTGTCAACAAAAAAAGCCAGGACCAGATGGCTATACTGGAGAATTCTACCAAACATGTAGAGAAGAATTGACACTAATCCACTTCAAAAACACAGAAAAGGAAGAAACACTACTGAACCCTTTCTATGAAGTCAGCATAACCCTGATACCTAAACAAGGTGAAAAAACAAAAACAACAACAACAAAAACTCACTGCCATTGAGTCAATTTCAACTCATAGTGACCCCCCCTTTGGGTTTCTGACACGGTAAATCTTTACAAAAGTAGATTGCCCAGTCTTCCTTCCAAGGAGTGGCTGGTGGGTTTGAACCGCCAATCTTTTGGTTAGCAGTCAAATGCCTTAGGCACTACACCACCAGAGCTCCTTAAACAAGGAAAGACAGCACAGAAGAAGAAAGTAACAGACCAATATCCCTTTACGAACAAAAATTTCTAACAGCATTCTAACTAAGGGACTTGAGCAACATATCAAAAAAAAATCATATGTCATGATCAAGTGAGATTCATACTAGGATTACAAGGGTGGGTCAATGATAGAAAATCAATTAATATGATCCACCACATAAATAAAACAAAACAAAAAAACCCAACTAGATGGACATATCAGGTGATGCAGAAAG
The DNA here is from genome assembly GCF_000298275.1 of Orycteropus afer afer. NCBI lineage: Eukaryota > Metazoa > Chordata > Mammalia > Tubulidentata > Orycteropodidae > Orycteropus > Orycteropus afer. The sequence continues at coordinate 1,446,090 of NW_006921592.1, read as the reverse complement.
CATTCATAAAATTCAACACCTTTCCTGATACAAACTCTCAGCAAAACAGGAATAGAAGGGAATTTTCCTAACACAATTAAGGGAATATATGCAAAACCAACAGCTGACATTTCCTCAATGGAGTAAGGCCTTCTCTTTGAGAAGGGGAATGAGACAAGGATGCCCATTACCACCACTCTTACCAATACTGTCCTGGAAGTCATAGCAAAAGCATTAAGATAAGAAAAGAGAAGTAAAAGGTATCCAAATTGGAAAGGAGGAATTAAAACTTGAACCACTGACTTTCTGGTTAGCAGCTAAATGCTTTAGCCACTATTCCACCACCAGAGCTCCTTATCCTATACCAAAAACCAAACTCACTGCCATCGAGTTGGACTTGACCCATAGTGACCCCTCCTCAGGTTTCTGAGGTGATATCACTATGGAAGTAGATTGCCTAACCTGTCTTATGAGGAGTGGTTGGTGGGTTTGAACCGCCAGCCTTCTGGTTAGCAGGCAAATGCTTTAGGCAGCACACCACCAGAGTTCCCCTTATCCTATACATACTTAAAAACTCAATGCTGTTGAGTCGGATCCGACTCATAGCGACCCCTCCTTGGGTTTCCGAAGCAGTATCACTTTGGAAGTAGACTGCCCAACCTTCCTTCTGAGGAGTGACTGGTAGGTTTGAACCACTAGCTTTCTGGTTAGCAGTCAAATGCCTTAAGTACTAGGCCACCAGAGCTCCTATCCTATACATAGAAGAACCTAAAGATTCCACAATAAAACAACTAGAATTAATAGAATTTAGCAACATTGTAGGGTATAAGATAAACACACAAAAATCAGTGGGGTTCCTCTACCCTAATAAAGACTACTCTGAAAAAGAAATAAAGAAAACAATACCATTTATAATAGTCCCCAAATTGATAAAATACCTAAGAATGAACCTACCCAGGGACATAAAAGTTTTATATTACAGTTATATTTTTTTTAAAAATTACTATGCGAGACTAAAAGAGACTTACAAAAATGGAAAGATATTCCATGCTCATGAATTGGAAGACTTATAGTGAACATGTCAATTCTTCCTAAAGCAATCTACAGATCCCATGCATCCCAACAGAAATCCCAACAATATGCTTTACTGAAATGGAAAAATTAATGACTATCTTCATATGGGAAGTAACCCCAAATAGCTAAAACACTATTGAAGAAAAGGAACAAAGCAGGAGGCCTCACACTCCCCGGTATCAAAACACACTATACAGCCACTGTAATCAAACAACCTGGTATTGGCTCAACAAAAGACACATCCAAAACCAAAAACCAAACTCACTGCCATCAAGTTGATTTCACTCATAGTGCCTCCTTGGGTTTCTGAGGCAGTATCTCTACGGAAGTAGACTGCCAAATCTTCCTTCTGAGACGTGGCTGGTGGGTCTAACTGCCAGCCTTCTGGTTAGCAGTCAAGTGCCTTAGGCACTACACCACCAGAGCTCCCAAATGACACACAGAACAGTGGAATAGAACTGAGAACTCAGAATTAAAGCCAGGCATCTACGGACAACTGATTTTTGACAAGGGATCAAAGTCCATTCATTGGGGCAGAAACTGTGTTTTTAATAAATCATGCTGGCAAAATGAAACAGGACTCACACCTCATACCACACACAAAAACTAACTCAAAACAGATCACAGACCTAAATGTTAAACCTAAAACCATAAAATTCCTGGAAGATAACATAGGGAGAAAACTATGGATCAATCTTTTGTAAAAATAGTGTAACAAATATTATAACAAATATACGAAATAGATAAATGAAACCTCATAAAATTAAAACTTGACACTCATCAACAGGCAACTTACAGACTTGGAAAAAATACTCAGAAACAATGTATCCTATAATGGTCTAATTTTCTAAAATCTATAGAAAATTCCAACAACAAAATGATAACCAACCTACTCACAAAATGGGCAAAGGACATGAACTAAGCATTCAACAAAGGGAACATCCAAACAGCCAACAAACATGTGAAAATATATTAACAATAATTAACCCGTTAGAGAAATGCAAGTCAAAACAACAAGATAACCATCTTACCCCAGTTAAAATGGCACTGACTGAAACAAACAAACAGGTAACAAGAATGTGCTGGAGTGGAACCCTTACTTCTCCATTGCTGCTGGGACTGTAAAATGATATAATCACTGTGACAAAGATACGGGGTATTCTCAAAAAACTATAACTACCGTATGATCCAGCAATTTTATTCCTAGGTATATACCCTAAACCAAAAACCAAATAATATGTTCATTGCTGCTTTATTCACAATAGTAAATCAATGAAACAACCGAAATGCCTATCAATAGATGAATGGATAAGCAAATTATGGCACATGTTACAATGGTATACAATGCAACCATAAAGAACAATGCTAAGTCCATGAAAATATTATAACATGGATGGGCCTAGAGAGCAGAACACTAAGTGAAGTCTAGTACTTAAGGACAGATATTATATGGTCCCTCTTTTGTAAGAAAATAAGAATAAATTTAGAGAGAAAAATGTTCACCGGTGGTTACGAGGGGGTGAGGGTAGGGAAAGTATGCTTTATACAGTACAGACTAATTATTTTTGCTGATGGAAAAAGTGGCACCAAATATGGATCTAGTGAAAGCACAGTACAACTGAAGTAAAAACAAGTGTTTGAGCACATATGGATGGGTATAAGCAAACTGGTATACAAGTAGCTACAGATGAGTACATAGTGAGAACAGACAGAAGTATCCACAAAAAATAAAATGTAACCATTGTCGTGGAGTCTGACCGACCCATAGCAAACTCTCCTTGGGTTTCCAAGGCAGTATCACTACGGAAGTGTATTGCCCAATCTTCCTTCTGAGGAGTGGCTGGTGGATTTGAACTGCCAGCCTTCTGGTTAGCAGTCAAGTGCCTCAGGCCCTATGCTACCAGAGCTCCCCAGAAGTATCCACAAGTATGTGTAAATACAAACATGTGGGTACAAGAACGATATTCATTGAAGATACAAAAATGAATACTACTCAGACATAACCAAATACCTTCCCACCTGGTCTTCTGAGCTTGAAGGCTTAGGATCATAGTCTCATGGGACAACTCAGTCAAATGGTATAACACAGTCCACAAAAATCATGATCTGCATCCTAGTGAAGCTGAGTAGTGTCTGAGTTTTAAAAGCTTGTGAGTGGCTACCTAAGACACAACTATAGGTTTCCATTCACCAGGAGCAAAACAATAAGAAGGTAATCAAAAGCCCAGAGAAGAAATAAGCCTACACAAGTAAAAATCTCACCTACCCAGGGAGGGGAGGAAACACTGTAAAAATAAAAATAAAAACCTCACCTACCCTGAGACTAGAACTAGATGGTGCCCAGGTACCTCCATAGACCAGTCTGAATGACACAATAGTTGGTCCTGGACAAAATGGGAGAAAATATAGAGCAGAACTCACATTCTTATTTACAAAAAAAAAAAAAAAAAGAGAGAGAGAGAAAGAGAAATCCAGACAGACTGAACAGTAGAGAACAGAAGACTCCCTGGGACTATCACCTGGAGATACTCTTTAAACCAAGAACTAAGCCTACCTTCAAATGACCTTTTAGTAAAACAGCAGAGTGGCACACAAAATAAAGGTATTTAAAATTTTTTTTTTAATTTTAATTTAATTTAAATTAAATTTTTTAATTTAAATTAAATTAAAAAAAAAAAGATATTGAAAAAAAGTATTTTTATTTTCCCCTATGATTACTGCACTACTTAAAAACCATTAGCATGAACATAAGGGATACTATGCAACATTAAAGAATAATGAAGAATCTGTGAAACATCTCATAATGGGATAAACTGGGAAGACATTACGCTGAGTGAAGGAAGTCAATCACAGACGGATAAATAACTATATAAGCCTACTACTATAAAAAGTCCAAGAAAGGTTTACACAGAGAAGGAAATTTTCTTTGTTTGTACCAGGGATGGGAGGGAAAACTGCTAGCTAGGTAAGAGACACACACTGATTTGAGTGAAGAGAAAGGCAACATACCAAAAGCAAGTGACTAGCATAATGTCATAAAGGAAAAGGAAGACAATGGAGAGGTGCACAAGAGACACAAACAATAAAGGTAAATACTGTTTGTGGTGGTTATGTTTGTGTGTCAACTTGGCTGGGCTGGCTGAGTAGCTGAGCAGCTGGTAGTATTTATTCCCCATGATGAGCCTAGCAATCATCTCCATGGTGGGATCCACCACAAGCAGCTGAGTAAGATGCTTTGGGTATGTTGTCTTCTTCCTGTATATAAGCAGAAGCCTTGGGGAATGGTCTCTAGTTTATGACATGCTTGGACCCTGCACGTATCTGTGTCATTGTTCAGCAGCCTGCCATGCTCTGCCAACCTTGGGACTTACACTGGACTTGAATTAATGGCCTGCTGTGTGGTTTGGTAACATCCAGACCGTGCCATTTTATTCGTTAACCTTGGGCTTGTCAGCCTCAGCAGACAGTAGCTGCCTGAGTTAAGAGATGCCTCCAGCTTCAGTGGGCCACGAGCAGGAGGCAGAGCTGAAGTCCAAGGTCGAGGGGCTTTTACAAACAGCCCCTAGGGCCTGGTACTTTGAACTCGAACTTCTAGCCTCCCAAACTGTAAGAAAATAAACTGTTTGTTAAGGCCATCCCATTTGTGGTATAATTCCTGTCAAAGCGACAGTAGGTAACCAGAACACTGTTATATACACAATACTGCATTATCAGTAATAACGAATATTAATCTACATAGACACATTTGGATACATAGACAGACAAGATACCCATATATGGGTAGGCAAACAGGAATATACCCATAACCATACAGAAGTCTAGCAGATAGTATTCTGACATACGTATTTGCCATGTGTTAAAAATATGTCCACGTATATAATAGAGCTAATAGGGGGCAGAGTTATGATAACTTCTCAGCCATAATAAAACACTTTGAGGAAATGAGCTGCTGGGACCGTCGGTGTGGGACCATGGTTGCACAGGACATCAAGCTCAATTGGCATAACACAATACACAAAACGTTCTACATCCTACTTTGGTGAGTAGCGACTAGGGTCTTAAAAGCCTGCAAGTGGCTATCTAAAATGCAACAACTGGTCTCTCTGTCCACAGCAAAGAAAGGAGAAGAAACACAAAGGCATGGAAACAATTAGTCCAAGAGACTAGTGGACCATGGGCGCCTCAGCCTACGTAACACTGAGACCAGAAGAACTAGATGGTGCCTGGCTACCACTACCAACACCACTACCAACTACTTGGAAATGGATCAAAATTGGAGATCCTGGACAGAGTAGGAGAACAATGTGCAACAAAACTCAAATTCATAAAAAAGACCAGGCTTACTGGTTTGACAGAGACTGGTAAAACTCCCAAGACTATAAACCCTCTTCACCTTTGAGGCCTGGAATTCAACTCACTCCTGTGGCTTTACTTTTAGCCAAATAATAGATAGGTGTATGAGGTGAACAACTATACTACCAAGGTGCACTCCTTAGAATAAGAGAGACCAGAAAGGTAGCACTTGTGCAGGGAGAAAGCTCAGAAGGCAGGAATGCATAGGAAAGAAGGTCACAGGAAAAGGGAGCCACAGGGCACCACAGAGGAAGAGAGCTGTTACACTGTGGGGACTGCAATCAATGTTACAAAACAAAATGTGTATGAACTGTTAAGTGGAAAATGAATTTGCTCTATAAACTTTCACCCAAATCCCAAAAAGCAAACAAAAAAAATCACAATTAAAAAACAAACAAACAAAACCCATCAGTATGAGACCAAAAGGTCAACAACTATTCAAAAGCAAAGATGAAAAGATAGGAAAGCAGAGAAACTTGAGTACTGGAAAGGGAAGACACTGAAAGAGAAACAAAGAGAACGCTGACACACTGTGATTAATGTAAATAATGTCACCAAACAATTTGTGGAATCATCAAATGGGAACTTAATGCTGTGTAACCTTTCACCAAAAACTCAGTAAAATATTTAATAAATAAATAAGTAGAATGTTGATACATTGTTAAAAATGTAAATTTCACGAAATAATCTGTATAGAATTCGTCAAATGGGAACCCTACTTTATTGTGTAAACTTTCATTGAAAATAAAAATTTCAAAAAAAGGACACAGAAGTTGGCATGAAGGGGTTCCAACAGCCAAATGTGGAACAATTTGAACTTTAAATAAATAATGATAGTAATGGATTATAAAACATAAAATTCTATGAGACTATACAGACATAATAAATTAATGAACAAAAAAAATAAATGGGGGACAAGGAAAATCTCTTCCTTAGAGAAATGAATGTCAACTACTAAATACAGAATGAATGACAGAGTTAGAATCTTTCCTAGTCATTAAACCTAGCAGATAGTTTTATGAAGAACAGGATATTTCAAGTTATCTCCATACCAATAATTACAAACGGAAAGATAAACTTGCTATAGTGCTTGTTTTGAAAACACAAATTTGTTCCAAGCATTTAATATACTGGGGAACAGTCTGAACATAATGGGAATTTCACATATGCTTTCATGTGATTTCATCCACAAGAAACACCAGGATTTCTCTAGGTGAATGAAAAGAAACAGCACCCAACTGAACTTAGCTGTACAGAAACGTGCAACACGGGCACACATACCCTGTTTCTTTTTTAACATTTTGTTGTGATTTGGGTGGAAGTTTATAGAGCAAATTGGTTTTCCATTTAACAATTCATACACATTTTATTTTGTTATATTCACTGCATTCCCCACAATGTAACAGCATTCTTCCCACTGCCTCCCTGTGTTTACCATTTCTCTTCACCCTTCTTTCCTATCCCTTCCTACCATTTCAGCTTTATCCCTGGGCAAATGCTGCCCTTTAGATCTCCTATGGTTGATTGTTCCAAGAGGTGCATACCTCCCTGGCATTACTGTTCACCTTATAAGCCTGTCTATTATTTTGCTGAAAGTTGAGCCATGGGGGTGAATTCAGTTCTAGGCTATAGAATGTCTAAGGGCCAAAGTCGCAGGGTTCCACCAGTCTCTATCAGACCAGCAGGCCTGGTCTTTTTTTTTTTTTTAAGATTCTGAATTTTGTTCCACATTTTTCTCCCACTCTATCCAGGACCTTCTATCATGATCCCTTTCAGAGCAGTGAGCAGTCGCAGCAGGCACTATCTAGTTCTTCTGGTCTCGGGTGTGGAGGCTGGAGTTACATGCTCCATTAGTTCTTTGGACTAATTGTTTCCTGTGTCTGATTTTCTTCACTCTTCTTTGCTCTGAATGGGGAGAGACCACTAGCTGCACCTAAACACCTACTCTCTTAAACATCCACCAGATACTTAGTTCACCACATGTGTTACTACAGCCATGCCCATTAAGCAACATGTGGTGTTAAAACTTTACATCCAATTTCTGATACTAATACTTTAACAACTAACTGCACAGTAATTCAAAGCTGCAACTCTTACAAAGCTCTTTCACAAGTTAACTTTCAGTCTTTTACAAGGTAAAGTGCAACATTTACCATATTGGCATATTTCTTAACTATTTAACATGTGTACAACTGTACCATAATTTTTATTAGGTTCAGCTCTTTTGAAATGTGTCACTTATAAAATCTGTGAATGTTGTGCCCTAACCTCCTTTTCCCCACATGCCCTGTGAGTTTTTATTACATGATTGTACACAGTGCAGTGCATTTTAGGAACACAAATTCGTGTTATAACAAAACTATTTTAGAATGAAGAAACTTGGCAGATTCCACCTTAACCAAGTGACCACTACACTACTAGATCTCCTAGATGAGTTAATTACTATAACTCAAGAGAAAAAGAGCAAAGGCCAAATTTTCAGACATCTATTTCATAATGTCAACGTATGGTTAAAATCTTCAGGGCAGATGCAGCATTGGTTTTTGAAGCAAAGCAAGGTACTCAGTATAGGAAAAGCTGGCCATCTGCCAAACAAAAATTATTTAGTTACACCCTGACTATGCACACTCCTCACAGTACACTATGTCTCACAGACACGTAACCCCAGCATACTACTTCTGTGATCTCTGACACTAGATTAATAGCTCATTGGGTAGGCTTAAATAGTTTTCAAATACACAAATTTTTCATTTTGGTGTTCATTTGATAATTTTATGTATTAAACCCCTTTCTCCAGTAAATGTTCACATTCCCCAATAAGTGGTTTATGGTAACTTTTTTTTTTTTTTTTAAGTAATTTGGGTGAAAATTTACAGAGCAAATTTACTTTCCATACAGCAGTTCATATGCACTGTCTCATGACATTGAACACAATTCACCACAATCCAACAGCTCCCCTCTCACTTCCTCTCAACAGTCACCTCTTCTCTGTGTCCATCCCTCCAAGCACCCCTGCCCCCTGAGCTGTCTTCTTACACAAAAATAGCCCTTCTTTCTCACATGATTGCTCTCTCCAAGGAGTGTATCTACCTCAGGTAAATGTTTAACTCCTATGCCTGTCTTTTGTTTGGCTGGAAGCCATAGGTGTGGGTTCAATACCAGACCTGAAGGGCAGCTAGGGGCCATAGTCTCAGTGGTTCCACCAGGCGCTATCAGACCAGCAAACCTACCCCCTGCTTTTTTTCCCAAATGATTTTGAGTTTTGTTCCACATTGTTCTCCCTCTCTATCCAGGATCTCCTACATAGATCCCCGTCCAAGTAGTTGACAGTGGTAGCCAGGTACCATCTAGTTCTTCTGGTCTCATAGTCACACAGGCTGCAGGTTGCATGGTATACCAGTCACTAACACTAATTCTTTCCATGAATCTTTGGTTTTCTTCATTATTCTTTGCTCTGAATGAGAAGACACCTATCGTTGCAACTAGATGGCTGCTTGCAAGCTTTTAAGATCCAAGTTGCTACTCGCCAAAGTAGGAGGTAGAATAATGTTTTCTGTAGTATGTTATGCCAATTAAGCTTTATGTCCCATGTGACTATGGTCCCAAACCCACAGGTTCAACAACTCGGTCCCTCTGGGTAGCTGGCTGTGACCAAGAAGTGACTACAACCTTGTCCCTTGTCAGCTCTACTATACACCTGAGAATTCAGATCATACAAATATACTTACACGACCACTGTCTGCCAACCCTATACATGGTCTTGGGTACATTCCCCACTTCATAGATATACCTACTAGTTCAGCCTGCCCACCCATCTGTCCACCTGTATACCCATGTTTGCCTTCACTGACAACGCAGTACTGTATGTGCAAAAGGGTTCATCTTTGTTGTCTGTACCTCCCATGTACCTCTCTCTGTCTTCCTCTTCTTCCATGCCACCATGTTGATCATTCACCATTTGGTACATTGCCCTTTTCTTCACCCAAATCAATATTTATCTCTACCTATTTAACAGAGTTCCCTACCCTACCCTCCCAACCCTGGTAACAAACAAAGAAAATTTCCTGCCATAGATAAACCTTTCCTTGACTTTTACAATAACAGACTAATACAATATTTGTCCTTTTGTGATTGACTTATTTCACTCAGCATAATGTCCTCCAAGTTCATCCATGCTATGAGGTGTTTTGCAGATTCTAGGTTATTCTGTAGGTTGCATAGTATTCCATTGTGTGTATGTACCAAACTTTGGTTATCCACTCCTCGGTTGATAGACACCTAGGTTGTTTCCATCTTTTGGCTATTGTAAATAGTGCTGTGATGAACATGGGTGTGCATATGTCTGTTCTTGTCATGGCTCCCACTTCTTTAGGATATATACCTAGTAATGGAATGGCTGGGTCAAATGGTATTTCTAATTCCAACTTTTAAGGAATCACCATACTGCTTTCCACAATGGTTGTACCATTTTACAGTCCCACCAGCAGTGTATGAGAGTCCCAATCTCTCCACAACCTCGCCAGCATTTGTTATTTTCTGTCTTGTTGAACTTTGCTACTAGTGCTGGAGCAAGATGGTATCTCATTGTTGTTTTGATTTGCATCTCTCTAATAGCTAATGATCATGAGCATTTCTTCATATGTTTGTTGGCCGCCTGAATATCCTCCTTGGTGAAGTATCTATTCATGTCTTCTGCTCATTTTTTTCATTGGATTATTTATGTTTTTGTTATTGAGGTGTTGGAGTTTTCTATACATTCTAGAAGTGCCTTGTCAGATATGTCATTGCCAAATATTTTTTTCCCAGTCTGTAGGTTCTCTTTAGATTCTTCTGGGGAAGTCTTTGGAAGCACATAAAAATTTAATTTTTAGAAGGTCCCATCCATCTAGTTTCTCTTCTGCTGTTCGTGCATTTTGGGTTATGCTTGATAGCCTATTTATGCCATATATTAGGGCATAAATTTGTCCCTAGTTTTCCTTGAGGAACTCTATAGTTTTGGGTTTCACATTTAAATCTTTGATCTATCTGGAGGTAGTTTTTGTGTATGGTGTGAGGTATAGATCTTGTTTCATTTTTCTGCAAATGGATATCCAGTTTTGCCAGCACCATTTATAAACATTCTCTTCCCCATTTAATGGATTTCAGCCCTTTGTCAAAGATCAGCTGATCATAGGTTGATAGATCTATTTCTGGGTTCTCAATTCTATTCCACTGGTCTATGTGTCTCTCATTATACCAATACTAGGCAGTTTTGACTACTGTGGCTGTATACTAGGTTTTGAGATATGGCAGTGTGAGACCTCCTACTCTGTTCTTCTTCAATAGTGCTTTGCTTATCCGAGGTCTCTTTCCTTTCCATATAAAGTTAGTGCATGGCTTTTCCAGATCCTTAAAAAATGTTGATGGGATCTTGACTGGGATTGCACTGAATGTACAGATTGCTTTGGGTAGAACTGTTATTTTCACAATGTTCAATCTTCCTATCCACAAACATGGGATGTTCTTCCATTTATGTAGATCTCTTATGGTTTCTTAAAGTAGTCTTTTATAGTTTTCTTTGTACTGGTCTTTTGTGTCCCTGGTAAGATTTATTCCCAAGTATTTTATTTTTTTGGTAGCTATTGTAAATGGTATTGATTTCCTTATTTCTTTTTCATCAATCTCTTTGCTGGTGTAGAGGAATCCAACTGATTTTTGGATGCTGATCTTGTATCCTGCCACAATGCTAAATCTTTCAATTAGTTCCAGTAGATTTTTGACTGTGTCTCTGGGGTTTTCCAGATATTGGATCTTATCATCAGCAAATAGGGATAGTCTGGCTTCTTCCTTATCAATTTGGATGCCACTGATTTCCCTTTCTTGCCTTGTGGCCCTGGCTAGGACTTCCAGTAGAATGTTGAATAGAAGTGGTGATAGAGGGCATCTTTGTCTGGTTCCTGTTAGCAAGAGGAATGGTTTTGGTTTCTCTCCATTGAGTATACTGTTGGCTGTTTGTTTTGCATAGATGCCCTTTATTATGTTGAGGAATACAGCCATAGTAGTCAAAACTGCCTATTCCTATTTTGCTGAGAGTTTTGATCAGGAATGGGTGTTGGATTTTATCAAATGCCTTTTCTGTGTCAATTGGTAAGATCATGTGGTTCTTCTCCTTTGTTTTATTTATGTGGTGGATGATGTTGACTGTTTTTTCTAATGTTGAACCATCCTTACATACCTGATATGAACCCCACTTGAGCACAATGAATGATTTTCTTATATGTTTTTGGAGTCTACTGGCTAGGATTTTGTTGAAGATTTTTGCATCTATATTCATGAGTGCCTAAGGCACTTGACTGCTAACCAGGAGGCTGGTGGTTCAAACCCACCAGCCACTCCTCGGAAGGAAGGTTGGGCGATCCTACTTCCGTAGTGATAACTGCCTCGGAAACCCAAGGAGGGGTCGCTATGAGTCGGGGCCGACTCGACGGCAAATAACAACAACAATATTCATGAGGGATATTGGTCTGTACCCACCAGCCACTCCTCGGAAGGAAGGTTGGGCAATCTACTTCCGTAGTGATACTGCCTCGCAATCCCAAGGGGGGTCGGGCCCAACTCAACAACACATAACAACAATTGGTCTGTAGTTTTCCTTTTGAGTGATGTTTTTGCCTAGTTTTGGTATCAAGGTTATGCTTGCCTCATAAAAATGAGTTAGGGAGGATTCCATCCTTTTCTATGTTTTGGAATAGTCTGAGTAGAATTGGTGTCAGTTTTTCTCTGAATGCTTGGTAGAATTCTCCAGTGAAACCCTCTGGGCCAGGACTTTTTTTTGTTGGTAGTTTTTTGATGACCTGTTCAATTTCTTCTTTTGTTATGGATCTGTTCAACTTTTCCACATAAGTCTGTGTTAGTTTAGGGAAGTGGTGTGTTTCTAGAAATCTGTCCATTTCTTCCAGATTTCCTATTTGTTGGAGTACAGTTTTTCATAGTATCCTGATATTACCCTTTTTATTTCAGTTGGATCTGTTGTGATGTCACCCATTTCACTTCTTATTTGTGTTATTTGTATTCTCTCCCTCTTTTCCTTTGTTAAATTTGCCAATGGTTTATCAATTTTACTGATCTTTTCAAAAAACCAACTTCTGGTCTTGTTGAGTTTTTTTATTGCTCTTCTACTTTTTATTTCATTGATTTCTGCTTGAATCTTTATTATTTCCTTTCTTCTGGTGACTGTAGGCTTTTCTTGCTGTTCTTTTTCTAATTGTTAGAGATGTTGGTTTAAAGTGTTGATTTTGACTCTTTCTCCTTTTTTGATGAAAAATATGGAATGCTTCATGAATTTGCGTGTCATCCTTGTGGAAGGGCCATGCTAATCTTCTCTGTATCGTTCCAATTTTAGTATATGTGCTGCCGAAGCAAGCATGGTTTACATTAACTTTACCCTCAGTTCCTGAGAGACAGATCTTTAATAAAAACTCTTAGAATTTAAGTGTCTTCAGTAAGGACTCCAGACCACACCTAACACACAGGTTATGGCAGTGAGGTGATGAGGTGATCTGGGGTGGGGGCAGGCCAGAAAGACCCATTGTGTGATACCTCATGATCACCTTGTAATACTGACTGACCTCAGGGGAGAGAAGCTGGAGTGTGCGTTACATAATGAGGTCTCCAATGAAAGCTCTGGACACTGGGGTCTTAAAAGCTTTCAAGCGGCCATCTAAGATGTAGCTAATGGTCTCGTATCGTCAGAAGTAAAGAAGAGTGCAAAAAAAACAAGGGTATTTGGAAGCAATCAGCCCTAGGACATGATGGACCTTGAGACCAGAACTAGATGGTGCCCAGCCACCAATGCCAACTACTGGGGAAAGGATCAAAACTGGAGATCCTGGATAGAGTGGGAGGAAAAAGGTGGAACAAAATCCAAAAACTCAATAATGACCAGAATTACTGATTGGATGGAGTCTGGTTAGTTCCCCAATACTATGGTCCTAGGATACATTCTGGGCCTGGAATAAAGCTCACTCCCAGGAGCTGGCTCAGCCCAATAGGAAACAAGACGTACATGCAGCCCACTCAACCCAAGGTGATGCACCCACATACTCTATGGAAATGCAACCCTTGGAGCAATCAACCATGGGGCACCAGAGGGCCAACATTCACATGGAAGAAATGCAGGACAAACAGGAGTGCATAACTATGAGAGGCATGGGGGGAGGGTAACTGAGCAGGGAGGGGAAGGGACTAGGTTAGGGCTGGGGATGGTAAATGGGGAGTTAAACTAAATGTACATGTAATGTTGAATGCAAAACAAACTCTTAAAATAAAAAATTAAAATAAATAAGTAAATAAAAAGCTCTGGACACTGAACCTTCTGAGCTCTTTGGTTCGCGTGCTGAAGGGTGACGCGCCAGAAGCTCCATGTTAGAAACCCTCCCAGACCTTGCCCTATGCATCTCTTCTTTATGCTGATCCTGCTTTGTATACTTTATTATGAAGCTGTAATTTTAAGTAGAGCCCTTTCCAGGAGTTAAGTGAATCTTTTCAGCAAATTAGTAAACTTGAGAAAATATTGAGAGCCAGTGGGTTAGAAGAGTGGAAGGGGTGTATGGTGGGTCAGCTGGGAATCCCTGAGCTTATGGCTGCTGTCCTGAGGAGGTAAAAGGAACCTCTAAATTTATAGCCAGCAATCAAAAGCAAGGGGAATCCTAGGGACTCCTAGCTTGTAGCTGGCATCTGAAGTCTTGGGACGAGTGGCAGTCTGAAGGATGTAAGTCCTTTTAACTTGGGAGATCTAACCCATCTCTGGGTGGTTAGTGTCAGAGAAAAAAGTGCTGCATGGGCAGTGGGGGTCAGCATTGAGCAGAAAAGTGGAAAGTGGAAATTTATTATATTCTTATACATATTAACTTCCAAACCAGAATAGGATAATATGGTAAAAGCCAAAAGAAGTAAAGGTTTTATAAATATTTATGTATCAGAACAACAGAGGGCAACCTGAGTTGATTCAGGGTCCTGTTTTCATTTAGACTTACTATTAAGGTTTTAAACAAAACAAAACAAAATCTACACCTTAACCTTTATAGGCTTTTAAAGAAGTACAAGGTATATACAAAAGGGAAAAGAAATCTTACTGACAACATTAACAACAATCATGTCTAACAAGTATTCTGCTAAATACTTGAACAGTTCTTAACAGAATTAATCCTCAAAACTTTAATACTACTCCCATTTTATAGACAAGAAAACGGAGGCACAGAGCATTCAGGTAACTTGCCCGAGTTGTTGTTGTTGGGTGTTGTGAAGTCAATTCAGTAGCAAAGCAGAATTCAAATCCTAACAGGCTGGCTGCAGAGTTTGTCCTCTGAACTGCTAAGCTATTCTGCATTTCAGTGGCTTAGACTCAGTCATCAGTGTTTTCCAACCAAACACAGGATTCTCATTCTTTTCAAACAAGTTTTATTTATATTAATTAAAAAAACACCATATTGATTCCCCCTTCAAACAAAAACTTGAGTTCAAGACATTTTTAAAAAGAATGCCCACCAAAATGTTTCCTTCCCTTAAAAGAGACAGCAGAGAGGCGGGGCAAGATGGCGGACTAGGCAGAAGGATTGCACAGACCCTCTTCAACAAAGAAAAGGGAAACCAATTAACACAGACACAGAAGATAATCTTG
>NW_006921592.1:1419475-1421000 GCF_000298275.1 Orycteropus afer afer | reverse complement strand
AAAAAAAAAAAAAAAAAGTGGTAGCTAAGGGTTAACCTTTTAAAACAACTACTTATTCTAGTTTACCCAGAAGCATCCAATACACAGTTAAACAAAATCCACGACTCAAACAGCACCTGCTGAAAATTAGCACAGTTCTATTCTGACACACAAGGTTGACAGAAGTCAGAAATCCACTGTAGCAACTGGATGGAGCCCCTGGATAGTGCAAATGGTTAACATGATTGGCTGCAAACCAAAAGGTTGAAGGCTCATGTTCACCCAGAGATGCCTTGGAAGAAAGCTTGGTAATCTATTTCTAGAAAAAATTTGTTGTTGTTAGGTGCCATCAAGTCGGTTCCAACTCATAGTGACCCCATGTACAACAGAACAAAACACTGCTAGATCCTGTGCAAACTCACAATCCTCGCTATAGCAGAGCCCAACGCTGCAGCTGCTGTGTCAGTCCATCTTGTTGAGGGCCTTCCCCTCTTTTGTTGACCCTCCACCTTACCAAGCATGACATCCTTCTCCAGGGAATGGTCCCTTCTGACAATGACCAAAGTAGGTGAGACAAAGTCAGGCCATTCTTGCTTCCAAGGAACATTCCAGCGGCACTTCCTTCAGGACAGATTTGTTAGTTCTTTTAGCAGTCCATGGTACCTTCAGCATTCTTAGCCAAAACCACAATTCAAAAGCATCAACTCTTCCTCGGTCTCCCTTATTCATTGTCCAGCTCCCACATGAGTATGAGGCGACTGAAAATACCATGGTTTAGGTTAGGTGCACCTTAGTTTTCAAGGAGACATCTTTTGCTCTTCAGCACTTTAAAGAGGTCTTTTGCAGCAGAGCTGCCCAGTGCAACACATCATCTGAGGTCCTGACTGCTGCTTCCACTGGTGTTGACTGTGGAACCAAGTAACATGAAATCTTTGATATCTTCAGTCTTTTCTCCATTAATTATGATGCTGCTTACTGGTCCAGTTGTAAGGATTTTCATTTTCTTTATATTGAGATGTAATCCATACTGCAGACTGCAGTCTTTAATCTTCATCAATAACTGCTTCAAGTCACCCTCACTTTCAGCAAGCAAAGTTGCATTGTCTGTGTATCACAGGTTGTTAATGAATCTTCCTCCAATCCTGATGCCACTTTCTTCTACATATAATTCAGCTTCTCAGATTATGTGCTCAGCATACAGACTGAGTAAGTACGATGAAAGGATACAACCCTGATGCATTCCCTTCCTGATTTTAAACCATGCAGTAACCCCTTGTTCTGTTCGAATGACAGCCTCCTGGTCTATGTACAGGTTCCTCATGAGCACAATTAAGTGTTCTGGAATTCCCCTTCTTCTCAGTGTTCTCCATAATTTGTTATGATCCACACAGAAAAAAATTAGCAAATGAAAACCCTCACTCTGACACATTTGAGGCTGCCATAAGTCAGGGTATACTAGTGGCAACTGCTATTTTTTAAGAAATACTAAGTTCCTTTTGGTTAATTCAT
Source organism: Orycteropus afer afer (assembly GCF_000298275.1). Taxonomy (NCBI): domain Eukaryota; kingdom Metazoa; phylum Chordata; class Mammalia; order Tubulidentata; family Orycteropodidae; genus Orycteropus; species Orycteropus afer. The sequence continues at coordinate 1,419,512 of NW_006921592.1, read as the reverse complement.
TAAAAACATTTCACACAGTCTTTTTTTTTTTTTTTTT
>NW_006921592.1:1413672-1418840 GCF_000298275.1 Orycteropus afer afer | reverse complement strand
TTCCATTAATTTTGGTTTTCTTCTTTCTTCTTGACGAGGAGAGACCCGTTGTTGCATCTAGATGGCAGCTTCCTAGCTTTTAAGGTCCCAGTCGCTACTCACCAAAGTAGTAGGTGAAACAATGTTTTGTATAGTATGTTATGCCGATTGAGCTTGATGTCCCCTGAAAAACATTTCACACAGTCTTAGACTGTGACCTAGTAGTATAAAAATTTCTCATCCATCCCTAAACTTTTATATTTTTCTTCTTAAAGAGTTCATATTATACACAGAAATAACTGATAGGCATGAAAACATAAAATATTGAATAAACCTTCAGGAAACTAATGGGAGAAAAAAAAAAACTTGCCATGGTTAACTCTAATTATTACTTCCTTTTAGAACCACCAGAGCATAGCTCTCTGGCTTACTTAAAAAGTATTAACTGATTAGGCAATTCTGCATGTGAGGTTCAGTGCTATAAGATACTAAGGTAAGTCAGAAAAAAATGTGTTTCAAGAATTGTACAATCTATTCTTTACTAAAAAGCAGAGCATGATAAATCTTCATAGCAGAGGTAATGTTAGAGAGCTAAATCACCTCCAGCAAATGGAAATCTGCTTTCTAAATATTTATCATAAATCATGTATCATGAAGCATACCAGTTAAGCGCTAGAGCTCTGGTGTCAGGCAGATGCTGATTCAAAGCTTATGTGTGACCTTGATCAAGTACTTAAATCTGAGCTTCAATAACTTCATTTGTAAAATGGAAACATAAGATAAAATAGAATATGCCACAAAGGAATAAATGTGGATTTAAAGAGATAATGTTGGTCAATATTACTCTTTACTTTGCACCAATCATTACAGAAAAAATGGGAAAACAAACAAAAAATTAAAACCACGTAATATACCACCACTCAGAGATAAATACTATGAACATGTAGTATTTATTGTCTCACAATCTGGAGGAGGATAGGGTTCCAAAATACTTTAACAAAAAAATGGTACACATTTAAAAAAGTATACGTGGTTGAGTGAAATAAGTCAATCACAGAAGGACAAATATTGTATTAGTCCACTACTGTAAAAAGTCAAGGAAAGGATTATATACTGAAGGAAACTTTCTTTGCTGGTTACTAGGGATGGGAGGAGAGGGGAAAGAAAATTTCTAGATAGGTTGAAAAAATACATACATATACATACAGACATACACACACACACACACACACACAAAAAAAACAACAACAACAACAAAGATTATTAGTGGTTACCAGAGGTAAAAGGGAGGGAGAAAGGAGAAGCTTTTGTTTTGGGGACACTGAGTGTATACCATTGGTGGTAGAATATTTTGGAAAAGGATAGCAATAATGGTTGCACAACATGAAAAATGTCAACAATGTCCCTGGGATGTAAATGTGGAAGTTGTTATGTTGGCAAATGTCTTGTTGTATATGTTTTTACCTTAACAAAAGTAAAAAAAAAAAAAATAACACACACACACACGTATGTATGTATATGGGTATCTGTGCAAGTTACTTACAGAAAGGTTCAAAGTAACCCTAATACAACCACAGGAAGTTACCTCTTTTCAACATGCATAAGCAAGCCTAGGACTTAGCTCTCATTATCACGATCTTCCCAAGGCATACTTGTCAGTCAGATTTCAGGGGCTCCATCTGTGTATGTTGGTTACGTGACCTTCTCATTCAGGTGATGTGTCTCAAAGAAATCACACAGTGGGGGTCATTTTTGTCAGTGGCCAGTCTGCGCATTTCCAGTACTGATTCACACTCTTTCCCAAGTGAAAGAACTCTCATTGCATTCAGCCTGCTGCCCCTGTCATCAACTGGGTTCTTGGAAGGGATGGACACTGGGAGGAGGTAACTATGGGGAGGAAGTGGGAGGGGAGCTGCTGCATTGTAAATTTTGGTCAATGACATGAGACAAAGTATATGTGAACTGCTGTATGAAAAGTGAATTTACTCTGTAAATCTTCACCCAAATCCTAATTAAAAAAAAAAAAAAAAAAACTGGGTTCTTGAAAGTCTGAAGGATGATTAGCCACCCCACTGGTTCTGCAGCTTCATCAGTTTCTTCTTCCTCATGAGACTGGTGAAGAAAATATTTGGCAAAGTCCTTCACAGACACATCTTTACATTCAAAACAGTAAGAATCAGGGAGGTAGTAAGTGGAGGTACAGCACTACAAGATAATCAGGTGGTTGACAGCAGCCTTCTGTTTCACAATTTTTTTAAAAGGAAATCTCTCTGTATCTCCTATTCTGTAACCTGTTTAATTCATTAACCTGTTATAAATCTAATAGAGACATTTTTCAATGTCTGCATAGTGTTGCCTTCTAAGGATAGAGAATAATTACTTAGCTAGTGAGTATCTTTGGAAATTTTGTTCTTTCCCCCATAATTCTGCTATTGTAAACACTACTATGAGGAGCCAATAAATAAATCTTAGTACACTTCTCCAATTCTAGATTAGAATCACTAGAAATAATTCATGGAAGTAGACTACTAGTTGACAAGTTATATAACCAAAATTTTAAGTTTACAAATCAGCCAGATTGGGGGCGGGGGGAAGAAAAGGAAAATTAATGGTGTGGGGAAGTGGAAGAAAAAGGGAAAAAAAGCGAGGGGGGAAAGAGGGAGTGACTGAGAAGAAGGGAACAAAGAAAAAGAAAAAGGAAAAGAAAGAAAAAACCTGGTACAGTGTTAGCTGCCAAGCATAGCTGCAGCAGTATTGCAATGTATTCTGGGAGAGTTCACACTCCAATACAAGGAGGGGTGGGGGCAAGAAGAAAATGATAGAAAAAAAAGGGTGAAGAGGAAGAAGTAAAAGGAAAGAAAAGAAAACAAAAGGGAGAAGAGGGAATAACTGAGAAGGAAAAAGAAAAGGGAAGAAAGAAAAATAGCACCATATTGTCCAAAGTGCCAGCCACCAAACACAGCTGTGTCAGAGTGTATACTTTTGATCAGGGTGGGGTAGGGACAGACATTACTAACCATGTGGACAGTGGTGGAAGGGCTCCTGCTCTTTGGGGAAGTTGGAAGGAGGGAAGAACTAAGCAGACAGAAGGAAAAAAAAAAAAAGTGGCTCAACACTGTCAGTAGGGGCAGTCTGACCGGCCACAGGGCAGGTGGAGGTGGGGAGAACCTTGTTTCTAGTCACTGGGAGGTTGTTTAAGGTAAGATGGGAGGGCACACCTCTCTGGTCGCCTGATCACCAATGTGGGTGCTAGTGCAGTCCTGGGCGTGTGGAGCCAGTTATCTGGTTCCTGCTCCAATCAGAACACTGCTTGCATAAATTCAAAATGGCCACACTGAGCCAGTCAGCAGTTTACTGCTCCTTGTTCACTGTTTTCATTCAGTCTCTTCCTCTCATCGGTATTTGAACTACTTGTTTATCCTTTCCTTTGAAGCTGTGGGACCTAGGACTGTCATCTGCAGCTGTTTCCTTGTTTTTTTGAATCTTTGTTATAGAGGGTCTGGAGCTTGTGTCTGCCTAGTCTATCTTGGACCCTACAAACTGGTTTTCCACTGAACAATTCATAAACTTTTGTTTCATGACAGTGCTGTAATTCCCACAATGCACCACTACTCCTCCCCACTTCTTCCCTGTACTTACCATTTCCATCTGTCCTTTTTTCTTATCCCTTCCTGACTTTTGAGCTTTATCCTTGGACAAAAGCTGCTCCTCTGATCCATAGGGCCAACTGTTCAAAGCAGTGTATATCTCTCTAGTGTTACTGTTTACTTTATAGGCCTGTCTTACTTGGCTGAAAGTTGAGCCCCTGGGGTGAGTTCAGATCCAGGCTTGAAGGATGACCAAGGGCCACAGTGTCCAAATTTAATTTAAATATTTTAGATGGAAATCCTCCTAGTAAACTCATGGCCACAATTTATTAAGTGATTCACTAAATATAGATTAGAAGACGTGAAATGTTTATGGGGTCAATACTGCCGCTTTCATTCTCATAATCTTCAGAATGCTCGATTTTTGGAGGTGATTTTCTTGTCCATTCTCTATCATGTGTGCTTTGCCAACTAACATGTTTACTTAGAGTACTTTTCTACCCCTTCAGCAGATTTGTATGTATAGTATGATCTGCTATATTCAAAGAATAGCAATTGCCAGAGGGAAGCATATAACAATGTTAATTTTATACATGATTCCTGGTCAATAAGCTGCTAGTTGCACACCTCTTTTCAGAAAATGGACATGGGGTTTATGACAGCTATTACCCTCACTCATCATATGCCCTTTTAAAAAGTTCATGTATGGATTTAGCCATATGCCAGAAGCCACAGACGTCATGAGAGAAAACCAAGGAATCCATTGAAACCAAACCTGCAGCCATCATGTCGATTCACACTCACAGCAACTCTTCAAGGACAAAGAACTGACCTATAGTGCTTCCAAAGACATAATCTTTACAGCAGCAGACTGCTATACCCTTCTCCCACGGCTGTTGGGTTTAAACTGCTAATCTAGCAATTAGCGGCAGAGTGCTTTAACCACTGTGCCATTAGGGCTCCAAGGAAGTTAATACCCCCTCCACCAAAAAAACTCCTAGGTATAAATAATAAACCAAAAAAAGGGTGTGTGGGGGGGCTAATAGGTCTAACAAATTCTTATAACAAAAATATATAAGGATTACATTAATAAAATTAAACAGATGCTACCAAGATGAACAAAATACCTTACCACAAGCATTATGGGCTCACAGACTCTTTGCTTAAATTTATCTCTGTTACTTCTTAGCCATAATACAGCATCATATGTGTCACGGAATCTGTGTCTCAGCTTCTCTTCCTTTTGATTCATAAGACTGTCAAAACGTATAATGTGATCATGCACACCTAAAATTGGAAAATGAAAACAGCACTGTTTCTCTGAAAATCTTAATTAGTAATTAATCTATTAATACTACAAAAGAGTATCTTGTATCTGAAGGTTACAAAGATAACTCAGCAACTATCCAGCATAATTAAAAAGATCCACCTTGAACAAATCATTGTAAAATTTTCAAATGCCCAGAATGTAAAAAGATCCTTAAGCTACTGGAAAGAGAAAACAAGTTACCTACAAAGGAATGGAAAAAGTACTAGACTTCCTATTGGAAAACAATGGTGGTAGGCCTTCAAAATTCTGATAGAAAAATTATTTTCAGGGAC
>NW_006921592.1:1410593-1411726 GCF_000298275.1 Orycteropus afer afer | reverse complement strand
TCAACCTAGAATTATATATAAAACAAAGTCAAGACCAAAAGGATAATGAAATAAACATATTTTCAGAGATGCGAAGACTCTAAAATTAATTCTCAAATATCTCTTTACAGAAGGTTATCTGAAGATGTAATGTAATAAAATAATGGAAGAATGTTTTTAAAAAAGAAAGAAAGAAACACACGGAATTCAGGAATAGATTTATCCAACATATGATGGGCATGGAGAGAAATCTCAGGTGACAGCCATGCAGGAGGCCTTCCAATTCAGATGGAAGGCTCCAGAACTGAAGAGAATGCCTAAGTGGATGTTTTGGTTTTTTGTTTTTTTTTTTCCAATTTAAGAAAATGCTACAGAAAACAGTGTCAAAAATAAAAAGGTCAATTAAAACCTTTTAAAAGGCTGTTAATGAAAGGAAATGTAATCATAGTAAACTACAAAGGTATCCTATGAACAAGTTTCACTGTTGTAATAAGAGAAGCAGTACACAGGATTTCTAGATTCTAGAATTAACCCATAAACAGCACATAAAATTTAATTATGGTTTTAAGTCAATTTATAACAAAACATAAATGTTTTCAGTTTTGAAAATATAAAAGCCAGAATACAGATGAGAGAATTTAGAATGTAAGAAAGGCAAGGGGAAAGGGTGTGAGTGCCAATATTTTTAGTTTATAAAGTGTGGCGTCGAGCAGTATTAAGAAATATACATAACAAAAAAAGTCTATTACTTATAAAAAATCAATATTAATAAATGTTAATAAATGATTAATAATTATTATAAGGAGCTCTGGTGGTGCAGTGCCTAAGGCATTTGACTGCTAATCAGAAGGTTGGTGGTTCAAATCCACCAGCTGCTCTGAGGGAAATGAGGCAATCTACTTCCATAAGATTACTGCCTTGGAAATCCAATGGGGTCACTATGAGCCGGAACTGATTCGATGACAATGTTCCATTTTTTTTTTTTTAATCACTAATATAATAATCTCATTTCAGGAATTAAAACACAGGTAGGAGAGGTATTATGAGCAAAAAATCTACATCTAGTATAACTAATCACCAAATGTCTAAAACTGATAAACAATAGTAAAATAACATGTAAATACATGGAAGAACTACTGGAAAAAAACAGTTAA
>NW_006921592.1:1399592-1410068 GCF_000298275.1 Orycteropus afer afer | reverse complement strand
AACAGGCTGTTTGTCAGGGGCAGCAAGGTCATACAAGAGGCTGACAAAGCAAAGGAGACAGGTGGTAAGTGTATAAGTGCTGTCAACTAGTGAACAGAGGAGCACAGCACAGTACCCTGCCTGTATAGATAACATACAAACAAAACAAAGAAAATGAAAATTGTGGGCAAGTCACTCCAACATATAATTACCAAGTAAACATAAACACAAAAATGTCACAATGCCTCGGAGACAACAGGGCATCACAGTCCACACGAAGCAAGATAAAGCAGGAGAAACAAGGTACCAGGATACAGACCCAAAACACATCCCTGAGGAAGAAGCAGCATTGGAACTCCCTGATAAGGAATTAAAAAGAATTATATTTAGGTATCTTCAAAGCATTGAGGGACAGACCAAGGAAAACACAGACAAAACCCAAGAAGAATTTTGGAAGAAATACAAGAACAAAATGACAAAATCAATGAAATATTAGAAATGATTCTAAAACTACAGATAGAAATCCAGAAGATTAATACTAACTTGTCAGAAATAGTTAACACATTGAAAGGGCAAAGGAGTAGAATTGATGCAATGGAATACACTAATGAGATGGAAGACAAATACCCGAATACTTCTTTGGAAAGGGATCCATCAGAAAAAAGATCAAAACAAAATGAAGAAAGCCTAAGCTTCGTGTGGGATACCATCAAAAGGAATAACCTACATGTCATTGGAATTCCAGAACAGGAAGAGAAAAATAAAACCACTGAGAAAATTGTCCAAGATTTGTTGGAGGAGGACTTCACTGATATGATGAAAGATGAGAATACATCCATTCAGGAAGTCCAATGAACCCCAAACAGGATAGACTCCAAAAGAAAAACACCCAGACATATCATCATCAAACTCACCAAAACCAAAGACAAAGAAAGAATTATGAGAGCAACACGGGAAAAACAAAAAGTTACCTACAAGGGGCAACCAATAAGACTAAGCTCGGATTTCTCAACAGAAATCATGCAGGCGAGAAGACAGTGGGATAGTATATATAAAACACTGAAAGAGAAAAATTTCCAACCAGAATTATGTATCCAGCAAAATTGTCCCTCAAATATGATGGTGAAATAAGCACATTTCCAGATAAGCAGAAATTAAGGGAATTTGTTAAAACCAGACCAACCTTACAAGAGATGCTAAAGGGAGCCCTTTGGACAGAGAAGCAACAACAACTAACAACAATTGACCATTAATACACATGATGATGTAACCCAGAAACCAACCCAGCTATGGAAGTATCCAAAGTAAAGAAGCCTACAAGATTGTAAACAGGGAACCAGAGACACCAACCGACAAATGAAGACAACTACAAACCAAAAAGAGGGAAAAAAATCTGTGTAGTTACAGAAATTCTAGATGGTAGGGAAGTCAAGACAACTACAAAATAGAATGGAATGTTCTACACTTGGAAAGAAAACTATAAATCACAGGGTAATCTCAAAAAACAAATGATAAACCTTCACATCAAAATTAAAAAAGAGGACCAGCATAAATATTCAGCAAATACTAAAACAATGGCAATGAAGGAAGTGATAACTGGATTCATAAACAAAATGAGCTCAGTATAGAAAATTAAATGGAACAAAGAAATCAACACAATGAAAAAGCACATGACAAAAATGACAGCAATAAATTCATATGTGCTGATAATTACTTATCTGGCAAGGGACTTATCTCTAAGACTGATGGAAAACTCCAATGCTTCAACACCAAAGTAACAAGCCAATTAAAAAATGGGCAGAAGACATGAATAGACACTTCACCAAGGAGGATACTCAGGTGGTCAGCTAATACATAAAGAGATGCTCACAATCACTGGCCATCAGAGAGATGTAAATCAAAACAACAATGAGATATACCGTCTCATCCCAGCACTCATGGCAAGGTTCAATGAGACAGAAAATAACAAATGCTGGTGGGGATGTGGAGAGATTGGGACTCTCATACACTGCTTGTGTGACTGTGAAGTGACACAACCACTGTGGAAAGCAATATGGTGATTCCTTAGAAAGTTGGAATTGGCGATACCATTTGACCAAGCAATCCCATTACTAGGTATACATTCAAGGGAGGTGAGAGCCAGGATAGGAACAGATCATGCACGCTCAGGTTCATCACAGCACTATTTACAATAGCAAAAAGACGGAAACAACCTATGTGCCCATCAGCGGAGGAGTGGATGACCAAACTATGGTACATACACATACTGGAATGCTATAGAGCATTAAAGAATAATGTAGAACCTGCAAAACACCACATAATATGGATGAACTTGGAGGATATTATGCTGAGTGAAATAAGTCAATCACAGAAGGACAAATATAATATTAGTTCGCTGCTGTGGAGGGTCAAGGAAAGGTTTATATGTGGAGGGAAACTTCCTTTGTTGGTTGCCAGGAGTGGGAGGTGGGGGGGAACACTGAAAAAAAAATGCGCTGATCCATGTCACTTTAGTTTTGTGTATTTCACTGTACATAAATTATATTTCAATAAAATGCATTTTTTTTTTAAAAAAAAAGTGAAAGTGAGTCTAGAGGTGGAAAAGGGATTATCCTTCTGCTCTAGGCCTTTTTTTTTTTTTAAGCCATATTTGCGCAGTAGTTTGATAAATGTACGACGGAGCTGCTGGGTGAGTCTGAACTACTTACCTTTCAGGCAACAGCCAAGAGTTTAATCACTGCATCACCAGGCTCCTGTTACACATCTTAGTCCTATACTTAGCTGAGAACAGACCTATTCCTCATTTATCAACTATCTTGGTATCGAACATTTTGCATTTATGACAAAACTAAAATATCTTCTATGCAACTATTTTGCACATTAATGATGTACATCTGGCAGTAACAAATGCCAAAGTGCGATGGTGAAGGCTATGCATCAACTTAGCTGGGCCACGATTCTCAGTGGTTTGGAAATTATGTAATGATGTAATTTGGCAGTTACATAATGATGTGGTCACCCTCTATTTTCACATAATGCTGATTTTGCATAACAACCTAGTCTTTGGAACCTAACCATGTTGGTAAGTAAGGAGTGGGTGTAAAAGGTCTTTTCTATCTGAATAATGCTATAGACCTATTCATGTACACTACAGAAAAGAAAAGCAAAGGTGAAAATGGACTGGTTTCGAAGATGAAACCTGATAGAAGTCTATGAAGGCTAGAACAAAAAGCTTAAATTTGATCTGAGAAATATCAATGCGTGACTGTGTTTAAAAAAAAAAAATAAAAAAGCTAAGCATCTTTAAGATAAATTAATTGTGGCAATTTCACATAAAACAATGGTCAGCCAGTAGCAAATAACAGTATACAACAGATATGAATACCTGAAGACTGGATTGGAAAAATTAAGCTGAGCTTCCTGAACAAGGAGATGTGAACATTTTAAAGAAATGGTAAGGGGAAAAAAGAACACCCATCAGTGATATATATCCATTTTATAAATATCTTCACCCTAAGCTTAATAAAACTTACCCTTTTTCTCTTTCTCTAGAGCTTCCCTGTCTCTTCGTTTATCGATTATCTCGCCTTCACATAATGCTTTTTCATCTTGAACTCGTCTCAGATCATTTGTAATAGCATCAATCTGAGGCTGAAGATTCTCAGAGTTTTCTGTGGTCTTTAGTTCATTCTGCAAATCCTCTATCATTTTGCGTGTGTTACTTATTCTCTTCTGCCGGTCATTCTCTTCATTTTGTTTTACTGTTAAAGCCTGCTGAAGTTCCTCAATCTAATAAAAACAACAGCAGGTTAGCACTTAAGATTGTTTTTTCTCTTGGTGTATACAGCTTTCAAAATAATATGTTTAAATATGTATTTATATATTTATATTTTTTAATGGAAACTACTACCTAAAAAAAATGGCCGTTTTTCTCACTAAAGGAATCCAGCTGCTACCAGACTGACTCATTATTGGTTCACTAATAGACGCACAAAATTTCTGATGATATTGACATAGGAATAAAGAAGAAATAAAAGCTTGATAAAAAAATTTATTTTAGGTAGAAGAAGAAAAAATAATAACTCTTACTTTTATTAGAAAAACATGTATTATTTAAACTTTAAGACTAATCACTACATGAACAGGTCTAGAATGTATAACTTCTGATAAAAAGTCAAAAAAAAACAAAATAAAGTCACCACCATCGAGTCGGATCTGACTCATAGCAACCCCTCCTTGGGTTTCCAAGGTGGTATCACTACAGAAGCAGACTGCCCAAAACCTTCATTCCAAGGAGTGGCTAGTGGGTTTGAACCACCAGCCTTCTGGTTAGCAGTCAAATGTCTGAGGCACTACACCACCAGAGCGCCCATAACTTTTGATGCATAGAAGAAATAATTTGAACAAGAAAACCTTGATCAATAGACACAGCATACAGAAAAGGAGAACAGCAAGAATCAAAGAAAAAACATAGTAAATAAAAAATTTAGAAGAAAGAAAAGGTTAAACTCTTTTACTGATAGGGTCTCACAACGAATGAAAAAAAAATCAAAACAAAATATAGTATATTATTTACAGTAGACAAAACAAAAATGATACAAAAAGAACAAAAATAAATGAATGAAAATATTTACTTAAAAAATTTCTATGGTAATATACAGGGAGCTCAAGTGGCATAGTGGTTAAAGCATTAGGTTCCTAACTAGAGGGTTGGCAGTTCAAACCTGCTAGCTGTTCTGCAGGAGAAAGATGAGGCAATCTGCTTCCATAGATTTACAGCCTTGGAAACCCTATGGGGCAGTTTTACTCTATCATAAAAGGTCTCCGTGAACAGGAAACTACTCAATGGCAGTGGGTTTATTATTTTTATGGTAATATACACATGAAGTCACCATGAATCAGACCTGACAGTAATTAATTGGTTTGCTAATATTAAACTTTTAGAAAATAATGACACTTCAAAATCTAGGAAGCAAAAACTACTATAACTAAGGAAAAATAGAGAAATCTATACTAACAGAAGGAAATAGAGACATTTTACTTTTAAAATGGATAAATCAAATAGGCAATAATATAAGGCAGTAGAGCATTTGAAGTTATAAAAAAATTCTAAATAACAACAAAAAAGGTCACATTTATTCACCATAAAGCATATAATTACAACTCTACATAGAAGACAACACAAAAAATTCCATATCCTTAGGAATTAAAACAATTATAACTCTTAAATAAAATTAAATGAATGAAAACATTAAAATGAAAATTACAAAACCTTGAATTGAAAAACAAAAAGATCACTACACGTCAATATATGTGAGATATAAAAAACTAAAAAACCAAACTCACTGCTGTCAAGTCTGTTCTGATTCATAGCGACCCCTCCTTGGGTTTCCAAGGTGGTATCACTGCAGAAGTATATTGCCCAAGTGTGAGATTCAGCCAAATAATAATCAGGAGAGAGGAATAAAAAGCTTAAATGCTGTTATAGATTGAATCGTATTCTTCAAAAATACATGTTGGAATCTTAACCCTCTTACTGGTGCATGTAATCCCATTTGGGAACTGGATTTTTTTGTTGTACTAATTAGGCCATTATCATTGTAGGGTGTATTTAAAACCTAATGTCCTTTGAGATATAAAGACATAGATTAGACACAGAGAGAAACAAGCCCAGAAGGAGAAAGATGCCACTCACTCAAATACTGTCAAGGAACAGTAGAATACCAAGCACTACAGAGAAAGATTCACTCCCACAGCAGACAGTCTTCACAATAGATAGTACTCTGAATTCAGACTTCTAGCTCCTTCAACTGTGAAGCCACCACTCCTCTGTCAGTCTGTCGTACTGTAGAGTCTAGCATGTTGCTATGATGCTGGAAGCTATGCTACCAGTATTTCAAATAACAGCAGACTCACCCACACTGAATAGGTTTCAGTGAAGTTCCTAGACTAAGACTAGGAAGAAGGACCCGGTGATCTACTTCTAAAAAAACTGGAGAATAGAATTATGAAAAGCAGCAGAACACTGTCTGAGTCAGTCCCAGAAGATGAGGCTCTCAGGTTTGAAGGCACTCAAAACAACTGAGAAAGAATGGAATTCTCAAAGTAGAGTCGAGCTTAATGATGTGAATGGAGTAAAGCTTTCATGACCTTTATTTGCTGATGCGGCATGACTCAAAATGAGAACAGTTGCAAACATTCATTAATAATTGGAATGTAAAATGTATGAAGTATGAGTCTAGGAAAACTGGAAGTCATCAAAAACAAAATGTAGTGCGGAAAGATTGATGCCCTATGCATTAGTGAGCTGAAATGGACTGGTATTGGCCATTTTGAATCAATCATGTGGTCTACTATGCTGGGAATGACAAACTGAAAAGAAATGGTATTGTTTTCATTGTCAAAAAGAACATTTCAAAATCTATCCTGAACACTGTCACCAACAGGATAAGATCCATATGCCTTCAAGGAAGACCAAGGAATACAACAATCATTCACACTTATGTAAGAACCACTAATGCCAAACATGAACAAATTAAAGACTTTTACCAACCTCTGAAGTCTAAAATTGATCAAATGTGCAATCAGAATGCATTAATAATAACTGGTGATTGTAATGCAAAGTTGGTAACAAAGAAGGAATGTTGTGTTGTTGTTACGTGCTGTCGAGTCAGACCCGACTCATAGCGACCACTCCTTGGGTTTCCGAGGCAGTATCACTACAGAAGTAGATTGCTCTATCTTCCTTCTGAGGAGTGGCTGGTGGGTTTGAACCACCAGCCTTCTGGTTAGCAGTCAGGTGTCTTAGAATAGGAGTTGGAAAATATGACCTAGATGCCATCAGAGGTCGCATGATAGAATTTTGTAAGACCAATGACTTAGTCATTGCAAATAACTTTTTCAACAACAAATAAAGCAACTGTACACATGAACTCTGCCACATTGAACACACAAGAATCAAACTGACTACTTGTGTGGAAAGAGATGATGCAAAAGCAAGTATCAGAACAAGGCCATGGGCTGAATGCAAAACATACTACCAACTGCTCACATGCAAGTTTAAGTGGAAGCTGAAGAAAACTAAAACAAATCCATGAGATCCAAAGTATGACCTTAATTATATCTTACCTGAATTTAGAGACTATCTCAAGAATAGCTCTACATACTGAATACTAAAGACCAAAGATTAAACAAGATGTGAAATGACATCAAGTGTATTATACATGAAGAAATCAAAAGGTCATTAAAAAGAAAGAAAAGACCAAAATGGGTATCAGAATAGACTCTAAACCTTGCTCTTGAACATAAAGTAGCTTAAAGCAAAAGGAAGAAATAAGGAAGTAAATAGCTGAATGGAAGATTTCAAATGGCGACTCAAGAAACCAAAGTATTATACTGATATGTGCAAAGACCTGGAGCTAGAAAACCAAAAGGGAAGAACACACTTGGCATTTTTCAAGATGAAACATCTGAAGAAAAAGTTAAAGTATCGAGTTGCAATACTGGGTTCTATGGGTAAAAAACTGAAAGATACAGAGGAGTCACTGTACCAAAAAGAACTGGTAGACATCCAACCATTTCAGGAGGTAGCATATGATTAAGAAATCTATGGGAGTAAAGGAAGAAGTCCAAGCTGTATTGAAGGCATTGGTGAAAAACAAGGCTTCAGGAATTGATGCAATATCTATTGAGATGTTACACAAATGGATGCAACATTGGAAACTCTCACTCATCTATGACAAGAAATTTGGAAGCAGCCAAAGGAAGCAAAAGTCAAGAAATCAAACAACGTATTGCATTGGCAAATCTGATGCAAGAGACTTCTTTAAAAAGTTAAAAAGCAAAGATGGCATTTTGAGGACTAAGTAAGGTGCACCTGATACAAGCCAAGGTAATTTCAATTACCTCATATGCATGCAAAAGCTGAAGAATGAATAAGAAGACTGAAGAAGAACTGACCCATTTGAATTGATTGCCAGAGAATGAACAAATCTATCTTGGAAGAAGTATAGCCAAAACGTTTCTTAGAAGCATGGATGGTGAAACTCTGTCTCATGTACTTTGGACAAGTTATCAGGAGGGACAAGTCCCTGGAGAAGGACACCATGCTTGATAAAGCAGATGGTCAGTGAAAAAGAGGAAAACGCTCAATGAGACAGACTAATCCAGTGGCGGCATCAATGGGCTCAAACACAGCAATGTCTGTGAAGATGGTGCAGAACTGGGTAATGTTTCATTCTGTCGTACACAGGGCCATTATGAGTTGGAACTGTCTCAAGTGCATGTAACAACAACAAAAAACTGTGAAAAATAAATTTGTTTGTTAAAACCACCCACTTGTGTTATTTGTTACAGCAGCAGTAGCAAACCAAGGCTAAGAATTAAAGAAGACTAAAAAATAAAAGAACTAATTTCTAATTCAAGGACTTTAAAAAATTCTTTTAAATATCCAAACAAAGCAGAAGAATCAGAAATTAAGTGAACTGATAGTATAATTTTTATTACAAACAGAGGAGCAGAAAGTGGGCTGAGCTGTGGATTTTTACCTGTCCAGAGAGTGCTTGAATCATAAGGACACAAAACTTCTTGAGCAATAGTTTCTATAAAGGTTTTCACAAACAGTGCTGCTGGCCCATAGCTGGTAGCAGCTTGCTTCAAATCTTTAAGAGTTTTAAAAGAAAATGCTTTATGTCCTCGCATCAGTTGATTAGTCTGCTGATGTATGTATTCTGTAAAGGGAAAACATGTTTTAATTCTAATGGAATGTCCTCATCCATGGCCCTTGCCTTTTGCACCATACCTTGTATAGGTGATAAAGTAGGCATGTTGTTGTTGTTTTGTTGTTGTTATGTGCCGTCGAGTCGGCCCCGACTCATAGCGACCCCTCCTTGGGTTTCCGAGGCAGTATCACTACGGAAGTAGGATTGCCCAACCTTCCTTCCGAGGAGTGGCTGGTGGGTTTGAACCGCCAGCCGTCTGGTTAGCAGGCAAGTGTCTTAGCCACTATGCTACCAGAGATAAACAGTTAACTTGGGAGTTCTGGTAATGTAGTGCCTAAGGCACTTGACTGCTAACCAGAAGCCTGGCAGTTCAAAGCCACCAGCCACTTCCTGGAAGGAAGATGAGGTAATCTACTTCTGTAGTGATACTGCCTCAGAAACCCAAGGAGGGGTCGCTATGAGTCGGGTCCAACTTGACAGCACATAACAACAACAGAGGGTGCAGCCATTTTGAAGGTTTACAGGCAGTTGGACCACTTTGGACATTTAAAGCGACAGCGTACTCCCAGATTCCAGGGACTTAAGAACAGGATCCACTTGTCGGGAACTGCAAGGACATTCCAGAACCGGACGACTAGAAAGGTGTGACATTTCCCGTTGTTACTCTTATACCCCACACCCTCTTGGTGAATGGAGATGCAGCCATCCCTCACTTCCACCCACCTTCTGGGCTGGCAGGAATTCCATCCCAGTATGTGTCCTCGGACAGAGCCTGGGTGCTCTGTCCCACCCTGATGTTTTCAGCTTCTATTCTTTACCCTGTTCCTGGTTGCAATTTTTTTTCTTTCTCGTGGTTAACGCTGGTCCTTGTTTTTCTCTTTGAGTTTTTCCCATTTTTTCCTTCATTATTATCCTTTTGTACTTTTTCTCTTACTACCCTCTCTGTAGATACTGCATTTTTCTTTTTTCTTTCTTTGGTTACTGTTCCTGTGTGATTACATGGTGTGTTTTGTCTATTTTCTTTTACTTTTCTTATGGTTATTATATTGTTCTTTTTGTCTAACTGAGTGGAGGACAGCAATAGTCCCCATATGACACAACCACAGCCACACCTCCTGTAGCTTCACTTACTGAATGAGAGCCACCACTTTCTTCTCCACCAACAGGCCAATGATAAACAACCACCAAGAAGAGTCTGGCTCACCCTTGGCTGCTCTCCACACACAGTCAATAGAGATCTAAATACAACAATGCCACAATGTCTCAGAGACAACAGACCATCATAGTCCACACAAAGAAGCAAGATAAAGTGGCAGAAACAAGGGAGCAGAATACAGACCCCAGAACACATCTCTGAGGAAGAAGCAGAGTTGGAATTCTCTGATAAGAAATGCACAAGAATTATATTTAGGTATCATTAAAGGATTGAGAGATAGACCAAAGAAAACACAGACAAAACCCGAAAAGAACTTCAGGAAGAAAATACAAGAACAAAATGACAAAATAAATGAAAAATTAGAAATGATTCTAAATCTACAGATAGAAATTCAGAAAATTAATACTAAATTGTCAGAAGTAGGTAACACATTGAAAGGGTTAAAGGAGTAGAATTGACACAATGGAAGACAGAATTAACGAGATTGAAGACAAATACCTGAATACTTCTTTGGAAAGGGATCAATCAGAAAAAAGAGCAAAACAAAATGAAGAACGCCTAAAGTTCATGTGGGATACCATAAAAAGGAATAACTTACGTGTCACTGGAATTCCAGAACAG
>NW_006921592.1:1396783-1398059 GCF_000298275.1 Orycteropus afer afer | reverse complement strand
AGACATCTACAGAACACTTCACCCAACACAGCACAATATATATTCTTTTCCAGTGCATATGGAACATTTTCCATGATAGACCATATGTTAGGCCATAAAGCAAGCCTTCATAAATTTAAAAACATTGAAATACTGCAAAGTATCTTCTCAGATCGTATGCTATCAAATTAGAAATTAACAATAGGAAGATTATGGAAAAAGAGTAAACACATGGAAAGTGAACACCACCCTCCTTGAGAAAGCCTGGGTAAGAGAAGAAATAAAAATTGAAATTCAAAAATTTCTTGAATCAAATGAGAATGAAAATACAACATACCAGAATCCTTGGAACACTGCAAAAGCAGTGATTAAAAGCCAATTTATAGCAATAAATGCACACATCAAAAGAAAAGAAACAACCAAAATCAACACTTTTAACCAACATCTCCAACAATTAGAAAAAAAACAGCAGGAAAAGCCTACAGTCACCAGAAGAAAGGAAATAATAAAGATTTGAGCAGAAATCAATGATATAGAAAATAGAAGGGCAATAGAAAACAATCAACAAGACCAGAAGTTGGTTTTTTGAAAAGATCAGTAAAACTGACAAACTACTGGCAAATTTAACAAAGGAAAAGAGGAAGAGAATACAAATAACATGAACAAGAAATGAAATGGGTGACATCACAATAGAACCAAATGAAATAAAAAGGATAATATCAGGATACTATGAAGAACTGTACTCCAACAAGTTTGAAAATCTGGAAGAAATGGACAGATTTCTAGAAACACACCACTTCCCTAAATTAACACAGACTGATGTGGAAAAGTTGAACAGATCCATAACAAAAGAAGAAATTGAACAGATGATCAAAAAAATTACCAACAAAAAGAAGTCCTGGTCCAGATGAAACCAAACATTCAGAGAAAAACTGACACCAATCCTACTCAAACTATTCCAAAACATACAAAATGATAGAATCCTCCCTAATTCATTTTATGAAGCAAGCATAACCTTGATACCAACACCAGGCAAAGACATCAAGCAAAAGGAAAACTACAGACCAATATTCCTCATGAACACAGATGCAAAAATCTTCAACAAAACCCTACCCAATGGACTCCAACAACATATTATTCATTATGACCAAGTGGAGTTCACATCAGGTATGCAGAGATGGTTCAACATTAGAAAAACAATCAACGTCATCCACCACATAAATAAAACAAAGGAGAAGAACCACATGATCATATCAATTGATGCAGAAAAGGCATTTGATAAAATCCAAGATTCATT
>NW_006921592.1:1393017-1394595 GCF_000298275.1 Orycteropus afer afer | reverse complement strand
AACTCCAGATGGATCAAAGACTTAAATGTGAAACCTAAAACTATACAGTTCCTCAAGGAAAATCTCGGGGCAAATTTAAGGGCCCTAATATATGGCAAAAATAGACTATCAAGCATAACTCTAAATGTACAAACAGCTGAAGAGAAACTAGATGAATGGGACCTTCTAAAAATTAAATTTTTAGGTGCTTGTAGGTTTCTCTTAATGTTACAGAGTATGTGTAGTATTCACCTATAATTTCTGACTCATTTCTCTGACTGTACTCTCCTCTTTCCATCATTTCTGTTTTTTATATTCGTTTTCTTATTTCAACTTATATTTGTCAAAAGAGAACCTACAGATTGGGAAAAAATATTTGGCAATGACGTATCTGACAAGGGACTTATCTCTAGAATTTATAGAAAATTCCAATACCTCAATAACAAAAAGACAATCCAATTAAAAAATGGGCAGAAGACATGAATAGGCACTTACCAAGGAGGATATTCAGGCGGCCAACAAACATATGAAGAAATGCTCACAATCATTAGCCACCAGAGAGATGCATATCAAAACAACAATGAGATACCATCTTGCCCCAGCACTAGTAGCAAAGTTTAACAAGAGAGAAAACAACAAATGCTGGTGAAGATGTGGAAAGATTGGGACTCTCATACACTGCTGGTAGGACTGTCAAATGGTATAACCACTGTGGAAAGCAGTCTGGCGATTCCTTGAAAAGTTGAAATTAGAAATACCATTTGACCCAGCCATCCCATTACTAGGTATATATCCTAAAGAAGTGAGAGCCAGGACAAAAACAGACATATGCACACTCATGTTCATCGCAGCACTATTTACAATAGCCCAAAGATGGAAACCACCGAGGTTTCTGTCAAGTGAGGAATGGACAACCAAATTATGGTACATACACACAATGGAATACTATGCAACCCTAAAGAATAACCTAGAATCTGCAAAACTCCGCATAACGTGGATGAACTTGGAGGACATTATGCTGAGTGAAATAAATCAATCACAGAAGGACAAATATTGTATTAGTCCCTATTATAAAAGTCAAGGAAAAGTTTATCTATAGAAGGAAATTTTCTTTGTTGGTTACCAGGGGTAGGAGGGTAGGGTAGGGAACACTGTTAGATAGGTAAAGATAAGTATTGATTTGGGTGAAGAGAAGGGCAATGTACCAACTATGAGTGATCAATATGGTGGCATTGAAGAAGAGGAAGACAAAGAGAGTTACATGTACAGATAAAAAAGATGAATTAACTCTTTTGCACATACAGCATTGCATTATCAGTGAAGGCAAACATGGGTATACGGGAGGATAGATGGGTAGACAGGCTGAACTAGTAGGTAAGTCTATGAAGCGGGGAGTGTACCTAAGACTATGTATAGGGTTGGCAGACAATGGTCCTACAAGTGTATTTGTATGATCTGTAAGAATTCCCAGGTGTATAGTAGAGCTGACAAGGGACAAGGTTGTAGTCACTTCTTGGTCACAGCCAGCTACCCAGAGTGACCAAGTAGTTGAACTGGTAGTCTCGGGACAATAGTCGCAGGGGACATCAAGCTCAATTA
>NW_006921592.1:1390900-1392627 GCF_000298275.1 Orycteropus afer afer | reverse complement strand
GCATATGAGTTGAACATTTACCTGAGGTGGATACACTCCTTGGAGAGAACAATTATAGGAGAAAGAAGGGCTGTTTATGCACAAGGAGACAGCTCAGGGGGCAGGAGTGCATGGAGGGACAGACATAGGAAGAGGTAACTATTGGGAGGAAGTGGGAGGGGAGCTATTGCATTGGGGTAACAATTTAGTCAATGTCATGAGACAAAGTGTATGTCAACTGTTGCATGGAATGTGAATTTGCTCTGTAAATTTTCACCCAAATCACAATTAAGAATAAAAAAAAACACGATTATTTGAAAAGACTACTACAAACCTCAGCAAACACAAGTTGAAATAAGAAACAGAACATAAAAACAGAAATGATGGAAAGAGAGTTGCTGTTGTTATGTGCCGTCGAGTCGGCCCCGACTCATAGAGACCCCTCCTTGGGTTTCCGGAAAGAGAGTACAGACAGAGAAATGAGTCAAAAATTATAGGTAAATACTACACAGACTCTGTAACAATAAATATGAAAACCTAAATGAAACTGGTAGTTTTTAGAGGAGTAGATATTATCTAAATTGACACAAGGACTATGCCCTTAAAACAAAAACAGTCAAGGATGGTACAAAAATAAAGTTACAGGCTAGTCTCACAAAGTGCAAAAATCCTAAATGAGGGACTTGCTAGTTGAGCTTGTTGTTACTTTCCATCAAGTTGGACCAGACACATAGTGACCCCTCCTTGGATTTCCTAGGCAGTATCAGTACGGAAGTAGACTGCCCAACATTCTTTCCAAGGAGTGGCTGGTGGGTTTAAACCACCAGCCTTCTGGTTAGCAGTTAAGTGCCTTAGGCACTATGATAAATGTATTAAAATACTAAGTAAGATTTATAACAGAAATGCATGGGTGATTAAATACTACAAAACCTATCAACCTTATACTCCTATTTAAGGTAGTTTATGTTTTTTTCTTCCCTGTGACCCCACCCCTGCCCTTCTTATTTATGTATTCCTGTCCAAGATGAATCTTTATGACTTTTCACTCCAAAACCTTATATGCTGCAATAATACAAATGGATTAAGAAAGTTCAATCCCACAAAGACAAAGGGAGTAAGGGAGGTGGCATCAGCAAATAAGAGAGGTCAATAAACATTTAGATGAATAGTAGAGGGAAAATGAATAAGTAACCTAGTACAGAAATCAGTCTAAAGGGTAAATGAAATAGAAAGGGATGAGAGAATTGATTCTTTAAAATGCATACATATTAAAAAAAAGAAAGCATACACTTGGAAACGCCAAGTATAAAAGACATCTCATAGAACAAAATCATTGCTATCCTACCTCCTACATACACATATAATTCCCTACACACGTACATATACACACCCATATACATAGACAACCATGAGCACCTAATACGGGTAGCTAAACTTCTGCCATAGAAATTTGAGGTTTATTCTCTGGAGAAATTAAATGTAGGAGGTTTGGGACTTGAAGATAAACACATAGAAAAAGGGATGAGCCTGGAAACTGGGAGATCAGAGTGATACTGAATCACTAGGAAGGCTTAAAGTTATATGTATTCCTGAAGTGCACCTGACCCAAGTCATGGTATTTTCCATCATCTCATATGCATGCAAAAGCTGGACAGTAAATAAGGAAGACTAAAGAAGAACTTGGAAGCTCTGGTAGCATAGTGCCTAAGGCACTTGACTGCTAATCAGAAGGCTGGCAGTTCAAACCC
>NW_006921592.1:1378826-1390800 GCF_000298275.1 Orycteropus afer afer | reverse complement strand
CACTCCTCGGAAGGAAGATGGGGCAATCTACTTCCTTAGTGATACTGCCTCGGAAACCCAAGGAGGGGTCACTATGAGTCGGGTCCAACTTGACAGTACATAACAACAACAACAAAGAAGAACTTATCCATTTGAATTATGATGTTGGCAAAGAATATTAAATATACCATAAACTGCCAGAAGAATGAACAAATCTGTCTTGGAACAAGTACAGCAAGAATGCTCCTTAGAAGCTGTTTCAGTTCCCTAGTGCCGCTCTAACAGAAGATACCACAAATGGAATGGCTTGAACAAACAAGAATTTATTCTCTTACAGTTTGGAGGCTTTAAGTCTGAGTTCAAAGTGCCAGGGTCTAGGGGCTGGGTGAAAGCCCCTCAACCCTGAACTTCAGCTCTGCCTCCTGCTCCCAGCCCACTGAAGCTGGGGACTTTTCTTCACTCAGCTGCTGGATGCTGAGGCTGACAAGCCCAAGGTCGGCAAGTAATAAGACCCAGTCCTGATGTTACCAAACCACATGGCAGGGTGTTAATTCAAATCCATTGAAAGTCCCAAGGTTAGCAGAGCATGGCAGACTGCCGAACAACCCGGCTACATGCAGGGTTCAAGTGTGCCATAAGCTAGAGACCATTCCCAAAGCTGCTTCTTATATATGTGAAGCAGACCACATACCCGAAGCAGCTACTCAGCTGCTCAACAGATTCCACCATGGAGTTAATTACCAGTCTCACCATGGGGAATAACTGTATTCAGCTGTCCAGCCACTCAACCAGGCCCAGCCAAGTGGACATCCAAACTTAACCACAACAGAACCAAAGATGGTGAGACTTAATCTCATGTACTTTGGACATATTATTAGGAAGGATTAGTCTCCGGAGAAGGACCACATGCTAGGTAAAACAGAGGATCAGTGAAAAAGAGGAAGACCCTCAATGAGATGGGCTGATACAATGGCTGCAACAATAGAATCAAACATAGCAACAACTGTAAGGATGGTACATGACCAGGCAGTGTTTTGTTCTGTTGTATGTATCACTACGAATAGGAACCCACTCAATGGCACCTAACAACAAGAAGGCAGGTAACTCAAAATTCAGTATCTTAATGGTCACAGAAAAAAGATCTCACATATATTTGGGGATCTGTTAACAAAAGAACTCACTTTCTTGCCAAATCATCCTAAAATAACTGTGCTGTCAAGCTCCACCTATGCACAAAGAATTTGTAACCAGCTTTTAGGCCCTACTCTTAACTATAAACAGATAAACACAAGAAAATACTCCAAGAAGAAGGCAAGAAATAGAAACAAGAAAGTAAAAAAACTAACAAAGATAAAAGAAAACTTAAAAAAAAAACCTTTTAATTTTTATTCTCAGAAAGATCTGAAAGGTATACATTAAAAAATAGGAGAGCATGATTTGGGAATAATCATAGAGTAAGAAAATTCTATTGGAAATTAACAAATATAACTATTGAAAGTCAAAATTCAATTCAGAAGATTAAAGCAGATGAAATATCAAAGGAAGAAAAAAAACATGTTCCATTAATGAAATCTACTTTAGACTATCTTTCTCCCAAATAGATGCTTTCCTAAAAGATCATCTTTGTGAAAGGAGAAAAAAATGGCCCGGTCTTAAGTTTTATACTTTGCTAGGTTCCTCAGAAGGAAGATGGGGCAATCTACTTCCATACTAACACCGCCTCAGAAACCCAAGGAGGGGTCGCCAAGAGTCGGGTCCAACTCGACGGCACATAACAACAACAACAGGTTAAACATAAAATGAAATTTAAATTAAACAGGATTTTTCTTAGCAATACATTATCTGAAATAAACTATTTTCATTTCTAGACATTTATAACTATAAATGAAGACTATATCAAAACAGATTAAAACTCAACAATAAAAATGTCTATCAAAATGAAAAGTTCTATACTTTAAGTATACTTTGTCTCAATATTTCCAATCATGTATAGAAGTACACATACATTTTCTACAGAAATATCACTGATTTCTTGTAATGAAAGTCTATTTTTATGTAAAAAAACAAAATAAATCCCTTAGCATTTAATCTCTGCTAGGCGGTCTGGTGGTGTATTGCCTAAGACTTCTAACCAAGAGGGCTGGTGGTTCAAACCCAACAGCCACTCCTCAGAAGGAAGCTTGGGCAATCTAATCTACTTCCATTGTGATACTGCCTCGGAAACCCAAGGAGGGGTCACTGTGAGTCGGATTCAACTTGACAGCAGTGGGCTTGGTTTTGGTTTTATTAAAATAACTAAATCCAATTTTACCATTACTTCATTAAAAAAGCAATAACCAGCCAGATACTAAGATCACTATACGTATCTATATGCATTTTGAGATTCCCAACTATCTTCTACACCACTACTGTACTTTTCCAAATCTTCTATTCTCACACATATTAAGATAAGAAATAGAGAGCAAACAGGGTCTCAGACAATTCACATACACAAATTTTTCCCATAATCCACACCTGAAAACAAGTTAGGACAAATTATGTAATAAAAAATTTTTCAATATAAAAATCTTACATGCTTATCTTTCCTCTCTAAAACATCTTGCTTTTGTTTGCATTTTTGAGATGTCTCCTTAATATCTGTGGCCTGTAAGATTGAACCAGAAGGGAAAAAAGTTAAAAACTTATGCCAATTATGTAGCCCTGCCCATCTAAATATTAAGTATGAACTTACCCACAATAATACTTTTCTGTATTTCTTTCAAACCAAGTTCATAATTATCATAAAAAATATCATATTATTTGCAAACCTATAAAAAGTTATTCCTATCGATATTAAAAATAGCTGCAGAAATATGCATGTATTTCTTTATCTCTTTACATTTACTTTAACATTTTATTTAATCTGATCATCAAAACAATCCTAAAGGATGATGGGGATAGCTATAATTCTGCCTTTGTACATATGAAGAAAACAAGGTTCAAAGAGGCCAATGTATAAAAAAAAAACAAAAAACGGGAGCACTAATACTCAAGACCAGGTCTTATATTAAATCTAACATCAGGGCAAAGGGGACTAGGAGAGGGAGACATGAGGGAAACTAATATTTACCGAGTGATTAAAACCTAAACACACCCTGCTTACGCATTGTATACATGTGCTAAATCACACACATTAATCATGTAAGATACAGATTACTATCTTCACCTCACTAATGAAGACAGTGAGGCTCAGTGAGGAAAAATAATTTGCTGAAGGTCAGGAAGCTAATAAATGGCAGAAGGGGCATTTAAAATACAGATCTGTGTGAATCCAACACTGTAACACCTCCCCGGAATGTTAAAAAAAATTACAAGTGTTGAAAAAGGTTTTCTGTTGTATCAGAAGGAACAGAAAGGAGCAAGAACAATATGAATACTAAAGAAAATTAACAATTTTGTTCCTTGTTGCATGGCTATGAGTGCTAATAACTATTTTTTGCTATTGTTTTTGTTGTTTTTTTAAGAGAGAGAGACTGATATAATGCACTACTTCAAGATCATTTCTTCAGGGAAACAATTCCAAAATATCTTCTGCTATGTAGATTTCACATAAACCAGATTAGGCTCAATGACATTTGGCAATGCTTTAAATACTTTAATGTCCAACCTTCCACTAAGAACAGACAAACATGAAAGGCTTTTAAATATGATTCTTTAATTAAGACAAATAATAGGATTTAAAATTTATTGTATGCATCTTTCCCACTATGAAAGGAAATTCAGGGAAGGTAAAAACAATTAAAAACCCACCACTCAACTACAATCAACCATTGTCAGCATAACAATGATGACTATCAGCTCTATAACTTTGAGAAAGTCTCTGGGATTAGGTATCCTCAAATCTAATGATATAAAATGAGGGCAATGTGTCTAGATAATATCCACAAACCCTTCCTGATCTATAATTTAAGATGATCAATAATTTTTCTTAAAATCAGATCAAGACCTAAGATTATCTGTTCTTAATAACTGTTCATTTTCTAGACTTTGCTATAATGACTCTCCCTTACTTTGTACCTGTATCAGAATTAAGATCTAGTGGAGCTCTTCTGATGTGACAGCATGGAAGTCAAAACTACTGACTCCTGTGATAAACTTTACATTCCAGGATATAACCTTTCTTACTCAGTAGACACTGTTCATCATAAATACTAAAATATCTGATACTGTCTAGCTCAAGAAATGATTTTTTTTTTTTTAATCTATAGGCTGCTTAAAAAGAAAATGCACAATCATATCTCTAGCTGAAAAACTTGACTTTTTTTTTTTACAGAAAAAAAAAAAAAAACCCTAAAAATTTGTACTAATCAAAACTCAGAACACTGACTGGTCCTTTAATGACTGACAACCTTAAAATGAGCAGCAAAGAAACTGGAGTAGCATATTCATACTATACCAAAATACAATTTTAAAAATAAACTCTGTATAGTGGAAATTATTTTACACTGTAGTTTTTCCAATAGATATGTCAGACTGAAATCCTCCTTTTGCAATCAATTAAAGTCACCTTTGAACAGTGGCCCACACCAGAGATATATAGCCAAACATGTCAAGATGGTTCTCTGGTTTCCCAAAACTAATTTTCACATAGAATAAATTCTACTGGTGTCATTAACAAAGCACTCTACTTATTTGAGCTAACGACCCATTTCTGAAAGAGGTTCTTAACCAGAGGCCAAGGATCTGAATTAGTGCATCTGGGAATCACCAGAATCTCAAATTGCAGACCTTCCTACATGCATTATTCTGGAGGCAGGGTCTGTAGTTTAAAGCATTCTCAAAATAATCTCTGGCCCCAAAATGTCCTCTCAGGGTTAAGAGCCATGACCACAAAAATTTTAAAGTTATAATTTCAAATTCAGAGAATATTTCATCATATTATTTATTCTAAGGAACATCTGATTTTCTATATTATCTCCTCCACAAAGGTGTGCAATTACAATAAAGATATAAGAAGTTCACAAAAGTAGCCTAGAGTTTCTAGGAACACCATTATGAATCTTCTTGTAATTTAAACAATCCCATCTCATTTTTCTCTTTTTATATGTTGGGATATCTATAAAGTAACAACCCTCCCAACAGTGGTGCTTAGGACTTTGAAACACCTGTGGTGGTGTAATTACTAGTTAAAGGAACTCAAGGAACCAAAGTTATGGGTGAAACTGCAAAATACTTTGGAAGACCTGAAAAATACTTTTAATATTTGCTAACTTAAATACAGACATTCTAAAATTTAGTAGAAGTACCTTCTCTTTGATTTGGGCTTCCAAACTGTGACGCTGCCTGTCAATTTCTTCAATTCGACGTGTTATAGGAGCCTGCCCGTCTTTAAGTTTTCTGACCTCTTCCTTCACTTGGTCACGAACTAGTTTTACTTCTTCATATTCTTGACGAACATTTTCATATTCCTTGCAAATAATTCAAGAAATAGAACTTAATGTTTAAGTAGTTTAGTACTTAACTAAACTACTAGCCTAAACTAAGCTATTTATATTTACTAAAATCAAGGTACAGACACAAACAAAATCTAAGAAGAGATTGTTTTGATATCTCGCTGGTAGGTTTACTAATAAAAATTTCACCCTCTGAAAAAACCTCAGAAATAGGAAACATCAATATAATGACTTAGTAAGAGTCTTAATAATCATTAAGCATTTAACTCTATCACTAGGCCAGATTCTCTTTTATCCCCTTCCCTTTCTGAAATATCTGAATGACTTTTAAAGTGAGATTTTCCTCTAATCTCCCAATAAAAAAGGGATACCGATACATAAAAAAGTAATAAATAACTAACCTCAGCTAAGAAAAATAGACATGTACGAAGAACAACAACAAAAGAATGAGTCAAAAGGAAAACAAAACAAAGCAAAATGAAAAAAATATTAAAAACCATCTTAGAAAGAAAGATGAAACCAAAAGACCAAGTACACGAGAGTAATGATGGACACAGGACAAGGAAAATGCAATCAAGAGAAGCTAAAGAAAAATGTTAAGGATAATGGAATTATGGGAGAGGGGAAGGAAAAACACCACAAATACAGCCACATCCATTTCCAAATCAAATAACAATTATTTCCTTTCTAATCTTGCAATAGGAGCTCTGGTAGCCTAGTGTCTAAGGCACTTGACTGCTAACCAGAAGGCTGGTGGTTCAAACCCACCAGCTACTTCTCGGAAAGACGGTTGGGCAATTTACTTCCATAGTGATACCGCCTCAGAAACCCAAGGAGGGGTCACTATGAGTCGAGTCCGACTTTATGGCACAAGCAACAACAACAGCAATCTTGGAATAAAAGTTATAAATTTTTTTTAATCTATCTTGTTCTACATCTTATGAAGTAATATATCAAGGAAATGGAATCTTTAGCCAAACTTTGTGGTCTTAAATAATGTCACACACATCATAGAGTGAATAGAAAGTAAACAGGATCCTCAGGAAAGTTGAGAAATGTATGTGGTATAAAATTGCAGCTAAGATATTTCACCAAAAAATATCCCAAATTAATTTCTAATCATCTGAGAGCACATAAAGATTTAATTTTTCTATCTGGAAACATTTTTAGATCATTAACATTTTTTAAAAAACCAAAGATTTATCTCTTAGGGATTACATCTAAGTATTAAGATCAATGAGTTAACCAACTATTATTTGCTATAAAATAACACGGTACACAGTTATGTAATAAAACAGAGGAGACAGATAAATTCTATTATGAATGATGAATAAAAGGAGCCCAAGTGGTACAATAAGGAAGTGCTTGGCTCCTAAATGAATGGTGGTTCAAACCCACCAGCTGCTTCATGGAAGAAAAGACATGACAATCTGCTTCCATAAAGACTTCAGCTTAAGAAATACTACAGGATAGTTTTACTCCATCCTATAGAGTTGCTTTATTGGTCAAAATTGACTGGACGACACTCAAAAACAGCAAAAATTAACAAAAGCATTTAATTTGGATACCTAGTAATTAGTGCATTCTTTACAACTATTCTTCCACTCAAAGACTCATCTACTTTGCTGTAGTTTTTGCATATAATAATTAAGACTTACCACCCACGGCCTTTTTGCTTCAAGCATCTCAATTAAATCTAAATGTCGCTTCCGTTCATAGAATCTTTCCACATCTTGCTTGTATCTTTCATTCCTCTGAATGATTTTCTCTAGATATTCAGTTTTTTCTTTGCATGAGGTCTAAATAAATGTGTTAAACAATAAGTTTAACAGTAAGTTTTTGTCTGAAACAGTAAGTTTTTGTCTGAAAAAGACAAAGGTCCAATCTATTAATAATAAAAAATATACAATGCTAACAAAATCTCACAATAAAGAAATCCATACAAGTTCTTAAAACTGTGCAGTTGTAACATGCTGTCTTAATTATCCAGTGCTGCAGTAACAGAAATACCACAAATGGATGGCTTTAAAAAACAGAAATTTATTTTCTCACAGTTCAGAAGGCTAGAAGTGTGAATCCAAAGCACCAGTTGTAGGGGAAGGTGTACTCCGTCAGCTCTGCAGGAAGGTCCTGTCTCTTTGGCTTCTGCTTTCTGGTTCCCTGGAGATCTCAGTGTGTCCTGGCATCTCTCTTATCCCATCTCTGCTCGGCTTTTCACCTCTTTTATATCTCAAGAGAGACTGACTCAAGATACATCCTATACTAATCCTGTTTCATCAATGTAACTAAGACAACCCATTTCCAAATGGGATTATAACCACAAGCATAGAGATTAGTATTTACAACCCATATTTTGGGAAGATATAATTCAATCCACAACATATATATGCACAGCTGAGTTCTTGTCAAGGTTTAACAGTTTACAAGTCATGTGACTGTGGGGAAGTCCTACAGATCTCTGAGCCTGGACTTTGTCTAAAGATAAGAAACAAACCTGTCCATCCACTTCAAGGGACTGAATATAAATGATGTTGTTGTTGTTAGGTGCCATCTAGTCAGCTCACACTCAAAGAGACTCCATGTACAATGGAACAAAACCCTGCCTGGTCCTGTACCATCCTTACAATCCTTGCTATGCTTAATTCCATTGTTGCAGCCACTGTGTCAATCCATCTCATTGAGGGTCTTCCCCTTTTTCTCTGACCCTCCACTTTACCAAGCATGGTATCCTTCTCCAGGGAATGGTCCCTTCTGATAACATTACCTAAGTACGTGAGACAAAGTCTGGCCATTTTCGCTTTCAAGGGGCATCCTGCACTTCTTCCAAGACAGATTTGTTAGTTTTTCTAGCAGTCCGATATTTTCAGTGTTCTTCGCCAACACCACAATTCAAAAGCATCAACTCTTCTTTAGTCTTCCTTATTCATTGTCCAGCTTTCACACACATATGAGGCAAATGAAAATATCATGGCTTGGGTTAGGGGCACCTTAGTATTCAAAGTGACATCTTTGCTCTTTAACACTTTGAAAAGGTCCCTTGCAGCAGATTTGCCCAGTGCAATATGATGTCTAATTTCTGATTCCATGGGTATTGATTGTGGAACTAAGTAAAATAAAATCCTTGACAGCTTCAATCTTTTCTCCACTTATCATGATGCTGCTTATTGGTCCAGCTGTGAGGATTTCTGTTCTTTATGTCGAGGTGTAATTCATATGTGAAGACTGTAGTCTTTGATCTTCATCAGTAAGTGCTTCCAGTCATCTTCATTTTCAGCAAGCAAGGCTGTGTCATCCGCTTATTGTAGGTTGTTAATGAGTCTTCTTCCAATCTTGACACCACATTCTTTTCATATACTCCAGCTTCTCATTATTTGCTTAGCAGATAGCCTGAAAAATATGGTGAAGGATACAACTTCGATGTACATACTTCCTGATTTTATATCATGTGGTATCCCTTTGTTCTGTTTGAACAACTACCTCTTGGTTTATGTAGTTTCCTCATGAACACAATTAAGTGTTCTGGAATTCCCTTCTTCACAATGTTATCCATAATTTAGGATGATCCACACAGTCAAATGCCTTTGAAGTCAATAAAACATAAGCAAACATCTTTCTGCTATTGTCTGCTTTCAGCCAAGATCCATCTGATATCAGCAATGATATGATTCTATTTCTTTTTTTAGAAGTTATTTAAGAGAATATATTTATTGAACAATCTATTAGTCAGCACTATATATTTAAACAAGGACCTCTGGTGGTGCAGTGCCTAAGGTATTTGATGACTAACCTAAACGCTGGTGGTTGAAACCTACTAGCTGCTCCACACAAGGAAAATGAGGCAATCTACCTCTATAAAGATTTTCTGCCTTGGAAACCCAATGGGGGTCGCTATGAGTCAGAATCAACTTGATGGCAGTAGATTGGTTATACATACACACACACACACACACATACACATATACATACATACTTAACCAAAAAAAGAATATGTCTATCATCCGGCTAACATTTATCCTCGACGACAAAGTGATCACATGGTACATCTGAAAAGGTTAACAAAGAATCTTATATTGTGTTACTCTTATATAAATATTACTATTATGCTTGCTGAAGATAAACAGAAGACATTTCTGCTATGGCTTTCAATGGTAACCTTCTGACTTTCTATAAAATCATGGATTTTCACAGTTCAAATGAACAGTAATTAAGTATGTTTACAATTCTTGGAACTTATATTAAAATGAGTTCTTCTAGAATTTCACATAATTCCACTTATATTTATAAAAGGAGATCCAGTGGCGCCATGGTTAGTGCATCTGGCTGCTAACCAAAAGATCGGCAGTTTGAACCTACCAGCCACTCCACTGAAGAAAGAGGCAGCAGTCTGCCTCCATAAAGATTCACCACATGGAAACCCTATGGAACAGTTCTATTCTGGCTTGTAGGATCACTATGAGTAGAAATTGCCACACCCTCTCATGAATCCAGCTTATATTTCTGGCAGTTCTCTGTTAACATACTGCTGTAACCATTTTTGAATTGTCTTCAGCAAAATTTCACTTGCATGTGATAGTAATGATACTGTTTGATAATTTCCGCATCCTGTTGGATCACCTTTCTTTGGAATGGACACAGATATGGACTGTTTCCAGTTGGGAGACCAGGTAGCTATCTTCCAAATTTCTTGGCATACATGAGCAAGTGCTTCTAGTGTCGCATCTGTTTTCTGAAACATCCCAGTTGGCATTCTGTCAATTCCTGGATCCTTAAATATTAATTCAGATGTTTCAACTAACACACGTAACACTGTGACTCACTACATGTTATATATACCTATGACTTATGGACTCAGAAATGAAATAAAAGAAAGCTAAAACTGAGGCTTTACATTGAAAACTGACAAAGGTATACTTGGAAGCTAGGTTATGTGTTTGTTTTCTTTCAGAGGATGGTAGGCAGTTTATGGGAGTGCTTCCGACAGAAATATAAGATTAAAGATGACAAGACTGAAAGGAGCCACCTAACTGCTAATTATAAGGTTTTCTTCTAGCAGCTCCATGGGAAAAAGATAAGGTGATCTGTTTCCATAAAGTTTACAGCCTAAGAAGTCCTATGGGGCAGTTCTACTCTGTGACACAGGGTTGCTATGAGTTAGAATTGATGCAGCTGTCACCTAACAACAACAAACAGGACAGAAGGAGTATGTGAAATAGGATAAAATAATTAAAAAAACTCAGAACAACTCCTCTGGTTATTCACTTTGAGTAAGTATTAAAAAAAAAAATGAAATTTAATGGTAAAATACGTATTACCAAAGAAAAAGCATTTATTTATGTTTTTTTTTTTATTATGAAATTGACTGAATTTATTTTAGCTAGTGAGACATACAAAAAGATCCATTACAGAACCACTGAGACTGTGGCCCCTAGCTGCCCTTCAGGTCTGGAATTGAACCCACTCCCACGGCTTCCAACCAAACAAAAGACAAGCGTATGAGCTGAACATTTACGTTAGGTGGATTCACTCCTTAGAGAGATCAATCATGGGAGAAAAGAAGGGCTGTGTATGCACAGGGAGACAGTTCAGGGGCAGAAGTGCATGGGAGGGAAGGATAAAAGGAAGAGCTATGGGGAGGAAGTGGGAGGGGAGCTGCTGCATTGTGGGAAATTGCAGTCTATGTCATGAGACAAACTGTACGTGAGCTACTGTATGGAAAATGAATTTGCTCTGTAAACTTTCACCCAAATCACAATTAAAAAAAAAAAAAAAAGAGAGATCCATTACATAAAAGACATCTTCTGAAATGGCATACACCAAAAGGGCCTTTTTATTTACACGTTTATTAAAGGTGAAAGTAAGAAATTCAACACTGAAACTAAATGCATAGTTCTTTTACAAAGTGTACTCTTATGCAACTGAAAAAACAGTTTAAGAGCTGCTTCTCTAGAGATGCTGCACAAAAAGCTGCATGATTTATGCCATATTACTCAATATC
The DNA here is from genome assembly GCF_000298275.1 of Orycteropus afer afer. Lineage (NCBI taxonomy): Eukaryota > Metazoa > Chordata > Mammalia > Tubulidentata > Orycteropodidae > Orycteropus > Orycteropus afer. The sequence continues at coordinate 1,379,394 of NW_006921592.1, read as the reverse complement.
TTACATACTACTGAGCACATGGTTGGTATTTAATAAATACTGAAAGACAGAATAATACTGCAACTTCCTGAGTGAAAAGTTTGTAATACTGTTATATTTCTTAGATATTCAATTAATAACATGATTTTGTTGAAATGTGGGGCCTGGTGATGCTGTAATTGAAGTTCTTGGCTTTTAACCAGAAGGCTGACAGTTTGAACCTACCAGCCGCTCCATGGGAGAAAGATGAGGCAGGCTGCTTCCACAAAGATTTATAGCCTTGGAAACCCTCTAGGGCAGTTCTACTCTGTCCCATAGGGTCACTATGAGTCATAATCGTCTTGATGGCAGTGATATTTGTTGAAATGAGTGTCAAATTTTCCAAATTTTATCAATTCCATTCTCATTTCCTGTCAATTATTTTTAACTAATGTTAGCAATGTAATCCTGGATGAAAGCAAATCACAAAATATAAATTGACTTACTTATTCAGAACTACGAGAAGCTGGACTATATGAAGAAAAACATGGTATCAGGATTGGAGGAAGAATCATTAACAACCTGAGATATGCAGATGACACAACTTTGC
>NW_006921592.1:1372376-1378163 GCF_000298275.1 Orycteropus afer afer | reverse complement strand
GGGATTGTGGGGCTGGCGCGGGATGCGGCAGTGTTTCGTTCTGCTGTGCATGGGGTCGCTATGAGTCGGAAACGACTCGACGGCACTTAACAACAACTAACAATTCACTTTCTCCCATTTCTAGACATAGAGGGATTATTAAAAATAGGTATTAAATTATAAATACCTCTAGTTGTTTTTCTTTCTCCCTGAAGTTTTTGAGTTCACAGTGATACTTATGCATTTCTGGAGGACCAATTGACTTCTCGGTAGCTTCAAGGAGTTCAATTTTGCTGAGCTTAGCAAATTCCCCAACTTTGTCCTAGAGCACAAAAATGAAATATCAGCAACTATTACCAGTTATTAAGGAGCTCTGGTGGTGCAGTGGTTAAGGCATTTGGCTCCTAACCCAAAGGACAGTGTCTCAAAACCACTAGCTGTTCCACAGAAGAAAAATAGGCAGTCTGCTCTCCGTAGAGATTTACAGCCTTAAAAATCCAATGAGGGTCACTATGAGTCAGAACAGACTTGATGGCAGTGAGTTTCGTTTATTATCATTTACTAAATATCTTCAAAATGTATTTCAACTAATGATTACATTTGTCAAGATAGAACTTGTTTAAATAAAGTTTACATTAATAGGTATATCTTAACATTATAACGTATCTTCATTATACTTATATTATAAATAATAAAACTTTAGATGCCTAAAAAGATGAATTATCAGCTTTCTGAGATATTTCAAAAGATTTTCTATGCCAATTTTTTCAAGCTGAAATATTTATATATATATATAAATTCTTTTTGAGAAAGGAAAAAATTGTTCCTCAGATTAAAATGACCATTTAAAAAAATCTATATCACAGCAGTTAGAATGTGTCAGAAGAAGAAAAAAAAAGAGGCAAAGAGGCAACAGGACAACAGGAAGAGTCTACTTCTAGAGACACAGATTAATAAATGTAAAAAGTCTTCAAATTTTATTAAATTTGGGTATATATAATCAAATCATCACGGTTTCCAGAAAAAAAAAAAAAAGAAATGACAATTCAGTAAGTAACTAGAACTACGGACAAATGTAAGTTATTTGTATTTAAAATATAACATGTATTATAATTTATCTTTACTAAACAATTTTAGGGAGCTCTGGTAGTATAGTGGCTAAGGCACTTGACTGCTAACCAGAAGGCTGGCGGTTCAAACCCACCAGCCACTCCTCGGAAGGAAGATGGGGCAATCTACTTCCGTAGTGATACTGCCTCGGAAACCCAAGGAGGGGTTGCTATGGGTCGGGTCCGACTCAACGGCACATAACAACAACAACAACAAACAATTTTAAAATATAACATGATTTTAGAACACATACCTATAGACTGAAGATAGTTTTAATATATCAAATGTTTTATATAAATATATTTTCAAAAATTTTTATTAATAAAACCTTGTTGTTGTTGTTATATGCCATCGAGTCGGACCTGACTCATAGCAACTCTTCCTTGGGTTTCCAAGGCAGTATCAGTACAGAAGTAGATTGCCCAACCTACCTTCCGAAGAGTGGCTGGTGGGTTTGAACCACCTCATGTTCTATAATGCTACCAGAGCTTCTAATTTGCAGTGATTCGGCAAATTCTAGTCAAAGTTTAAGTTATAGAGCATTTTAAAAGAAATACTGATGTATTTTTAAGTACAAAAAGTTGTACTTCCATTTGTAGGCTCTTAATAAAACCTTAAGAGAGACTACAAATGGAAATACAACTTTTTGTACTTAAAAATACATTGATATTTCTTTTAAAATACTCTATAATTTAAACTCTGACTAGAATTTGCCAAATCACCACAAATTAGTAAAATTATACTATGTGATGAGATAGGTGCCTAAGGCACTTGACTACTAACCAGAAGGCTGGCAGTTCAAACCCACCAGCCACCCCTCGGAAGGAAGGTTGGGCAATCTACTTCCATACTGATACGGCCTTGGAAACCCAAGGAGGGGTTGCTGTGAGTTGGGTCTGACTGAATGGCACTTAACAATAACAACAACATGTGATGAGATGGTAGTTATTCAACAAAGAACTGTTAGTGTTAAGAGTGCTATGTTCAATTTACATAGCAACTATTTTAATATCCCTTTAAAAAGTATTTACATTCTTATTGAGCATAAAGAGAAAACATACACAAGTTTTCAAAGTTACATTATTTCTCTCATACCTGAGGTAGAAACTGACAAAGATTGCCCACTTGAATATTTAAGGCTGCAACCTGCTCTTCTACTACTTTCTGTGTTGTAGATTTTTTGTTGATGAACCAAAAGGACTGATTTCTTGTCACGTCAATCTCACGAGTGATGACAAGATTTCCAGAAGCCTTGAATCTGCAATTCAAAATGGATGCTGGTATGTTAAAGCATGGTAACACTCAACCTTGATACTCCCCCTAATTGGAAAAAGTATGAATGAAAAGTGACTCTTGCATAAACATTTCCAGAAATCAAAACTACATTGCCCATTCCAGTGGCCATGGTTTCTTGAGCATGTTCTCTGCTCTGAATTCAGTGGGGACTACATCACATGGTCATAAAGGAACATGAAGCAATACAGAATGTGAAAGAAGAGTATTTACTTCTTCCTTGTTTTTACAAGTATTACTGATCCACACCTTCCATCTAATAATCTATCTTCTTCATTGGGAATCAGTAGAATGTGGTAGAAAGATAAATTATTGGATCTAACAGCTAAATGACAATGATAATTTATAAATGTTGTATATATAGATTATACTGTAATCATAAAATTTCAAACAGTAAGATTAAGGACTTTAAATAAGAAAGTCATTTTAACCTTTTATTTCCAGCAGAATGCCTAATGAGGCACACCCTTACTGATCCTCCAGTTATAAGCAAATAAAAATAGTTGATAAAAAAATTAAAACATCTTCATAGATGTACTCCTGAGTTACCACAAATATAAGAAACTCTGGCCAAAATCCCAGTAAAGGCAGAAACTCAGAAATGAAAAAATGAAACTGGCTTTCAACTTGAGGATAGCACTCAATCAGGTGAACATGATTTCATGATTTCCTGGGCCTGAGCTGGAAGGACTCTACAGGCAAAGTCCACAACTATCCAAGGTGTAGAATCTAGTAGAAAACCATCCCAAAAGGGCTATATTCTCAGTGTTAAGCATAAACTAGAAATACTCCACTACCATCACCACCACCTCTTAGGACAGCAAAGTAAAGTGTCTGTCTCACAAACTGTGGCTTGAAATTGTGAACGAAAAAACAAATCTTCTCTGAATTCAGACTTCTAGCCTTCTAAACGCTGAGAATATAAATTTCTGTGCTTTCAAGCCACTCACTTGTGGTATTTTTGTTACAGCAGCACTAGGTAACTAAGACACAGAGAAAAGAAAGAAAAAAAAATTGAAATATAGGACAAATTAAAAAATAAGGCAATAAGTGCAAATATATGCATAATCACAGTTAACATAAATACTTTATTTAAAAAACTGCTGTTGTTGTTACGTGCCGTCAAGTCGGACCCGACTCATACCAACCCCTCTTTGGGTTTCTGAGGCGGTATCGCTACAGAAGTAGATTGCCCAATCTTCCTTCCAAGGAGTGGCTGGTGGGTTTGAACCGCCAGCCTTCTGGTTACCAGTCAAGTGCCTTAGGCACTACGCTACCAAAAATACATAATCCAGCTACAGTTCCACATTTGATGACATGAGCTACAAAAGACAGAGCAAACGACATGAATGAAAAGATACCCAGAAAACAAGAAACACACACATAAAAGAAAGCTGCAAACTAACCACTTTAATAGCAATTACGGAGCTCTGGTAGCGTAGTGCCTGAGGCACTTGACTTTTAAAGCAAAAGGTATCAAAAGACAATAAAAACTTTAATTCATCAGTTTAAATGAGAATAATATGAATTTTAAATGCAACTATTAATATTCTCAAAACATATTAAACAGAAATTGACAGAAAAGCAAGGTAATTGACAAATTACATATACTCGAATAGTGCAACTTTCTCAGTAATTAAAGAATTGATTTAACAATTGATATTTAAAAAACTACAGAAGATTTAACAAAACTAGTAGCCTACTATATTTTTCCTAAGAAAGCAAAGTTGATTGAAGATAAGTTTGGTAAATATAAAACACTGCATTCAACTAGAGCAGAATACTTCCTTTTCAACCAAACAAGCAGCATCTACAAAAAAATTTGCTACGAAAAGCAAGCCTCAACAGATTTCAAAGGATTGGTAACATAAAGACTATATATATATATTTTAAACCATACTGCAATAAAAGTAAATGGCAGTAACAAAAATACAACAAGCAAGTCACTACATTTCAATGTAAAACGTGTAATTATGAACTCATAATGAAAGTGAAAACACACTCAGGACTGAAAACTAAGAAATACTTACATATCTAAATTTGCATGATGGAGTTAAAACAATACTGAGAGAGATAATACTAGCCTTAACTGTTTATAAAATGGAAAATAACACTAAAAATGAAAACAATACTCATTTCAAGAAATTAGAAACCTGGTGTCAGGTTTATTACATTAGACCTTCCATCATTGAAAGGGTAGTGTCTTGTAAGAAATACTTAACTCTGGATAGGGATTTTGCTTTCCTTGCACACAATGCTTCGCCAAAACTACCATCCGTGGATTTACAGAAAGCTTTATTTACTGGCATGGTATCCCACATAGCATTGCCTTGGATCAAGGAAGTCACTTCTTAGCAAATGAAGTATAGCAATGGGCATATGCTCATGGAATTCACTTATCTTATTACGTTCCCCATCACCCTGAAGCACCTGGTTTAACAGAACAATGCAATGGCCTTCTCAAGACACACCACCAGAAAAGAGTTCCAGTAAGATGGCAGACTAGGCAGAAAGACTACACAGACCCTCTTCAACAAAGAAAAGGGAAACCAATTAAAACAGACAAAGAAGATAATCCTGGACCTCTGAGCCTTTAAGGGAAGGATATAGAAGTGGACTAAACCCCAACTAGCAGAAGAATTTGCATGAAAATACCAAAAAAGGAGACAGATGGAGCTGCAGTCTGGCAGCGACCCTGAGCAATCCTAACGGAATGGCACAGAAGGCTCTGACAGTGCCGAGTGGCGATAGGACCTAAGAATTAACATAAAAATCGGCCCTGTTACCCAGGGACTGCATGGAGGACTGCTCTGGTGGCTGTAATAACAGAGAAGGTGAAGACAAAGGTGGGCTGAGCTGTGGACTCTGGCTGGTCTGGAGGGCGCCACCATTTTGAATGCTTAAAAGCGGCTTGACTATTTTGGATATTTAAAGAGACAGCGCTCTCGCAGATTCCTGGGGCTTAAGAACATGTTCTGCTTTGCAGCAACCCCAAGGACACTCCGGACCTGCAAGACTGAATGTGCGACATTCTTCTTGTTACTCTCATACCCCACACCTGCTTGGTAAACGGAGGTGTGGCCATTGCCCACTCCCACCTACCTTCTGGGCCCACAGGAACTCCATCATAGTCAGTGTGCTCAGACAGAGCCTGGGTGCCTTGCCCTGTCCTCCACCTATTTTTTTTTCTTTTTCGCTTCCCTTTTTCTGGTGATTAGCTTGCTTGTATTTGTCTGTTTTAAAACAACAAATATTATTAATACTTTTCTCATTTCACTTTTATTCTTAATATTCCCCTCCCAGGTCCTACTTTTCAGCATTTTTTCTTTTCCCTGTGCCTGGCTGAAATTTTTTTTTTTTAAGTTTTTCTTTCCCCCTTTTTTCTTGTGGTTAACCCCATTCCTT
>NW_006921592.1:1367045-1367724 GCF_000298275.1 Orycteropus afer afer | reverse complement strand
CTGATCAAAACTCTCAGCAAAATAGGAATAGAAGGATCATTCTTCAACATAATAAAGAGCACTTATGCAAAACTAACAACCAACATTATTCTCAGTGGAGAGAGACGGAAACCATTCCTCTTGAGAAAAGGATCCAGACAAGGATGCCTGCTATCACCACTTCTATTCAACATTGTACTGGAAGTCCTAGCCAGGGCCATAAGGCTAGGGACTTATCTCTAGAATTTATAGAAAACTCCAACACCTCAATAACAAAAAGACAAACAATCCAATTAAAAAATGGGCAGAAGACATGAAATGACACTTCACCAAGAGGATATTCAAGTGGACAACAAACATATGAAGAAATGCTCATGATCATTAGCTATTAGAGAGATACAAATCAAAACAACAATGACATACCATCTTGCTCCAGCACTAGTAGCAAAGCTCAACAAGACAAAAAATAACAAATGTTGGTGAGGTTGTAGAGAGATTGGGACTCTCATACACTGCTGGTCAGACTGTAAAACGGTACAACCATTGTGGAAAGCAGGATAGCGATTCCTTTAAAAGTTGGAATTAGAAATACCATTTGATCATCCATTCCATTGTTGTTGTTGTTGTTATGTGCCGTCGAGTCGGCCCCGACTCATAGCGACCCCTCCTTGGGTTTCCGAGGCAGTATCACTACGGAAGT
>NW_006921592.1:1352217-1358730 GCF_000298275.1 Orycteropus afer afer | reverse complement strand
ATGTTGTAAGAGGGGACCATTCCTTGGAGAAGGATGTCATGCTTGGTAGAGTGGAGGGTCGATGAAAGAGGGGGAGGCCTTCAACGAGATGGATTGACACAGTGGCTGCGATGATGGGCTCAAGTATAGCGGGGATTGTGGGGCTGGCACGAGATCAGGCAGTGTTTCGTTCTGCTGTGCATGGGGTCATTGAGTCAGAAACGACTCAACGGCACTTAACAATAACAACATAAAGAAAATAAAAGTCCTCACACTGGAACAATAAGCAGCACCACGATAAATGGAGAAAAGATTGAAGTTGTCAAAGATTTCATATTACTTGGTTCTACAATCAATACCAATGGAAGCATCAGTCAAGACATCAGACGACATATTGCACTGGGCAAAACTGCTACAAAAGACCTTTTTCAAGTGCTGAAGAGCAAAGATGTCTCCTGCAAGACTAAGTGCGGCTAACCCATGGTATTTTCAGTTACCTCATATGCATGTGAAAGCTGGACAATAAGGAAGACTGAAGAAGAGGTGATGCTTTTGAACTGTTGTGTTGGTGAAGAATGCTGAAAGTACCATGGACTCCTAAAAGAACTAACAAATCTTTCCTGGAAGAAGTGCAGCTGGAATGCTCCTTGGAAGTGAGAATGGCCAGACTTAGTCTAACCTACTTTGGTCATGCTGTCACAAAGCACCATTTTTTGGGGAAGGATATCATGCTTGGTAAAGTGGAGGGTCAATGATAAAGGGGAAGGTCATCAACAAGATGAATTGACACAGTGGCTGCAATGATGGGCTCAGGTATAACAAGGATTTTGAGGTTGCCACAGGATCAGCCAATGTTTCATTCTGTTGTATATACGGTTGCTACAAGTTGGAACCAACTCGATGGCACCTAACAACAATAAATCATTGAATGGATATACTGTATTCTGCTTACTCATTTATCAGTTGATCAACACTTGATTTGTTTTTACTTTTTTCCTAATATGGATAATGCTGCTATGAACAGTCACATATAAGTTTTTTATGAACATGTTTTTGTATCTTTGAATACTGACTTGTAAGTGAAATCACTGTCATGTAGTAACTCTATGTTTAACTTTCTGAGGAGCTGCCAATGTGTTTTCTAAAGTGTCTGCACCATTTTACATTCCTACCACCAATGTAGGAACTCTGGTAGCGTAGTGTCTAAGGCATTTTACTGCTAACAAGAAGGCTGGCAGTTCAAACCCACCAGCCACTCCTTGGAAGGTTGGGCAATCTACTTCCGTAGTGATACTGCCTCGGAAACCCAAGGAGGGTCACTATGAGTCGGGTCCACCTCAGTGGCATATAACAACCACCACCACCACCACTAATGTATGAGAATTCCAATTCATCCACATCCTAGCAAACACCTGCTATTGTCTTGTTCCTGACTTTAAGGGAGAAAGTTTCAGTCTTTCATCATTAAGTATGTTAGCTGTGAGTTTTTTATAGATTCCCTTTATAAAGTTGAAAAGTTTCCTTCTATTTCTAAATGTTTAGTGTTTTGGTCATGAAAGGCTGTTGAATTTTGTTGAACACACAACTGCTGAGAGAATGTGGCAAATAGTTTTATAAATCAATTCTTCGGCAGGTACCTTTGTTATTCTCTAACCAGGACCAAGAAGAATTCCTGAAATTATTCCTTCCTTCTTAGAATAGAAGGAGCTTTGGTAGCATGATGCCTAATGCATTAGACTGCTAATCAGAAGGCTGACAGTTCAAACCCGCCAGCCACTCCTTGGAAGGAAGGTTGGGCAATCTACTTCCGTAGTGTTACCTCCTTGGAAACCCAAGGAGGGGTTGCTAGGCGTTGGATACAACTCTATGGCAGTGGGTTTGGGATTTTTTTTTTTTTGGTTGAAGATTCCATGTTTTTGTATGCTGTTGAGTCAATTCTGACTCACAGCCACCCTACAGGACAGAGTAAAACTACCCCATAAGGTTTCCAAGGCTGTAATCTTTAGAGAAGGAAACCACTACTAGAACACCTGGGTAGGTTCAAAACGCTGACCTTTCAATTAGCAGCTGAGAGCTTAAGCTTTGTGCAAGCAGGGTCCTTTACATGTCTCCATATATGAGGCTATTCCCCTTTCCTGTCAAGCTTACTTACAGAGCTTTATTCCTTATTTAGGTGGCAACTTCTCTTCATAGTCTTCACCAGTGCAATAATATTTCAGTTATGACACATATTATGCCTTCTAAAATAAGTCACTGTACCTCTGGCACTGGAAAATCAGTATTTGATATAAATCTCTAACAAAAAAATGGCTCAGTAAAAGAAAAATTACTGAAATTAAATATCTTTTTATAAGTTACTGACCATTCATGTTTCTTCTATTTTGCTTTTTGCCTCTCCTATAAATTGTCTTCGTACATTTTTTATCATTAAAACCAGTTTTAAAATAATGTAGTACAAATATATTCTCATGAAAAACAAAAATTTTCAAAAGCATATCATGTTAAAAAAAAAAATGAAATTCCCTCACAACCTACTTTCATGAATCACTACCCTCTCCCTTAAAAAGAACAGTATGATATTCTTTTAAGACAGTGGTCACAGGGGTATGTTCTTCAAGACATTAGTCTATTCCATAGAAAGTACATACACAGTTTTTGTTTTTTATTTTCCATTTTGTATGAATTTCTACAATGTAGATACAATGTGGATATTGATAGAACTACCTTTTATTGATGGATTTTTGATTTCTTGTAATTTTTCATTATAGAAACAGGAAAAAGCTAATATTGTGTAAACATTGTCTAGATTAGATATTTATTAAGTAGAATACCTGGTTCAAAGAGTGTATGTATTCTAAATGTTAATAAACCCACTGCCACTGAGTGGATTCCAACTCAACCGTACAGGACAGAATAGAACTATCCTGTGGAATTTTCAAGGCTGTAAATCTTTATGAAAGCAGATGGTCACATCTTTTTCCCATGGAGCATCTAGTGGATTTGAACTTCCAACCTTTTGGTTAAGAGCCAAGCACTTAACCACTGCATCATGGGGCTCCTTCTTAAATGCTGGTAAGATACTGCCAAATAGGATATACTGTTTATACTTTCATGACAGGGTACAACCCACTTCCTATATCTTCATAACACTGAATATTATTTAAAAATTTTTACAAGTTGAGAGAAAAAAAAAATCCTCAATATCTTGATTTTCTTGACAATTAGTAAGGAGTAAGCACTTTTGATACTTACAGGCCATTTATTTTACATCTGTGAATTACTTATTCGATTACTTTGCTCATTTTTCTATTAGGTCATTTACATTTTTCTCGATTTGTCTGAGTCATTATACCAATTATTTCAGTAAGTTTAAGAATTCTATATGTTATTTGTGCAGGAAATGTTTTCTCCTATTTGTTAGTATGTTTTAACCATGGCTTCATTATCTGTAGCTGGATTTTTCTGTAGTCTAAATTTCCTATCTTCCCTGTATGGTTATGAGGACTCCTGTTCTGATTAGACTTTCCCCATTCCCAAGATATTAAAAATACTCATATTTTTTACTATTATTTTCAGAGTTACATATTTTTTCATGCAGCCTTTAATATATCTAGATTTTGTTTTGTGTATGGTGTTAAAAAAAAAACCTAAGAGTAAATTGCCTCAACTCAATTTACTGAGTTATTTACATGTTATGCTTCAACTGCCACCTTTGTAATAAATTAAATTCTCATATACATTTAAATCTGCTCTGAGCTTCTCCATTCTGTTCCTCTAATCTTCTGTACCAGTAGCATATAGTTTTCTTTTAACAGGAATAGTATACTTTAACATCTATTACATAAAAGTCTTCTTCACTATTCTGCTTTTTCAGAAACTTCTTCAGTCTTCTGGCACCTTAATTTTTCCCGATGAACCTTAGAATCACCTTGTAAACTTACCTGTTTAGACTCTGGTTGAAAATGCAAATTTATACATTAATTGGGAAGGACTGACATACTGATGATACTAACTTTATCTTTCTAGCAACATGATTCACTTCTCTATGCAGGTCTTAGTTTTGTAGCCTTCAGTAAAATTCTACCTTTATTTTTAAATAAGTTGAGCGTAATCTTTTTTATTCATTTTATTTCCATGTGGGCCTGTCATCTCTATGTAAAAAAAAATTCCAACAATTTTTGAGTAAAAGATCAGAACACTAGGCTTCTTCATATCCTATAAAATGGCAGGGCTTTCAGATATCTTTAAATATTATATCTCAAAAATGTATGCCTGTCTATAAACGCTATTATACAGAAAAGATAACTTTCTAAAACCATCTAAAATACATGGATATTTATGTATAAAAGGCTGAAAATACATATGCCAAAGATGATAAATTGGTCCCATTTCTGATTCATCAGAAATGGCTGCCAAGAGTGATAAATTGAGAATAGGCAGGTTTGAGGAAAAATAAGTATCAGTTTTTTTGAGGAAGGGAATGGAATATGGGGACAGAAATGCCAAGTATTTGCCATAAAAGAAATTCATCAACCTATAAACAGTGGTTCGTTCTAGAAGTAGAATTATAGCAAGGACAAGATTTTCATTTTCAATTTTATATACTTCTGTATTGCTTGTATTTATTTTTAACAGGCAAACGTTACTTTCAAAACCAGCAAAAGACAACAGATATTTTAAATTTGTGAAAAATATCATATATTTTTAATGAATATTGAACAATGGTATATTTCTTTTTCATTACCTCCCATAAACTTACAATTTCCTTAAGGATTTTTCCAAGAGTTCTTACATTTCTTTTTAAGTATGCAAAATAGAAAAACAAAAACATAAAAAAACTTTCTTGTTTAGATAAAGTATTTTTAAAATATTACTCTTAATATTTATGCCATGATATATTACTATTATTTTCCAACATCATCAGGAAATTATGGACATAAATTTAAAAAAAAAAAAAAGTGATTTTACCACCTTCAACACTTACAATTCGATTTCAACTGTGCCTTTGGAGCATCCCCGCTTCACAAAAAAGCCAACCTAAGACATGAAAAAGAAAAAGTGAGGTGTGTGATAGCACTCCTAGATTATCAGAGATTTGGTTAAGCCATTATTTTCTGTCAGCTTAAAATCATCTCAGTTAACTTCTTTATATATCTACTCTCCTCAACTCTAAATGTACCTTTTCAGATTTGGGATCCTCCCCGACGATGCAAATTTAAGTGCTCAGCTGCAAACCAAAAGGTTAGGCAGTTCAAACTCATCTAGCAGCTCTGCAGGGGAAAAAAGCTGGCAATCTACTCCCATAAAGATAAAAGCCCAGAAAACCCTGGGGCAGGCAGTTCTACTATGTTACATGGGATTGCTATGAGTCAAAAACCAACTGGACATACCTAACAAGGATTGTTTCTTTCCAAAGGTAACAATAATGTTAGTTATCATGTATTGAAACTCTTATGTATCAGGCGTTAGCCTCTTACAAAGCTAGTGACAAAGCAAGTACAGAGCAAAGGGTTGCCAGGAGTTGGCTTCAACATGACTGCAACTAACAACAAAAATCCAGCTTCAGAGTCTGTGTATTTAACTACTATACCAATCTCCCTCAAAGAGAAAAGGAAGTCAGTCAGTGGGAAAATAAGTCCTATAGTATGATCACAAAGAGCTGTACCAAACCTTCCTAATACCACTGAAGAAGTCACCAAACATGTTTTAAACAAAAGCAGTATCATTACAATTTACATAGTAAAACAGACATACTTGAACTAGTTTTCATGTATGTAAGCATCAAAATAGATCCAAGGCTTAAAAAGTTCAGATTAGATTGTAAATCAGGCTATAAGCAATACCACCCTCCCCCAAAAAAGGGAAGAAAATACACCTTATAAATAACTCTTTTTAGCAGAGATGATGATAGTGATAGTGACAAGTACAATCATGATAGTGAAAATTTATGACACATCTACTATATCCTCTTGTGCTAAACATTTGGAATATATTTTATTTAATAGTCATGAGCAACTTTATGAAGTATATATTATATCCATTTTACAGAAAATGAAACTGAGGGCTAGAGAGGTGGACAAATAAGCCTATTCTCATAACTACAAGTAGAGTTTAAAGATTAAGTGTACTGGCTTAACACCCAGAATAGAGGCTCAAATCTCTGCCATATACAAATTGTTTGACCTTGGCCAGGTTGCTTAAACTCTTGTTTCAGTTTCCTTATAGATCAGGAAAACAATGACACCTTGAGAGTGAGCTATTTGCTCAGTAGCATGCAACAATTAAAATATTTGCTATTGGTCTCTCCTCATCCAGAGCCAAAGAAGAATGAAGAAAACCAAAGACTCATGGAGAAACAATCAGTCCAAGGGACTGGCAGACCATACGATCTTCAGCTTATATGACCATGAGACCAGAACTAGATGATGCCAGGCTACCACTGTCAAGCACTTGGAAGGGGATCAGTGTAGAATATCCAGGATAGAGTGGGAGAACAATGTGGAACAAAACTCAAGATCATAAAAAAAAAAAAAA
>NW_006921592.1:1350504-1352117 GCF_000298275.1 Orycteropus afer afer | reverse complement strand
ACTGTGGTCAATGTCATGAGACAAAGTGTATGTGAACTGCTGTATGGAAAGTGAATTTGCTCTGTAAATCTTCACCCAAATCACAATAAAAAAAAGAAAAAGAAACAGCAATGCCACCAGCAAGGTGGGTTGGGGCAATGTTCTCCAGAAGGCTGTCTATGCTCTAAAGCATCATTCAATATATGTTGTAGTTTCTCCCACTGCCAGGATTCATGGGTCCAGGCGTGAAAATGGTAGTGGCACCACTGTTACCCCTAGTGAACCACTCACAGAATTTTTGCTTCCTATCTACGTGACCCTATGGTCCCATGCAGGTCTTCAGGTCTTAGTTCTAAAGGGAGAAATGTCTCACCAGGAGATACAACACTGATTCCATTGAACTGGAAGTTAAGACTGTCACCAGGTCACTTTGGGCTCCTCACATCTCTGGATCAACAGGCAAGGAAGGGAGTTACTGGGTTGGCTGGTGTGATTACCAAGTGGAAATCAGACTGATATTACATAACAGAGGTAAAACAGAGTATGTCTGGAATACAGGAGATCCGCTACGATGTCTCTTAATACTACCACACCCTGTGATTAAAATCAATGGAGAATTACAACAACCCAATTCCCAACAGGACTACTAATGGCTCAGAACCTTCAGGAACGAAGGTTTGGGTCACCTATCACGCAAAGAACTACAACTAGATAAGGTGCTTGCTGAGGGCAAAGGGAATATGGAATAGATGGTAGAAGATGAGAGTTTTAAATACCAGCTAAGATCACATGACCAGTTGCAGAAATGAGGATTGTAATTGTTTTATTTTTTCCTTGTTTTGTTATACATGTGTGCACACACATATATATACACACATACTGTGGTGTAGTAAATTACACAGTATGGCTTTTCTAGCCATAGTCTTTGTAACTCCCACCAGATTACTGGGTGGGACCATGAAATTTAAACTCTTGATTGTTAAAGTCATCCACCTGGGATTTTTCTGTTGGAGCAGGACAAAGTAATCTTCTGGGAAAGTTTGCTCTCTCTCAGGTGTGTAGAACTCTGATGCTGGGATTGTTTGGTTTGGCCACACTGCCAGGCTCAAAATGAGCCCTCCTAGAGGCAGAAAGAATCTGACTGCTGGCTGAGAAAGATGCACTGGTGAGAGAGAGACGCCCAGCTGAGACAGAGATGCCCAGCTGACAGATGGTGGCAATGGAACCAAAAGCCGTGAGACAAAGCAGCAGGCTTACCTGGCCCACAGAGGCAGAGGCCAGAGAGGCATATCTAAGGGCACAGCAGAGGGGAGGCTGTCCTGACAAAAGAACTGTATCCTGAGGGTGTTCCTAAAATTTGAATTGTAGCCTGTTGCTTCCCTAGTAAACCCCATAATCTGTGAGTTCTGTGTGGCCAATGCAGTGTGTTTTATTGACTATGCAAAAGCATTTGATTGTGCAGATCATAACAATCTATGAGTAACTGCAAAAACGGCAAGGAGGCCACATGTTCTGACCTCCTCTAATCCCACAAGAGGAAGACAGGGTTACCAGCAGTAACCCAAGGCCTATTACTGCAAGGCCAGACATGCTGCCTTCCTCCAGCCCTTTCTCCAACCGTTCCTCCCAGAGCA
>NW_006921592.1:1328855-1343570 GCF_000298275.1 Orycteropus afer afer | reverse complement strand
GAAAAAAATACCAGGAGGTAGTTATTGACCACACAGATAGTCTAGTACATACTTGTGTTAAATTTTTATATTAGCATTTACATAAAAAACATTAAAATATTCTCGCTGAAGAGCTGGGCATCCCCCAAATACATCTGTGGTATGCACAGATGTAATTCTGTTGTCTAAGAAACACTGCACTCCACAGTCTCCCTTAAAAGCTCTAATGCATGATGTATGGCTTTTCTAACCAGTCTTTGTGACTCCCACCAGATTACCAGGTGGGAACATGCAAGTAGGGTATATCGAACTCTAATGTGGAGATAGGTTAGTTTTGCTATGCTGCTGGGCTTAAAATGAGCCCTCCTACAAGCAGAAACGGGATCTCACTGCACAGCAGAGGTGGAGTAGAGTGGAGCATGTCTTTGGACCCGAAATCCCTACACTAGACCTCCTTGGCAAAGACGCCCAGCTGAGAGACAGCATCAGTGGAAGCAAGAGGCACAAGACAGAATGATAAGTTTGTCATCCCAAGGAGCAAGAAAGCTGAGTGACCTTGGGCAGGAGGCTTGCTGGCAGAGTGGGGTGCACCTAGGTTAACTATTAGCAGGGCTTTGTGATACTGGCCCAAGCAGGGCAAAGGCCAGACCAAGAGGCCAAGGGCCAGAGAGGCACGCAGAGGGTATAGCAGAAGGAAGACTATCCTGACTGAAGAACTGTATCCTGAGCATGTTCCTGAATCTGAATTCTAGCCTGTTATTTCCCTAGTAACCCCATAATCATGAGTATTGCCTGTGAGTTCTGTGTGGCCATTGCAATGAATTATCAAACCCAACAGAGAAATAGGGAGTGCTGTGGAAGGGATGGTTTGTATCAGAGTTGGTAAAAAGGTTGGGAAGTGGTAGCACGTCTGGCCTCATAGGAATAAGCCTTGGGCTGTTGATGGTGACTCTGTTTTCCCCTTGGGAGACTGAAGGAGGACAGAGGATGCCAATCCCATGTCTTTTTAGCACACGAGGTTAAGAAAAGATGCATTTTCTTTATGATAAAAACAGACATGGAAAGGTTGGTGAAAACTGTAACAGTGCAACCCATTCCAACTGTACAACCCCTACAGTGCAATCCAGCAGACCTCTGTATAGACAAGGATTTAAATAAACTGTTTCTGACAATAAAAAACTATCAACATTCACAAAAGTTTGACCTCCCCTCAGAAATGATTACTCCAATCTTCTTCAAAAAGAAGAAAAACTGAGGTCTACACAATTGGAAGACCCTCAATGATATGGACTGACACAGAGGCTGCAACAATGGGCTCACGCATAGCAAGGACCGTAAAGACTGCACAGGACTGGGCAGTGCTTCATTCTGTTGTACATACGGTCGCTACAAGTCAGAATCAACTTGACAGCACCTAACAACAATAACAACAGACAACTGGCTAAGGGCTCAAGGCTAATTATTAATGGAAAGCAGTATCTTTTTGTACCTCCTAAGGCACTTGACTGCTAACCAGAAGGCTGGCGGTTCAAACCCACCAGCCACTCCTTGGAAGGAAGGTTGGGCAATCTACTTCCGTAGCGATACTGCCTTGGAAACCCAAGGAGGGGTCGCTATGAGTCGGGTCTGACTCGATGGTACATAACAATAACAACAAGTGTCTCTCCTAAAGGGAGCTCTGGTGGCACAGTCCCTAAGGGATCTGACTGCTAACCAGAAAGCTGGCAGTTCAAACCCACCAGCCACTCCTTGGAAGGAAGACTGGGCAATATACTTCCATAGAGATACTGCCTTGGAATCCCAAGGAGGTGCCACCATGAGTCGGATCTGACTCGATGCTAGTGAGTTTAGTGTTGGGTTTTTTTTAAGTGTCTGCCCTATAGCATTAAAAAGCAAACAAACAAACATATTTTTAAAAGAGGTTACATAATCCATTTCAATTTTTTTAGTGGTTATTCCAAAATTTTTAAATGTATGTTGTTGTTGTCAGGTGCCACTGAGTTGTCTCCAACTTGTAGCAACCCAATGCACAGCAGAACGAAACACTGCCCAGTCCCACGCCAGCTCCATGATCCTTGCTATACTTGAGCCCATCACCATAGCCACTGTCAATTCATCTCGTTGAGGGCTTTCCCCTCTTTTGTCAACCCTCCACCTTACCAAGCATGACATCCTTCTCCAGGGAATGGGCCCTTCTGATACCATGACCAAAGTAAGTGAGATGAAGTCCAGCCATTCTCACTTCTAAGGAACATTCTGGTTGTACTTCTTCCAGGAAAGATTTGTTAATTCTTTTAGTACTTTATGGTAGTTTCAGCTTTCCTCGCCAGCACCACAACTCAAAAGCATCGACTTTTCTTTGGTCTTCCTTATTCTTTGTCCAGCTCTCACATGCATACGAGGTGACTGAAAATACAATGGCTTGTGTCAGGTGCACCTCAGTCCTCAAGGAGACATCTTCACTCTTCAGCACTTGAAAGAGGTCCTTTGTAGCCGATCTGCCCAGTGCTATACATCGTGTGATGTCCTGACTGCTGCTTCCATTAGTGTCAATGGTAGAACCAAGCAACATGAAGTCTTTGACAACTTCAACCTTTTCTCCACTTATCGTGATGCTGCTTATAGGTTCAGTTGTGAGGATTTGTGAGGATTTTTGTTTTCTTTATACTGAGATATAATCCATACTGCAGACCGCAGTCTTCAATCTTTACCAGTAAGTGCCTAAAGTCATCCTCACCTTCAGCAAGCAAAGTTGTGTCGTCAGCATATCTCAGGTTTTGTTAATGAGTCTTCCTCTAATCATGATGCCACATTCTTCATATAGTTCAGCTTCTTGGATTATTTGCTCAGTGTTCTGGTTACCTAGCACCGTTCTGACAAGAATATACCACATAAGGGATGGCTTAAACAAACAGGAGTTTATTCTCTCACAATTTGGAGGCTTTAAGTCCAAGTTCAAAGTGCCAGGCTCTAAGGACTGTGTGAAAGCCCCTTGACCTTGGGCTTCAGCTCTGCCTCCTGCTCCTAGCCCATTGAAACAAGAGGCTTTTCTTCACTCAGGCAGCTACTGGATGCTGAGGCTAACAAGCCCAAGGTCAACAAATAAAATGGCACAGTCCCGATGTTACCAAACCACACAGCTGGCCATTAATTCAAGTCCATTGTAAGTCCCAAGGTCGGCAGAGCATGGCAGGCTGCTGAACAATGACATGGCTACACGCAGGGTTCAAGCGTGCCATAAGCTAAAGACCATTCCCCAAGGCTTCTGCTTATATACAAGAAGCAGACCACATCCCAAAGGCAGCTACTCAGCTGCTTGTGGTTGATTCCAACATGGAGTTGATTACCAGTCTCATCATGGGGAATAACTATCACCAGCGACCCAGCCAAGATGACATACAAACATAACTACCACATTCAGCATACAGACTGAACAAGTATGGTGAAAGGATACAATCCTGATGCACTCCCTTCTCGATTTTAAACCATGCAGTATCCCCTTGTTCTATCTGAACAACAGCCTCCTAGTCTATGTACAGGTTCCTCATGAGTACAATTAAGTGTTCTGGAATTCCCATTCTTCACAGTGTTATCCGTAATTTGTTATAATCCACACAATCAAATGCTTTTGCACAGTCAGTAAAACACAAGCAAACATCTTTCTGGTATTCTTTGCTTTCAGCCAGGATCCATCTGACATCACAAATGATATCCCTTATTCCACGTCCATTTCTGAATCCAGCTTGCATTTCTGGAAGTTCCTGTCACTATACTGCTGCAACTGTTTATGAATTATCTTCAGTAAGATTTTTACTTGTGTGCAATATTAATGATAGTTTGATAATTTCCACATCTTATGGGTCACCTTTCTTTGGAAGGGGTACAAATATGGATCTTTTCTAGTTAGTTGGCCAGGAAACTGTCTTCAAAATCTCTTGGTACACTTTAGTGAGTGCGTCCAGTGTGGCATCCGTTTGTTGAAACATCTCAATGGGTATTCTGTCAATTCCTGAAGCCGTGTTTTTTGCCACTTCCTTCAATGCTTCAACTTCCTCCTTCAATACCATTGGTTCTTGATCACATGTCACCTCTGAAATGGATGAACATCGACCAATTCTTTTTGGTACAGTGACTCTGTGCATTCCCTTTATCTTCTCTTGATGTTTCCTGCATCATTCAGTATTTTGCCCATAGAATCTTTCAATACTACAACTCAAAGCCTGAATTTTTTCTTCAGTACTTTCAACTTGATAAATGCTGAGGGTGTTCCCTTTTGGTTTTCTAACTCCAGGTCTTTGCACATTTCATTATAATAATTGACTTTTTGTCTTTTTGAGCTGCTCTTTTAAATCTTCTGTTTGGCTCTTTTATCTTGTCATTTCTTCCATTTGTTTTGGCTACTCTCCATTCAAGGGCAATTTTCAGAGTCTCTTCTGACATCCATTTTGGTCTTTTCTTCCTTTCCTGTCTTTTTAATGACCTTTTGCTTTTTTCATGGACTATGTTCTTGATGTCATCCCACAATTCCTCTGGTTTTTGGTCACTGGTATTCAATGCATCCAATCTATTTTTCAGATGGTCTCTAAATTCAGGAGGGATATCATCAAGGTCATATTTTGGCTCTTGTGGACTTCTTATAATTGCCTTCAATTTCAAGTTGAACTTGCATATATGAGCAGTTGATGGTCTGTTCGTTCCACAATCAGCTCCTGGCCTTGTTTTGGCTGAAGATACCGAGCTTTTCCATAGCCTCTTGTCACAGATGTAGTCAATATGATTCCTGGGTATTCCATCTGATGAAGTCCACATGTATAGCCGCCATTTGTGTTGATGAAAAGGTATTTGCAATGAGTAAGCCATTGATCTTGCAAAATTCTATCATGCGATCTCCAAACTTATTTCTGTCACCAAGGCCAAATTTTCCAACTATCAGTGACTCTTCTTTGTTTCCAACTTTTGCATTCCAGTCACCAGTGATAACTAACACATCTCTATTACATTCTCAGTCAATTTCAGCCTGCAGAAGTTGATAAAAATCTTCAACTTTCTCATCTTTGGCTTTGGTGGTTGGAGTCTAAATTTGAATAATAGTATTAACTGGTCTTCCATGTAGGCATACAGATATTATCCTATCACCGACAGCATTGTACTTCAGGACAGATCTTGAAACATCCTTTGTGATGAATGCCACGCCATTCTTCTTCAATGTGTCATTCCCGGCATAGCAGGTCATATGGTTGTGTGATTCAAAATGGCCAAAACCAGTCCATTTCAGCTCACTAATGCCTAGGATATCGATCTTTACGCTTTTCATTTCATTTTTGACAACTTCCAATTTTCCTAGATTCCTACTTCGTATGTTCCATATTCTGATTATTAATGGATGTTTGCAGCTGTTTCTCCTCAATTTGAGTCTGCCACCATCAGCAAATGGAGGTCCCAAAAGCTTTACTTTATCCTTATCATAAAGGTTGGCTCTCTTTCCCAGTTGTATTTTGAGTGCCTTGCAACCTCAAAGTCTCGTCTTCTGGCACCATATTGGACAATGTTTCCAGGTGCTTCATTAAGTTGTCCAGTAATGTATCAGACAGTGTTTCTCTGCTATTCATAAGGTTTTCCCTGACCAATTCTTTGAGAAGTGGATGATGGTCTCTTCTTTCTTCTGAGTCTGTCTCAGTCTGTAAGCTGTGTTAACACCTATGCACCATGTACAACCCTGCTGGTATTTGAAAACACCGCTGCTACAGCCTCCAGCCTCACTGAAACATCTAAGCCACCACAGTAAAACAAACTGACAGACAAATTCATCTCCCTTAGCTGTTTGAAACCTCTCTGCCTTCCCCTTACCTGGATCCTGCCATTGGCCCTGGCTTTCCCACCTTTCTGCCTTTGGGTGGGGGCTGTCTGTCTCCCTTCCCTTCCCTAGATCCTGCCATCAGCCCTGGCTTTCCATTCCTTCTTGACTTTTGGGTGGGGGCTGTCTGTCTCCCTCCCCTTATCTGGATCTTACTGCCCTCGGCCCTGGCTTTCCCTCCTTCCTGTCTTTTGGGTGGGGGCTGTCTATCTCTTAAAATGCATATTTAATACTGAAGTTGATCAATTATCTTAACTTCTCCCCAGTAATACAAATCCTTGGGATGCTTTAACTCTCAACAGTTCATTCCTATTGTCCAATATTTTAGTTCTAGACTGTTTATTTTAAACTCCACAAATTATAGACATTATTATTTTAAACACTTTACATATACTTTACTATACATTGACAATTTTTTGTTCAACATTACTTTTTGCATCTCAGAGATTCCTGCTGTGATCATTTTCCTTCATCCTAAATTATAGACATCCAAAGTTCCCTAAGTGGCGATCTCGGGCTTTATTCACTTTTTTCTCCTATCTTATTCTGTAAAAATATTACTATTGGATATACAATTACAGACTAGCTACTATTTTTTTTGATAAGGAGAATACTATTCTACTCTTTTAAGACTTCCAAAAGTCAGCTCTTGGTCTAATTCTGGTTCCTTTATAGGTTTTTTTGGCAGCTTTAAAAATCTTCTGTGTTTGGTGTTCTGTAATTCACTATAATGTCTATAATATGTAATGTGTATCTTCTTTCCTGCCTGAGATATAATAGTCTTTTTAAAACCAAGGATTCATGTTTTTCAACATTATTGAAAAATTCCTAATCACTCTTTATTTGACTTTTCCTCTTCTTTAGTCTCTCCATTATCTCAGATTATAATCAGATACACACTGGGCTATTTTCCTTTATTCCTTATGTCTCTTAACCTCAATTTTGTATTTTTTCTCTCTTTCTCCTTGTATTACATTTTAAAATCATTTTCAGATCTTTTAGTTGACACATTTTCTCCTTAAATGTGTATGCTCTGTTGTTTTTCCTGTCCAAGTTTCTTTTTCAAGTAATATGTTTTTCATTTCTTTAAGTTCTCTTAGATTCTTTTTCAAATCTGACAAATCTTTTTGTCACTTATTCCTTTTTTTATACTTGCAACCTTCTTTCATTTCTTTTATCAAATTATACTTAGTTTATATTCTCTATCTGATGAGTCTAGCATATACAAGCTTTGTAGATCTGATTCTGTAGTATGTTGCTTTGGTCAGTTCCTATTTTTGGTGATTTACTTCCTCCCACGTTTTGTAATGTTTACGTATGAATTTATGAATTTCTTGGAACTTTGTGTTGTTCCTTTGAGAACTGGACTGAAGTTATATTCCTTCAGAGGACCTGTATTTGCTTCTGCGGGTGCCTGTAAATATTACTAACTGAAACTAAAAACCAAAATAACAATTTAAAATTTTTGTTCATGTAATTAAGGATATGGTCACACAGCCAATTACTGTAACTGCTGCAATTTTTACACTTGTAAAAAGTAGAACTGCAAAAGTGATGTGATACATATATGTACAATATTGACCAAAACAAACAGACAAAAAAGGAGTAGTTGCTGAGGCTGCCTATGTACAACCAAGAAACTCATGGGATTTGGTTTCTTGGTTTGGAGGTTTAGGGTCATAGTTTCACAGGACATCCCAGTTAATTGGTCTAATACCATGTTTAATGCTTCTGTTCTACCTCCTAGGGGATGCATCGTGCCTTAGGTTTTATAAGCTTACAAGCAGCCATCTAAGGTACAACAATTGGTCTTTATTCACCTGGAACAACAGAGAA
Organism: Orycteropus afer afer; assembly: GCF_000298275.1. Classification (NCBI taxonomy): domain Eukaryota; kingdom Metazoa; phylum Chordata; class Mammalia; order Tubulidentata; family Orycteropodidae; genus Orycteropus; species Orycteropus afer. The sequence continues at coordinate 1,335,901 of NW_006921592.1, read as the reverse complement.
AAAAGGAGAGTCAAGTACAGGAGGAGGACATGGAATATGTGGCTAATTATCTCTATGAACAAGTGCCACATCTGCCATGAGATTAGAGAACTGGATGGTGCTCTGCTACCATCATTGAACATTTTGATCGAAGACTCTATACAAGAATCCTGATCAAGGAGGGGAAAATGCAAAATTCTCTAGAGCCATGAAGGTTGGTTGAACTCCTAAAAATACTACCCTGAAATAATCTTTAAATCTTAAATCAAAAATATCTCCTGAATACTTTAAACACAGTAATAGGTTAGCTTAATTAGTTTAAAAACAAAAATCTGTTTTGAGCATTATGCTCGTTTAAGAATTATCTAAATGGGATCAAACTGACAACAGCAACTAAAAAGATTAGACAGGACCTTTAGGACTGATTAATAGTGCAGGTACAACTCAGAAAAGGAGAGTGAGAATGGTTGCACAACTCAAAGAATATAATCAGTGTTACTAAACCGTACACTTTAGAAACCATTGAAATGGTATATGTTTTGCTGTGTATATTCTCAACAACAAGATAAATAAAATTTAAAACAAGACTTTAGTTTAAATCATAATATGAGTTCTAGCCGTAAGTAACATGAACTCTAGCTCTAAATGTATTAAAGCTTCTAGTTAAGAAGTCTTTGGAAGACTTCCTTTTATCTCCCCACTCCATTCAGAGATATAATGAGATAAGTAACCCTCACTGTTCCATTCTTTGCTATTGTTTTTTCAGCTAGGTTTTATCTTCCCTACCTTCAATACCCCAAACCTTGTATAACCAATTTAAAGTCAGACTTTAATGAGCCAAGTATTAGCAAATCTTCCTGGGAAAACAAGGCCAGAGCCTGCTTACCTCTTTAAATTCACACTATTTTGATTTTAAACTTGGTTAATTTCCTTCACCTTTCCACAAATCCAGCAATGTACTTCAAACAATATATTTTACACTGTTTTTAGCATTTTGGAGAATTCTCTAGGTATACAGTCCAAATTACTTTCAGAAGTGAAAATCTCCCAGTTTTTATACCTTCTAACCTCACATTCATTATATTCTTGCACTAAACATTGGCTACGGCCCAGGGACAGGATGCAGAAATTGATTTGCATTGATTAATTAAACGCAATTGATCATCTAGAATTTAACAAAAAAAAAAAAAAAATGTTCTTATGTTAACTTACCTTATCTGTTCGTCCCATGAAAGCAGGTTTGCCTGCTAATCCAAGGCAAATGGCACATACGATGCTGGACTTTCCTGTTCCATTAGCTCCAACAATCATATTCAAGTGGGGTCCAGGAGATACTTCACAGATATCATATGTCCTGAATTACATAGAGGTAAAATTACTAAGCAGAGTTAAAAAAAAGAAGAATGTCTTCTTTACAAAAGCATGTATTCTTGCTTCATGTTATCATTATCTAGACTTCCTCAAATCCCTTTAAAAAGCCAACTAATCTTACAAATTTAATGCTATTTACTGGTTTTCTTAATAAATTAGAGGAAATAAAAAAGCAGTAATACATATTTAAAATAAGAACCTCAGTAGGAAAATAAGATTTGACATGCCTTTTTCAAGACTATGTCTGTTGAATAAAACCAAGTTTGATATCATTATTATCTTTAATAATTACAATATATAGTAGAATACATCAAAGCTACTCTAAGTATTTGACTTGATGGCAGTGAGTTTTTTGTTTTGTTTTGTTTTGTTTTATTGCACAAATAACTCGAAATCAAATTTTAATGTTGGAGAAGCCATGCATTATCTTAAATATATAGATCCTTTATCAATATTTCTCTTGAACTAAAAGCTTAATAGCAATTTCCCTTATTTTATTATTTGAAACAATCCAACCAATATTTTTATTCTAATTAAAAAACTAAAGATACATATCAAAGTATTATTTTATGCTTAATTAACATTCATTCTTTTAATCTCCTGTCAAAAAATTCACCAAAGGTTCTATATTGCTAGTCCAGGTTTAAATAAATTTTACTCCTACAGGGTAGAAACAAAAACATCACCAAGTACATTTGTAATGCTCTCTCATGCCAGAACACTACATGCTCCAGCACTCTACCTATCTGCAAGAGTTAGCAGCTAATGCTTATTAGTTGCCAGGATAGTTATCACAAAACGTGAAGCAAATTCTGACTGGGACATTCTTGTAACTTATCTTTGAATAATGTGAAGTGGAACCCATAACCAATGTCCCATTCCCAGAGAATCTCCATTAGTTCTCAAGTAGCTGCTAACTAATACTCAAAGAATAAATGTTTAACCTGCTACTATAAAATAATTTGACCAAGCACATCTCAATTTGATACTCAAAGAAATTAATCATTTTAAAATTCTAGGTGGTAATAAAAACGAATGCTGGTAGGTAAAGGAAAAGTAAGTAGCTCTGGTAGCATAGTGTCTAAGGCATTTGATTGCTAACCAGAAGGTTGATGGTTCAAACCCACTAGCCACTCTGTGAAAGGAAGACTGGGCAATCTACTTCTGTAAAGATTTACCACTTCAGAAACTCAAAGGGGGTTGTTATGAGTCAGAATCAACTCAATGGCAGTGAGTTTGGTTTTTCTGGTTTAATGGAAAAGTATTTTCTTGTAGGTTTTCCAACACCATATGTCTCAATTCATACTACATAACATCCATCTAATTTATTTTTTCAGATGCTTTGCTCTGTTACCACTTGAGTATTAAAAAAAATCTCCTTACACAGCTACAGTGTAGTGAGTTGCACGGTATGGGTTTTCTACATCTTTGTAACTCCCACCAGATTACTGGGTGAGATCATGCAAATAGGTGTCAACTTGGCTGGACAACTGGTAGTAGTTATTTGCTATAATAAGACTGGCAATTAACTCCATGGTGGAATTTGCCAGTGAGCAACTGAGTTGTTGTTGTTGTTGTTGTTATGTGCCGTTGAGTCGGCCCCGACTCATAGCGACCCCTCCTTGGGTTTCCGAGGCAGTATCACTACGGAAGTAGGATTGCCCAACCTTCCTTCCGAGGAGTGGCTGGTGGGTTTGAACCGCCAGCCTTCTGATTAGCAGTCAAGTGCCTTAGCCACTATGCCTTGGAAACCCAAGGAGGGGTCGCTATGAGTCAGGTCCAACTTGGGGGCACATAACAACAACAAGAAGCCTACCCTTACTACTTCTTTTCTAAAACACAAAGTCCTCTCATTGTTAAAATGAACAGAAAAAACCTCACTTGGCTCTGTACTTTTCAGCCAACTTCTTTCTCCTCTTCATATCCAATCTTTACTTCCTCATCCCTCATTCTTCTACAGCCTGCAAAGTTTTCTATTTTCACTAATTCATCAAAATTGAAGCATTTCTTAATTGATATATTCAGTGCACTCTTTTTAGTCCTGCTATCTGACTTTAATGTAGCAGATGTATTTTTGAAACACTTTTTTTCCTTGGCTTCTGTGAGATTATTCTCCCCCAGTTCTCCTCTTATGTCCCTGAACAGCTCCTTTCCAGTGTTGAGTTCCTCTCCTACTCACACTTCAATGCTGGCATTTATCCCCAGCTCTACTTGGCCTTCTATTGCTCCTATTCACATTTTCTTTTGGGCAATCTCAACCATTCCTATAACTTCAATAATCACCTGTATGCCTGATTCTACACTCTCTCACCTATTTACACATTTCTCCTAAGCCCCAGACCCTTATATATTAACTGTCACATCTGAGATATCCCACAGGAAACGTCAAGTCACAGGATCCACGAGCCATTTATTCTTACTCTCCCCAAACTGTTCCCTCTGCTGAAAAGTAGCACTTTCTGACCAATTAACCAAGTAAGAGGGACTTGGGAAAAATGCAGCACAATTTTTCTCTTCCTCTCATGCCTCACAATTAATCTCTGCCAGATCCTATCGAACCTCTTTTCTTTCTGATTCCTCACTACTACTCCTGTATTTGAATCCTCATCATCTCTTGCTTTCGTATTGTGAAAGTCTTCTTACCTCCAATCTTCACACTTTCTGCATCATCCCCCACGCTGTCTCCAGAGCAACATAAATCACACCTCATCCCCCACTTAAAACTCATCCTGCTTGCCTACCCGATGAAGTTAGAATTCCCAAGCATAGTAAACATACAAACCCTCCATGATTACCTACCTTTCAGTATCACCCCTGTTCACATATTCACTATGTTTTAGCCACACTGAAATACTACAAGTTTTCTAAATATACCAAACTCTTTCAGGTTGTTCTTTCAACCTGCAGTGCTCATCCTTTTCTTTGTCTACCATGGAAAGAAAGCTTCCCATATTTCTGCATTTTCATAACTTTCTTTACAAAGCTCTTTCTCATACTTGCGGGAGAAATTAACCATTTCTTTTGTGCCCCCATGGCATCTACCTTATTTGATTACATTTATCTTTCCTGATCTATATTCACACAGCAATTCAGCTACTTATTAGCTGTGTAAATCTGGGCAAATTAACCTCTTTAAGCTTATCTCATCAAGAGAGATAATACATAGAGTTGTTAGGAGAAAACAATGAAGGAACAGCGTTAAAGAAGCACCTTGTTCTGTATCTGGCACATGGTAGGCACATAAAAAATGGTGGTATTGTTACAATTCTCTTGCCCCTACTTGACTATGTGCAAGCTTCAACAAGAACAAAAATTACAACAATAAAAAAAGACCCTGAGCCAATGAACTGTACTATACTAGACAGATACACGGCATTTTTCTCAAAACATATTTATTCAATGCTTATTAGTTGACTGAAGGGAAAGAAAAGGAACTAGGGAGGAACGCTGGATTTGGAGAAATCAAGGGTCTGCTGGGAGGCACAACCATTCATAGTGAGGTTTAATTTTATTGTACATTTCCCTCCATCCGGGACAACTTCTACCATCTTATATACTCCTCTTTGTCCACGTAGCAAATGCTCTCTTTAAGAATCTACCATAGCATCATTGCTGCTTGGATTAAACCGCTGCCTCCTGAGTTCCCAGGGCCCAGAGTTTTGTGAATTACAGAATATGTTGCCTTGAGTCCGTAACTCCCAGTGGGCTGACGCCTAGTCCCTAGTAAATCCACTGTCTGTCATATGACGCTTTCAAAAAACACTGGCGAATGCATAAAAATCACACAACCCACACATCTACTACATCAACATACATCACCATCTCCACGGCCTACGTATAAAGTCCCACGGTAACCCTGGACCTGCAGCACCCAGCACATGTTCAGTCTCTGCACCAGCCGTCTCACACACACACACACACACACACACACTCCGACGTGCACACACGCACGCAGCTGGCGCCCCTCATCCTGCTGGCCCGCTCGCCAACTCCGCCGCAGGGCGGCCTCGGGGCCACTCACAGGAAGTTTTCCATCGCGATGCGGACGATAGAGCCTTCCACGAAAGGCCCTGACGAATGCAGCGGTACCGGCAGCAGCGACGTAGGCGGCAGCGTTGACGGGGCAGAACTCTTTCTCTTGCTCGGGATCTCCGACGAAGGATCTCTCGGAAGTACTCTCTTGGAGGCCTGGACGTTTGGAGTTGACGTCTTCCTGCTCGGAGTCGCCATCCTGGCTCCCTCTCTGCCCAGCAGCCGCTTCCGTTCCCACCGACTTGCAGCCCTGCGCCCGGGCTCCCGGCTCCCGCGCGAACTGCCCGACGCGCGACAGCGCCCGCGAGGCCGCCCGGGCGCCTGCGCACTTCCGGCCCGGTGGCGTCACATGGCCCGCCCGCCCGCGTAGTGAAACAGCGGTGGCCTGCTTTTGTGGAAGTGCTGGTGGTATAAAGATGGGAGTCAGAAAATACGATAACGGGACTTTCTTCTCTGTACATTTCTGCCTTTTTTCAGAGTTCGTGTTTTGTATTTTAATTCAGGAAAAGGTGTCTTTTGCTTCTAATATTTTGAAAACCATTTCAGCGCTGCGAGGAACTGGATGCATTTACTCTTGGTCACGTGCCGCCTGAGATAACCAAGTGGGGCGGTTTAGTGGGCACCGGCGCGGATTCGTCCGAGGTCGGCGACGACAGACTAGGCTTGCTTGGACTCCGCCTGAGTACGTCAGGGCTGTCTCTGCCTTGTCTTTTCAGTCTCATAACTGTTTGTTTCAAATGAGGTACCCCTTCTCAAAAAATGGAAACAAAATTTTCCGATGATTCTATGACATTTCTCCCATACAGCGCCGCGTTACATCTTCTACACTCTGAAACTTTTTATAAAAGAATACAGTGTATAGATGTATCTTCCTTGATTCTCCTTCTTGCTCCCTAATTCCCTGGTAAGATTACCTCCCCCAAGGTTTCTATAAATTCCCCAAGCTAGGGCACTAGATTCATTGAAAGGGAGATTCTACTCTTCTTGTTTATGTAGGTAATCGTCCTGCTCATGAAAGATGAGTGCTACAGAGGCCTAAGTAGGTCTTTAGTCATTCCTAGTAGTAATGTCTGATCTACATGAGGCTGGGTGCTTTGGAGGTAATAAAACAGTGATTGTGATGGGGAAAGCATGGAAGGCCTGTCAGAGGAGGTGATGTTTGAGCTGAGCCCTGAGAGACGAGAGATGTGTGAAGACCTGGGAAAAGAGCATTTCAGGCAAAGGATGCAGCAAGGACAAGGGCCCAGAGGTGGAAACTACACGCAATCATTGGGGAGCAAAGGGAAGGTAGTAACTGAAGTATTGTGAACAAAGTAGCATAACAATATTGTCCACCATATTGTTGGCGTTAGTTGCCATGCAGTCTACTCTGACTAATGGTGACCTTATGTATAACAGAAGAAAACAAAACGCAATGCCTGGTCCTGTGCCGTCTTCACAATATTTGATATGTTTGAGTCCATTTTGTGGGTATTACGTACTCCATCTGATAGAGGGCTTAAGTCATTTTTTGATGACTTTCTAGCAAACATGATGCCCTTTTTTTTAACTTGTAGTCCACTCTGGCAGAGTCCAAATTTTGTTTTAAAAGCAATGGGAAGCCATCAGGTAGTTTTAAGTAAGAGACGGATATGATAAAATTAATGTTGTTAAAATGACCACTC
>NW_006921592.1:1327704-1328690 GCF_000298275.1 Orycteropus afer afer | reverse complement strand
AAAAAAAAAAAATGCATTTTATTGAAATATAATTTATGTACAGTGAAATACACAAAACTAAAGTGACATGGGGTCAGTGCATTTTTTTTTTCAGTGTTCTCTCCCCTCCCCTCCCCTCCCACCCCTGGCAACCAACAAAGGAAGTTTCCCTCCATATGTAAACCTTTCCTTGACCCTCCACAACAACAAACTAATACTGTATCTGTCCTTCTGTGATTGATTTATTTCACTAAGCATAATGTCCTCCAAGTTCATCCATATTATGCAGTATTTCACAAACTCTACATTATTCTTTAGTGCTCATAGCATTCCATTATGTGTATGTACCATAGTTTGGTCATCCACTCTTCCGCTATAAATCTTAGAGATAAATCCCTTGCCAGATATGTAATTATCAGCAAATATAAATTTGTTGCTGTCATTGTTGTTATGTGCTTCTTTATGGTGTCGATTTCTTTGTTCTATATAATTTTCTATGCTGAGCTTGTTTTGTTTATGAATCATGTTACCTCTTCCTTCATTACTATTGCTTTAGTATTTGCTGAATATTTATGCTGGTCCTCTTTTTTGATGTGAAGGTTTATCATTTTTTTTTAGGTTACCCTGTGATTTATAATTTTCTTCCCAAGTTTAGAACAACCCTTTCTATCTTGTAGTTGTCTTGACTTCCCTACCATCTAGAAGTTCTGTAACGACACAGTTTTTTCCCTCATTTTGGGTTGTAGTTGTCCTTATTGTCAATTGATGTCTCTGGTTCCCTGTTTATAATCTTGTAGGCTTATTTACTTTGGATACCTCCATAGCTGAGTTGGTTTCTGGGTTATATCATCATGTGTGTTACTGGTCATTTGTTGTTGGCTATTGTTGCTTCTCTGTCCAAAGGGCTCCCTTTAGCGTCTCTTGTAAGTTTGGTCTGGTTTTAACAAATTCACTTAATTTCTGCTTATCTGGAAATGTCTTAATTTCACCATCATATTTGAGGGACA
>NW_006921592.1:1325501-1327174 GCF_000298275.1 Orycteropus afer afer | reverse complement strand
GCCTTCCATCTCCCTAATTCTGTCTTCCATTGATTCAATTCTGCTCTTTTACCCATTCAATGTCTTATCTATTTCTGAAAATTTAGTATTAATCTTTTGGATTTCTGTGTGTAGATTTTGTATCATTTCTAATTTTTCATTTATTTTGTCATTTTGTTCTTGTATTGTCTTTCAAAATTCTTCTAGGGTTTCTCTGTGTTTTCCTTAATCTGTCTCTCAATTCGTTGAAGATGCCTAAATATAATTCTTTTGAGTTTCTTATCAGGGAGTTCCAATGCTGCATTTTCCTCAAGGATGTGTTTTGGGTCTATATCCTGGTCCCTTGTTTCTCCTGCTTTATCTTGCTTCCTTGTGTGGACTGTGATGCTCTATTATCTCCAAGGCATTGTGACATTTTTGTATTTATATTTAATTGGTGATTGTATGTTAGAGTGACTTGCCCACGATTTTTGTTTTCTTTGTTTTGTTTGTATGTTATCTTCACAAGCAGGGTACTGTGCTGTGCTCCTCTATTTGCTAGTGGGCAGCACTTATACACTCACCACCTGTCTCCTTTGCTGTTGTCAGCCTTTCATATGTCCCTGCAGCCTTGGCAAACAGAACCTATTCTTAGGTCCCTGGAATCTGAATGAGAATGCTATCACTTTAAAATCCAAAATGGTTGCTACTTGTAAAGATTCAAAATGGCTGCGCCTCAGTCACCTGTGAACATTCAAAATGACTGTTCCCTTGGTCACTTTAAATGTCCAAAATGGCCACCGCTTGTAAATATTCAAAATGGCTGCGCCCTTTGTTCACTTTACATATCCAAAATGGCTGCTGCACGTAAACAATCAAAATGGCTGCGCCCTCCAGACAGCGGAAAGTCAACAGCTCAGGCTGTTTCCCTTCCTAGTCATAGGCCACCAGCGCAGTCATCCCTGCAGCCGTTGGTGACCAGGGCTGATCTTTAGGTCAATTCTCAGGTCCCAACACCACTTGGAAATATTCAGGCTGTTGGTCCCGTCAGAGTAGCTGACAGTCCGCAGCTCTGACCATCTCTGTACTCACTGTTTTCATTCAGGTTTTTCCACTAGTTGGCACCTAATCCACTTCTGTATAGTTCCTTTCAAAGCTCAGGGCTCCAGGATTATCTTCTGTATCTCTGTCAATTGGTTTTTCTTTTCTTTGTTGAAGAGGGTCTGTGTCACTTTTCTGCCTATTCCTCCATCTTACTGGAAGTCCCCCCATGGTGGTATCTCTAAAGAAGTAGATTGCCCAGTCTTCCTTCCAGAAGTGGCTGGTGGGAGAATGGATTGGAGACGGTCAAATGTGGAAGCAAAGAGGCCACTTAGAAAGCTATTGCCTAAACTCCTAGACCAGCGGTTCTTTCCCAAGACTGAGCTGCTTCCAATGGAATGCCTCTTGCTCAAAATTATAATCAATAAAAATAAAATAATTAAGAAGCATGTTAACTCCTCATGGTTACTAGAAATAAAGATGCAAATTGAAAGAGTAATTTTGAAACTGTTCAAATGGTAGGCAATAATAATGATAAGATGTGCAGTACTCAGGAGGGCACAATACTGGCATTTCTAAATCGCTAGTATAAATTGCGTTTTAAAATCATTTGGCACACTACTTCAAAAGCCTTAAAAGAGTCAAATCATGACTTACATTTGGGGGAGTCTATC
>NW_006921592.1:1301064-1325195 GCF_000298275.1 Orycteropus afer afer | reverse complement strand
TTAGCCACTATGCTACCAGAGCTCCCTGGTGTTAGGAGTTTTTAAATGCTCTCTATGTGATGCTAATATACAGTCAGGGTGAAGAATCACGCTATTTGAATGGAATTAGGGATGTGAGCTCTCTAATTGTGTTCTTATAAACTTATAAACTTATAAACTAATAAATTATATAATTATAAAATTATAAACTTATAAAATTTATAATAAATAATAATAAATAAATAATAAAAAAATTTATAATAAATTATAAAATTATAAAATTATAAACTTAGTAAACTAATAAAATTGTGTTTCTGAATTTGAAAGTAGAGGATGAGCTCCTGAACTTGTGATGACTCCAGTAATTCAGACTCCAAGCAGCAAGGCAGGCATACTCCACACTATCATTTAAAAAGGATAATGTTACTGATTTGCTTCTAATTATGAAAGTCATACATGTTAAACAGAAATTTTGGGAAGTGGGGGGAATAGGAAAATAACATACACAAAATAATTCATAATTCCTCTACCCAGAGCTAAGCAAACAAGATTTTGGTGTGTGTTTTGACATCGTTTCTCCTTATATAATAGACTCTCCCCCTACCCCGAAAGAAAAGGATGATGATGTTGTTGTTATGTGCCATCGAGTCACACCTGACTCATAGCAACCCCTCCTTGGGTTTCCAAGGCAATATTACTACAGAAGTAGATTGCCTAACCTTCCTACCGAGGAGTGGCTAGTAGGTTTGAACCTCCATCCTTCTGGTTAGCAGTCAAGTGCCTTAGACACTATCCTACATAATACACTACATGTAATGTTATTTAATTCCCTTTTTGCCACTTAATATATTATGAATATCATTGTACACTTGCAAATATTCTGTGGCATAAAACAAAAAAAAAAAAAGAAAACCCTGAACTCACTGCCATCGAGTTGATTCCCACTCATAGCGACCCCTTTGGGTTTCCTTGGCAGTAAATCTTTACAGAAGTAAATTGCCCAGTTTTCCTTCCATGGAGTGGCTGGTGGGTTTGAAATGCCAACTTTCTGGTTAGGAGTCAAATGCCTTAGGCACTATGCCACCAGAGCTCCTTACCATGGCACAAATAACTGTATAATATTTAAATAAATACCTAATATTCCAGTTGAGGTGCTTGACTTGTATCAGAATGATGGGCCCAGGTCTGAGCCCTGACCCCATCTTAAAACCAAACCCACTCCCATCAAGTCAATTCAGACTCATAATGACCCTATAGAACAGAGCAGACTTGCTCCATAAGGTTTTCAAGGCTATAAATTTTCAAAGAGGCAGCCTGCCTCATCTTTCTCCTACTAGTAGGCTCAAACCAGCAGCCTTTTGGTTAGCTGTCAACTGCACAGTGTCACCAGAGCTCCTTGACCCCAAACTCTTAGACAGACTTAAGTACAAAACAAAATAAACATTTTTCTCCATACTTAAACTAAAGATAATGGACAGATTGTTTGTAAGAGAGAGTCTTGACATAAGACCCTTATTAGGAGTCCCCTCAGCAGCCCAAGGAAATCGTTTTACAATAAATACCCTGTGACCACCCTGTAAAATCCCGCTTAGTCACATATTTAAACTAGCCAATCCAAATAGCACACATTCAAGTTTCTAACCAATCACTCTAAAGTCTGCCCCTTTGTGTTGTCCTGCCTCTGGCTTCTCTGATCTTGCAGCTTCCAATCAGAATGTTTACCTTTAGACCTTGATTTTACCTCATAACTATGGGAGCTCTGGTAGCATAGTGGCTCATAACTATACCTCTGTTATTTCACCATTTTGGAGCTTTTGATTTCACTTTGTAAGATCAGCCATGTCGCTGGTTCCAACTGTTTAGAACCTTCAGTAAATTGTTCTGCTTTTATTTTAACAGGGCACATTCTTACTTGTTATACATTAAATAGGTTTGCTAGAAACTCACTGCTGTCAAGTCAGTTCGACTCATAGCGACCCCTCCTTGGGCTTCTGAGTCTGTATCACTATGGAAGTAGATTGCCGAGTCTTCCTTCTGAGCTCCCACATGTGCTATAGTTGATTTAAATAGTTCCTTTTTGTCAGACTCTGTGTGACTGGAAGGTAACATGAACAGTGATACTTCTGATAAATTCTTCCTAACATTCTTTAAAAAGTTCATGGCACCCTAAAAGTATACATTTGACTTAACACTATTGGATGCATTAATACCATTGGAGAAAACTGTCTTGAATGAGGTGATATTAAACATATTAAACATACAGAGGAAGAGAGAATGTCTTTGGAAATAGAATATAATTATCAGTTAACCAGAATCTGATGCTGATGAATGAGTGTGAAATAACAGGTAAGTGACACACCAAAAAAAAAAAAAAAAAAAAAACCCAAACTCACTGCCATCAAGTCAATTCTCACTCACAGTGACCCCCCTTTGGGTTATCGAGGCTGTACTGTAAATCTTTAGGGAAGTAGATTGCCCAGTCTTCCTTCTGAGGAGTGGCTGGTGGGTTTGAACCACCAGCCTTCTGGTTAGCAGTCAAATGTCTTAGGTACTACGCCACCAGAGCTCCTAATCTACACTACTCATAGTGTAAAATCCAGCCACTAGTGACTTCATTACCCCTCCTTCCCAGCTAATAGATGTAGAAAGCAATTTTATTTCACATTTCTTCTGAGGAAGGAGTGAATGCCCGGGGGCCATACTGAGTAAAAGCCTTCTAATTCTATAGAAACTTTAAAACTGCCATTGATTAACTTGTCTCCTAAAAATATGTGTCAATTGGGTAGGCTATGATTCCCAGTATTATGTGGTTGTCCTCCCTTTTGTGATCTGATGTAATTACCCTCCATTATGGGTTGTAAATCCTAACCTCTGTATGATAATGAGGCAGGATTAAAGGTGAGTTGTATCTTGAATCACAGCCTTACGAGAGGGCATGACTCAAGTCTCACCCTTACTGAAATCATGCTGAATCATTAAAAACATTTTTTAATCTTACAAGAGAGAAAAGGAGAGAGAAGCAAACAGAGAGGAGGGACTTGACTACCACCAAGAAAGAAGAGCCAGGAGCACATTGCAGGTATCCCTGCACTAGAACCCTCTTGACCCAGGGGATGATTGATGCTAAGACACATGGAGCTCTCCAAGGAACACTGGCCCACAGGTGTTGAAAGGAGACAAAGACATTTCTCCAGAGCCAACAGAAAGCCTTCTCCTAGAGCTAGCATCCTGCATCCAGACTTCTAGCCTTCTGAACTGTGAGAGAACAAATTTCTGTTTGTTAAAACCATCTGCTTGTGGTATTTCTGTTATAGCAGCTCTAGATAATTAAGATACTGACCAAACAAAAAGCTTACAGAAGCAGCTAAGACAGGATCAAGGATTATAAATACATCTCACTTCACCATGAGAAGACCAGCTTCTGTGTTCTCTTTCTTGGTTTCACTGCAGGCCGTTTCTATTGGTGCTACATGGCAAGAAGGTGGGGCAAGGGTCATAGAATTAAAGTCTACTAAGAACATCTCTAGGAGCTCTGGTAGCTTAGTGCCTAAGGCACTTGACTGCTAACCAGAAGGCTGGCGGTTCAAACCCACCAGCCACTCCTCAGAAGGAAGGTTGGGCAATCTACTTCCGTAGTGATACTGCCTCAGAAACCCAAGGAGGGGTCACTATGAGTCGGGTCCAACTCAACGACACACAACAACAACAACAAGACCATCTCTGGCTAAGACAATTTATTATTCCATTTCTACGAGAACCCCTTTATACTAACAGGAATAATCTCTGGTTTACATGACAAGTAAGAAGGAATAATACTTTTGCTCTTGGAAAATGCGTAAAGTAGAAATGTAGACCCTCATGACCTAGAAGGCAAAGAAGTCAGATGCTAAAACCTAAATCTTTGGCACCCAGGAACAGACAACCCTGACACACACGTTCTAATGAAAACCAGTAACCCAGTTAAAGAGTTGATGGGGAAGACCTTGGCAGGAATGAGGAGTTCTGAGGAGAATCAGGTCCCTGTGCCTAAAAGAACTAAAAACCCACAATCAATCTATGACTTAGAGGTTTTAATTTTTAGAAATTGGTTCAAATGTTATATGTAACTTTGAAACAATCAAAATGTCTGCTACTTTTTTAAAAAGGGTTTGTATATTTATTTATATATTTAAATATACCCATTCCTCACTTTTCAACATGGTTAGGTTCCAAAGACCATGTTGTTAAGGTGAAAATTGGCATTATGAGAAAATGGAGGATAACTGCATCATCACATAACTGCCAAATCACATGATTATATAACTGCCATATTACATCATTATCTGTCAAACCATTATGAATCAAGGCCCAGTCAAGTTGACATGTGACAATCATAGCCAGTGTTACTTTCGCCTCTTACTTCAGCATTCGTTACTGCCAGATGTCCATTGTTAATGTGCAAAATAGTCAGATACTAGATTTTTTACTATTGTTGTAAATGTGAAATGTCAGATAACAAATTGATAAGAGAGGGGTAAGTGTAATATTTTACTATGCTTTTGGTGAAAGTTTACACAACAGATTAAGTTCCCATTTGGCAATTACTACACAAATTATTGAGTGGCATTACATTTTTCACATTGTGTTAACAGTCTTATTCATTCCATTCTGGATGTTTCATTTCCAATCATCTGATTTCCCTTTCACCTTTGCATTAGAATAATTGTTGCCCTCATATAGATTGTTCGTCTCATATAGGTGATTTTTTTAGAGATATGCAATACTCACTGGTACTATTATTTATTTCATGAACCAATTTGTTATTTAACTAAAGGGTAACCTCAGGGGTAGTTTTGATTCAAGGTTTATAGACTATCTCAAGGCAATAGTCTTGAGGAGTCCTCTAGTCTCAACCAGTCCAGTGAGTTTGGACTTTCTAAGAATTTGAGCTCTGTTTCACATTTTTCTACCCTTCTGTCAGGCTCGTCTACTGTGGTCCTGATGAGAACAGTCATTAGTGGTAGCTGGGCACCATCTAGTTCCTTTCTGAATCCTTGGTTTCCTTCTTTCTCTTTTGCTCCAGACAAAAAGAGACCAATATTGTAAAGTCTACTTCTTCTTTAAGGTGTTTTAGTATTAGAATTAGTTGTAGTAATAGCTGTAGTAAGGAGTTCTGATGGTATAATGGTTAAGGCATTTGGCTGCTAACTAAAAGGTTGGTGGTTCACACCCACCAGCTGCTCTGCAGAAGAAAAATGGGGCAATCTGCTTCCATAAAGATTTACGGTCTTGGAAACTCAATGAGGGTTGCTATGGTAGGAATTGACTAGATGGCAGTGAGTTGAGTATTGAGGTAATAGTTGTAGTATTGGTTAATACTAACTGAACATTTACTATACACCAGCTACCGTTCTAAGCACTTTTTAAATATTTTATTTCTATATTCTGGGTTGATGTCTCAACATATTTGTCTCTTTGTAAGATTTCCATCTCGCAGTTACCAAAATCAACTGAAAGACTCAAGAAACTATCAGGAATTAACATAAGGTTTCAGGTGCTCTTTGTGATGTGTCATGATAGAGACCGTAGAAATAAACTGACCTTCATCTCTTTCCAGGATATGAAGTAGGAAAGCAGTATTAAATTGTTCCTGAAATAACGTACCTTCACTTAAAATACAAAAGTGGTGCTGAAGTATTATGTGAAATCTCTGCAAGTTTCTGCAAATTGAACTGGTGGTCCACCTTGCCCAGATTAAGTTAGGAGCATAAGCAGAACCTAAGGCACTTGACTGCTAACCAGAAAGCTGGAGGTTCAAACCCACCAGCCACTCCTTGGAAGGAAGGTTGGCCAGTCTACTTCTGTAGTGATACTGCCTCAGAAACCCAAAGAGGTGTCAGATCTGATTCGACAGCAGAGTTTTTTCATTTTTGGGAGGACCTGTGGGGAAAGTTAGTGTTTCCCCTCACACTTTGTCACTTCTCAGAGGAAAGTAAGTTGATGATTGCCAGAACTGTATTATAACTGTCAAAATCTGCTACAAAATTATAAAGAAAGTGAGCCTTTTGGTGTTAGTCACTGAGAGTGACATTTTTATCCCAGCATCTCTAACAAGCTTGGGTGCTTCTTAACTCTCTCATAAACTGTTGGTTTCAAGTTCTCACTTCCTCCATGTTGGTTGGTAGGCAGAAATTTCTTTTTATAACTAAAATCTTATTTGTGTTTTTTGTTATCATGTTAGGAAATTTGAAAGGTACAGAAAGATTTTGAAACGGATAAAGCAGTAACTAACAACCATTCATTTCATATTCACACAATCGAGAATTAACACCATTAACAATATGGCATGATTTCTTCCAGGCTTTTTCTCCCTTATCTGCTTCTTAAAAAAATTACACATGAAATATATGACTACATTCTCCTCTCTAAAAATTAGAAGAATACAAATAAAAGTAGTGTCCATTTTACCTTTTTCCCCCCTCAATCCTATTTCTGCACCCTGTGTCCCTATAATCAACCACTCTTACACATTTGTTCAGTGTGCAGTGTAATTCCTTTCAGGCCATTTTTATGCTTTTACATGCCTCTTATCATGGAAATATGGAGTACTATTTTTGAGTGTGTATTTATTCAATAAATATATTGAATAAATATATAATGTATTACATACAACATAAAACCAAATCCAAACCCACTGCCATCAGGTTGATTCCGTTTCTTAGTGATCCTTATTGGGTTTCTGAGGTGGTATATCTTTATGGAAGTATATTGCCCAGTCTTCCCTCTGCAGAGTGGCTGGTGGATTTGAACCGCTGACCTTCTGGTCAGCAGTCAAATGCCTCAGGCACTACACCACCAGAGCTCCTTTTTTTTTAACAGCTCGTTGTTGTTATGTGCAGCTAAGAGTGGTTATATCATACTCTATCTGTTACTCTAATGATGGACATACAAATTGTTTCTAGTTTTTCATTACTACAGACAATGCTTCAGGGAACATTATCTGCAAGTCTTTATGTATATGTGCAAGCATTTCTCTAAGATAGATATCAAGAAGTAGAATCCCTAATCCATAGGGTATATGGTACCACGTTTATTACTGTCCTTCAGTTTCTTGGTCTTTGGGCTATTGTTGCTTGTGGCTAAATTCTTGTTGTTATGTGCCATTGAGTCAGACCCGACTCATAGCGACCCTTCCTTGGGTTTTCGAGGCGGTATCACTACAGAAGTAGATTGTCCAACCTGATGGGTTTGAACCGCCAGCCCTCTGGTTAGCAGTCAAATGCCTTAGGCAAGTAAATATTTATTATAATGAGAGAGGCATTCACAACCTCAGAACTGTTGACATTTGGAGTGAGATAATTCTTTGTTGGAAGTGCACTGCAGGATGTCTAGCAACATTCCTGGCTTGTAACCACTAGATGCCAGCAGGACCTCCCAGTTGTGACAACCAAAATTTCTCCAGAGATTGACAAATCCCTCCCAGTTGAAAGCCACTGCTCTAATCCTACCCACTCTTTTCAGAGAACACAAAAAGAAGGAACACTCTAACTGCTCTTATGAGTCTAACCTTGTCTAAAAATAGACAAAAGCATTAAAAGAAATGAAAATTTCCTGTCATTGTCACTCATAGGCATATATACAGATATGTAACAATGTTGAAAAAAGTAAATACATCATAACCAAATGAAGTTTATTGCACATGGGTACCTGGGTACCTGTATAAGAATATTTTTGTAGCATTTTAAACAATAGCAAAAAATTATAAACCACCCAAATATTCATCAACAATAAACCCAAACAAACAAACAAAAACCCAAACTGGTTGTTGTCAATTACAATTTATGGTAAACCCACGTGTTGCAGAGGAGATATGCATTCCATAGGGTTTTTATGGCTGTTGCCATCAGAAAGTAGGTCACTGGTCCTTTTTTCTGAGGCACTTCTGAGTAGGTTTAAACTACTAACCACTAACTTGGTTAGTAGTTGAGTGATTAACAATTGCACCAAGCAGGTGTCCCATCAACAGTAGAATGGATTAATAAGTTGTGCTATAATCATTTAATGGAATACCATACTATTATGATAGTGAATTATTTACAGCCAGCAATTCAATTTTAATGATGGTTCAGTGGTAGAATTCTTGCCTTCCAAGTGAAAGACATGGGTTCAATTCCCGGCTGGTACATCTCATACATAACCACCACCAGTGGAAGCTTGTATGTTGCTATTGTGTGTAACAGGTTTCAGCAACGTTTCCAGGCTAAGATGGACTAGAAGGAAAGGCCTGGTGAGCCACCTCTGAAAATCAGCCAGTGGGAACCCTGTGTATCACAGTTGTCCAATCTGCAGCCAATTACGGGGAAGACACAGTACCGGGCAGCATTTTGTTCAGTTGTGCACGGAGCATCAGGAGTTAGGGCAGATCTGACAGCAGCTAACAACAGAAATTCACTATGGCCAAATCCCAAAAACAATTCTGAGCAAAAAGAAGCAAGTTACAGAAGACTACATATACAAGTATTTCATCTGTGTAATTTTTTAAAACCAGCAAATTGAACCAATATATTGTTTGGATGCATATATAGTTAGTTGTTAGGACTACAGGAAAAAAAGGAAAGATGTGAGCAGCCATCTAAAATACAACAGTTGGTCTCTACTTGTCTGGAGCAAAGAAGAATAAAAAAATCAAAGACTCATGGAAACAATTAGTCCAAGGAACTAGTGGCCCATGCCAAGCTCAATCTACATGACCAGAACAATGAGATGGTGTCTGGCTACCACTGCCAACCAGTAGGAAAGGGATCAAAATAGGAGATGCTGGATAGGGTGGGAGAAAAAATGTGGAACAAAACTCATAAGAAACAACAACAACATCAACAAAAGAAAAACAGTCTAGCTCATCTGATAGAGACTAGTGAAACCCTGAAGACTGTGGTCCTTAATCACCCTTTGGGCCTGGAATTAAACTCACTCTGGTGGCTTCCAGCCAAACTATAGTCAGGCATATAAGGTGAACATTTACAACCAGGTAGGTACACTCCTTAGAGAAATCAACCACGGGAGATCAGAAGGGCCATCCATCCAGGTTCACTTACCACTGACTTTTGACTGGTTTCAGCCAGCAGAGGACATTGGCAGGAGCCTGGAGCATGGTGTGTTTTGTCAGTGGCTGTATTCCTTCATCTAGGGCCACAGCCCCTGCCAGGCAGTCTTTGTCCATGGCTACAGCTCTTTCTGGCCTTGCTAAAAGCCAGTGACATCACTAGGGTTGGTGTCACCCAGTGCGATAACTCACAGTGTCACCCACCCCCATGGACCTCTTCCTGTACCAGACCATACAGAATCTGTTTATTATTAATTTTAATCATAAAATGGTCTGTGATAACTGTAGTTGTAAATTGTTTAAATGTAATATTTATCAGTTATATGGATACTAACAAAATTGTTTTGTAAAATCATTCTACATTTAATTACATTTTTAGTTTCAATATTATTAGTAACTGAGCAGCAGACTTTTTTTATTATTATTATTTTTTCTCCTTTTTCTTTTATTACTATTTTGCACTCAAAAAAGTTATTGATAATAGATTCACAAATACAAACTACCACAATTTGGTCATTAAAACACCAGAAAATTTGACAAAATCAGCAACTAGAAAACCACTGGCAACAATGAAAACAATAGCATGTGATTGTAGTACAAGCAGATGAAACCACGTGATTCTAAGTATCATTGTAATTGGGCAATAATGACAGCTCTGACCGGAGCACATTAGAAAAATAAATTAGCATAATATTTTAGACTTGTAGGTATATTGATACATGTAAGTTGGGCTTATGAAAATGTTTTTGTTGCTATAACTACAGGGTTTTTTATTAAAAATAATACATTTCTGCTGAAACACCACACAAAAATTTTATAGACAATCATTTTGGTGTCATCCCCTCATATAGTTTGATCTGCACCCCCCACACTTCCTTAGTGACATCCCTGCTAACATCTACGTTGTCCCCGCAGCTCTAGAGCAATGGGTTCCCACTGCCCCAAGTTCTTGGGTGCTTTACCATCCTTTGTTGGTTCTCTTACAAACACTCATTTATTAAATCGTCTTCAATTACTCCTTTGAATGTCTCATCTGTTTCCTGCTGAGACTAATATCCAGTTTGACTTCAGGTACTCTAATTGGTACCAGAAGAGGCTTCAGGAAACTGATACTCAAAATGGGGTTCTGAGATCGGGTTGCTCATTTATTTAATATGTGTTTGGGAAACATGGGTAAGCTATGGCACGGAGCTTCATCATGATTACTTATACTTCCACTGGTGGCGGCATGGGGTGGGCTCCTAGTGGTAGGCAAAGGATTGCCCAGATCATTGATTCTTTCCATGTTGGATGTTTAAAATTTTTAAAAAAATAAATTTATGCTCTTTATATCTTTGTTCCCTCTTACTTTCTTTAGATTTTTTTTTTCTGTTCTTTTCTAACTTGAATTGGATGCCTAGCTCAATTATTTTCTGTGCTATTTTCTGGTCTAAATTATTTAAAGCTATAAAATTAGTTTTATCAATTTAGCTGCGTCTATGGATTTTGTATGTGGTACTTTTATTAACATCGACAATATAGAATTTCTTCTTTGTTCATCTGAAATGTCATTCTTTTGTCCTCGCTCCTGAATAATAGAATTCTCAGTTGATGTCATTTTCTTTTTACATTTTAAAGACATGATTCCACTGCCTTCTTACTCCTTTATACTCGATAAGTTTGATTTTGTTTAATTTTCATTCCTTTTAGATCAGCTTTATTTACACTGTGGTTATATTTGAAGTCCTCTCTTGGTCTTTAGTATTCTGTAATTTTATAAGGATGTATCTAGGTGTTTGCTGTTGTTGTTGTTATGTGCCATGGAATCGGACCCGACTCATAGCAAACCCTCCTTGGGCTTCCAAGGCAGTATCACCATGGAAGTAGATTGCCCCATCTTCCTTCCAAAGAGTGGCTGGTGGGTTTGAACCTCCAGCCTTCTGATTAACATTCAAGTGTCTTAGGCACTATGCTACCAGAGTGTAGATTTAGTATTATGTACATTGCACAGAATTTCTTGGATTTCCTGATATTGAGCATTTTTATTTATAACCAATTTTGAAACAGTCTCTATTTTTCCTTTGGATATTGTCTCACTCCCATTCTCTCTCTGGAACTCTTAATACATTGGCCCCTCACATCCTCTTCTTCACATATCTTAACCTCTTCTTCATATTCCCATTTCTTTATCTTTCTGTGTTGTATTCTGATTTATTATGTTATATTCCAGTTCACTAGTTCTCGTCTATTAAATGTCTAACTGGCTGTTTGCCTTTTCCACCCAAATTTCCAATTTTAATAACTGTATTTTTCATGTACAGAAATTGTATTTGTTGGTTTTTGAAAATCTGCCTGCTGCCTGGGATCTTAAAAGCTTGCAAGCCGGCCATCTAGATGCAACGATGGGTCTCTCCTCTTCCAGAGCAAAGAAGAATGAAGAAAACCAAAGATTAATGGAAATAATTAGTCCAAGCAACTGGTACACCATGTGATCCGCAGCCTATATGACTATGAGACTGAAGAACTAGATGGTGCCTGGCTACCACTGTCAACCACTCGGAGGGGGATCTATGTAGGAGATCTTGGATAGAGTGTGAGAACAATGTGGAACAAAACTCAGTATCATTTGAAAGAAAAAGGGGGGGACCACGTTTGCTGATCTAATAGAGCCTGGTGGAACCATTGAGACTATGGCCCCTAGCTGCCCTTCAGGTCTGGAATTGAACCCACACCTGTGGCTTCCAGCCAAACAAAAGACAGGCATATGAAGTGAATATTTACACTAGGTAGATAACACTCCTCGGAGAGAACAATCATGGGAAAATAGAAGGGCTGTGTATGTACAGGGACATAGCTCAGGGAGCAGGAGTGCATGGAGGGAAGGACACAAGGGAGAGGTAACTATGGGGAGGAAGTGGGAGAGGAGGTGTTGCATTGTGGTAAATTGTTGTCAATGTCATGAGACAAAGTGTATGTGAACTGCTGTATGGAAAGTGAATTTGCTCTGTAAACTTTCACCCAAATCACAATAATAAAATCTGCCTGCTGATTTTTGTTATGTTTTCTGTGCTTCCTTTTATACCTTTAATCATTTTAAAAATACTTATTTTAAAGTATCTATAAAAAAAAATCCCAGTCTATGAAGTCTTGGCTAGTTAGTTCTGCTGATTTTTGCTCCTAATGGATTGTTTCACTAAATGTTTTATAATTTTGGGTTGTGAGTCCTTCCTCAGTACAGTGTTAGATGTGGGAATCCTGAGCCTGGGTTGAGTATATGGATGTCTAAAGAAACTTTCTTTGTACCTAAAGATGTCACTGGCGAGGGATATATTTTCATGTTAAATGTTTAGCTTCTGGTTTTCCAGAACACACAGACAGAAACACAAAACCAAATCACTGCCATTGAGTTGTTTCTGACTCATAGCGACCCCCACCCCCTGGGTTTCCAAAGCTGTAAATCTTTACAGAAATAGATCACCCCATCTTTCTTCCATGGAGTAGCTGGTAGGTTTGAACCACAGACCTTCTGATTGGCAGCCAAATGCCTTATCCGCTATGCCACAAGAGCTCCTTACCCAGAACACATGGGGAGGGTGATTTTATGCTTCAACCTCGTACAGTATAGTTAGGAATTCTCTAAGAATTCCTACCAAGATTCCACAGGCCAGATGAAAAAAGCTCAGCATCCTTGTCTCCCTGTGCTAGAAAGTTTTTTTTTTTTCCTTCCTGGTCTATCCTTTTATGGACACAATGGCTGCAATGATGAACTCAGGTATAGCGAGGATTGTGAGGATGCTGCACGACCCGGCAGTGTTCCTTCCGTTGTGCATAGGGTTGCTATGGGTTGGTGGTGACTTGATGGCAACTAACAACAACAACAACATCCTTTCATGGAAGATGTAGCTCTTTAGGATTCTAAGCCTTATTGTGGGGTCTCAGTTCTATCCTCCTCACCTTTGGCAGGCTCCTTTCTGATTTTTTTTTTTTTTTTAACCTAACAGCTAATCTCCCAGGTAACGAGGACTGAAATCTCTCCTCCACAGCTGTTCACACATCTCAGCTTTTCAATTCTTTCTTTCTTTCTCTTTTGGAGAAGGAAGGAGGTAGTGGCTGCTCAGTGTCCTTCTTTTCTTTCATTTACAATGAGGTTTGTTATATTTCACCAAGCATTTTAAAATGTTTTGTCGTGGGGGCGTGGAGCTCAGGTGATCTACACTGCCATACTCTGCAGCTGACCTTCATGTTCACAAGTGTATATTTCTTGTCATATTTTTAAATATAGTTTTTTGAATAAACAGTTTGTTTATGTTTTTTATTTTTAAAGTGATATAAATGGGTATATATTGTGAAATCTTACTCCCACTGCTGTCAACATCTGCCCCATGTCTTCCCTCACCCCTTCTTGTCATATTTTTTGGCACTCTTTATGAGACTTTTTGTCTGGGTTTGAATTTGCTGCATATTTCACAATATGCAAATATGAACTGTGCAGCTTGGTGGTTTATGAAATCTTAGAGGTTGGCAAGAGTAATGTCCTGAGAAATATGTGAAGAGAACCAATGAAATTTTGACAGGCCAAAGAGAACTTTAATACACCTTTTGATTTTTTGGCACCCCATGCATGTTTACACTAAACCAAATGCTTTAGTTGGACATCTGTTTATTTAATCCAGAACTATTTGTTCAGTATGCTAGACAGTTGTTAGTTGCTGTCTAGTCAGCTCCAACCCATGGTGACTGTGATAGTTAAGGTTGTGTGTCAACTTGGCTGGGCCTGGTTGAGTGGCGGGACAGCTGGTGGTGGTTATTCCCCATGATGAGACCGGCAGTCAACTCCATGGTGGAATCTGCTGTGAGCAGGTGAGTGGCTGCTTTAGGGATGTGGTCTCCTTCCCATATATAAGTATATAAGAAGCAGCTTTGGGAATGGTCTCTAGCTTATGGCACGCTTGAACCCTGCATATAGCCAAGTTGTTGTTCAGCAGCCTGCCATGCTCTGCTGACCTTGGGACTTTCAATGGACTCGAATCAATGCCCTGATGTATTGTTTGGTAACATTGGGACTGTGCCTTTTCACTTGTCAACCTTGGGTTTGTCAGCCTCAGCAGACAGCAGCTGTCTAAGTGAAGAGATGCCTCCAGTTTCAGTGGGTTGGGAGCCGGAGGCAGAACTGAAGCCCAAGGTGGAAGGGCTTTCACCCAGCCCCTAGAGCATGGCACTTTGAACTCAGACTTAAAGCCTCCAAATTGTAAGAATCAACTCCTGTTTGTTGAAGCCATCCCATTTGTGGTATACTCCTGTCAGAGCAGCACTGGGTAACTGAAACAGAATATGGTACTGAGGGTGGGGTGCTGCTCTGACAAATACCTAAAATGTGGAAACAGGAGTGGGGTGCATCCTTGACCCAAGATCCCTGTGCTGAGACACTGGCAGAGAGACCAGCAACCAGCATGAGACAGAGACAGCCTTACCAGCCCACAGAGGAGAAAGCTAGATGCCTTTGGGTAGGTAGCTTCCTGGTGGAGTGGGTTGCCTTTAGGCATTAATTGGTAGAAGAGACTGGCATGAAATGGAGTAGCAGGCTGGCCGGCCCATGGAGCAAGAAAGCTAAGTGCTTTTCGGAGAGGAAGATTTCTAGCAGAGTGGGTTGCCTTCGGCAATAATCAGCAGAAATGGAGAGAGCAAGGAAACAGGAAGCAGAGCTGCCTCAGCCTCAAGAGTAGGACCATGGCCTTTGGAGGTGGAACCACCACAGCTCCCTAGGTTTCAAAGAGCCAGGCCTTCACCAACTTGGTTCTGGAGTGTGGGAGTGCTCGCTCATGTGAGCCAGTGGGATGGAGCCATAGCTGCTGCCCAAGAGTGAGGGGGCGGGGCTGCCATGCCCAAGAGGGAGAGGAACGGGCCTGCCAGGCCAAGGGGGTGAGGTCACCACTCAGAGGAACAAGGAGACTGGAGCCACCCAGTGGAGGAGATCTGTATAGGTGCCAAGTTGACAAGGGGTGGAATTGTGGTGGTTAAGGTTGTGTGTCAACTTGGCTGGGCCTGTGGCTGTGCAGCTGGTGGTAGTTATTCCTCATGATGAGACTGGCAGTCTCCATGGTGGGATCTGCCATGAGCATCTGGGTAGCTGCTTTAGGGATGTAGTCCGCTTCCTGTATATAAGTACATAAGAAGCAGCTTTGGGAATGGTCTCTAGCTTATGGCATGCTTGAACCCTGCATATAACTGAGTTGTTGTTCAGCAGCCTGCCATGCTCTCCCAACCTTGGAACTTTCAATGGACTTGAGTCAATGGCCTGCCGTATTGTTTGGTAACATTGGGACTGTGCCTTTTCACTTGTCAACCTTGGGTTTGTCAGCGTCAGCAGCCAGCAGCTGCCTAAGTGAAGAAAAGCCCTCCCAGTGGGCTGGGAGCAGGAGGCAGAGCTGAAGCCCAAGCTGAGATGCTTTCACCTGGCCTCTAGAGCCTGGCACTTTGAACTCAGACTTAAAGCCTCCAAATTGTAAGAATAAACTCCTGTTTGTTAAAGCCATCCCATTTGTAGTATATTCCTGCTAGTGTGGCACTGGGTAACCAAAACAGTGACCTTATGCACAACAGAATGAAACCTTGCCTGGTTCTGTGCAACCCTCACAATTGTTGGTATACTTGAGCCCATTGCAGCTATTGTGTCAATTCATCTGATGAAGGGTTTTCCTTGTTTTCTATGACACTCTCTTTTATATAGCTAGACAGTTGTTCATGAGTTGGAATCAACTCAATAGCAGTGGGTTAGACAGTTGTGTGGTGCTGAGTTGATTTTGATTGACAGTGACTTGATATGACAGAGTAGAACTGCCCCATAGGGTTTCCTAGGCTGCAATTGTTATGGAGCATATCACCAGACCAGGTCTTTTCTCCTGCAGAGCTCCTGGTTCAAACTGCTGACCTTCCAGTTAGCAGCCAAGCTTCATGATTGCATCACCAGGCCTTCTTAGCTAGCCAGTAACCTATTGCCATCAAGTCAGTTCTGATTCATAGTGACCCTATACGACAGAGTAGATCCATCCCATAGGGTTTCCAAGGCTGTCTTTTTTAATGGAAGCCTCATCTTTCTCCTGCAGAGTGGCTGATGGTTTTGAACCATGGACTTTTCAGTTAGCAGCCAAGCACTTAACCACTGTGCCACCATTTCTTCTTAGCTAAAATTAGTGGTACAGAATTGAATAATTTCTCAAGGAAATGGACATATAAACAAGGAGTTAGCATTTATCATGATACATTTTACTAAGTGTATAGATACAGAAGAAGGGTAGCTCAGAAGAACCATTAACAATGACTGGAGTGGGAAGAGAAAAGGGAAAGGCATTGCCCAGATTCTGGTTAAGATGAATCTTGTGCTGCTAAAATGAAAAGGTTATATGGTTGCTTAATCCTTAAGATGGCACTATAAACTCATAATTCCTTTATAGAGAAATATATAAAAATAGCTGAGATTTATACAAAATATTAACTCAATCCTTATAATATAAACTAAGATGATTTTTGGGTGTCAGACACTGTTCTAAGTGCTCATATATATGTATTTTTACCATTTAATCTTTACAACCTTATGAGGAAGGTACAAGCATTTGCTCCATTTAACAGAGGAGGAAAAAAAGAGTGGAGGATGTCAGTGACTTGCCCTCAGTCACATAGCTTGTAAGTAGTAGGGCTGGGATTTGAACTGAGACATCCTGAATCCAGAAATGGTGCCCCTAATCACTACGCTGTATTCTCCTCTTTCTGGTAACCTACACGCTGAAAATGCAGCAGCATTAGAATAACCAGTCACAGAAACTCATTCTGGTTAAATCACATAAGAAAATATGTCCTCAGCACAGGAATGAAATCTCAAGAAGCCCAGGTCATAGTTCTCAGAGAGTGACAGAAGACATCAGGGAATCTGGAACAATACCTTCTTAAGTTTCAGTGGTTTCAACTTCAGTGCCGGCTCTCATGCCTTTCTGTAGACTGCAGATAGGAGGCTGCCCCACCCTCTCAGGCTATATGCCACTTCTTGGCCCTCCTGGTAAGGAGTTCTGGTGGTGCAGTGTGTAAAGCAATTGGCTGTAATCAGAAGGTGGGTGGTTCAAACTTATCAGCTGCTCTGCAGGAGGAAGATGGGGCAATCTACTTCCATAAAGATTTACAGCCTTGGAAACCCAATGGAGTTCACTACGAGTCAGAATTGACTCATTGGTTGGTCCTCTCGGTAGCACTTTGGGCATATGACCTCATTGTACTTTGCCAAACCAGATGCTGTTGAGTGGGCCCTGACTCGTGCAGCCTCATGTGTGTCAGAGTAGAATTGTGCTCCATAGGATTTTCAATGACTGGTTTTCTGGAACCAGATTGCCAGGTGTCTCTGGGTGGACTTGAACTTCCAGTCTTCCAGTTAGCAGCTGAGTGCTTCACTGTTTGCACCAAACACAGTCTCCAGTTGAATGTTTTGTTTTTCCTAGTTAATATGACATTCAGAGGGGTGTAATACTCTTTAGTGATTAACTTATGATTTTTTTCATACAGTTTAGTGAAAAAAACCTTCCAACTCCATGAGAACACAATTTTTTAGTTGCATAAAACAGTTAAGAGGCATGAGCTTTCAGGGGACAACAAGCTCAACTGGTATAACATACTACACAAAAACATTATTCTACATCCTACTTTGATGAGTAGTAACCAGGGTCTTGAAAGCTTGCAAACAGCTGTCTAGATGCAACAATGGGTCTCTCTTCCTCCAGAGCAAAGAAGAATGAAGAAAACTGAAGACACATGGAAACAATTAATCCAAGGGACTGGTAGACCATGTGATCCTCAGCCTGTATGACCATGATACCACAAGAACTAGATGGAGCCCAGCTACCACTGTCAACCACTTAGAAAGGGATCAGTATAAGAGATCCTGAATAGAGTAAGGAAAAATGTGGAACAAAATTCAACAACAACAACAACAATAATAATAATAAAAGACCAGGTTTACTGGTCTGATAGAGCCTGGTGAGACTTCTGAGACTATGGCCTGTAGTTACCCTTCAGTCTGGAACTGAACTCACTCCTGTGGCTTCCAGCCAAAAATAGACAGGTATATGTGGTGAACATTTACATCAAATACATATACTCCTTAGAGCATCAAGATCAGTCACAGGAGAACAGAAGGGCAGTATTTGCACAGGGAGATAGCTGGTAGGGAGTAGGGAGTGAATGGAGGGAAGGATACAGGGAAGAGTTAACTACAGGGGGGAAGTGGGAAGAGAGCTATTACATTGTGGGGAATTGCAGTCGGTGTCATGAAACAAAATGTGTATGAAATGCTGTATAGAAAATGAATTTGCTCTGTAAACTTTCACCCAAAACACAAAATTTTTTTAAAAAAGAGGCATGAGCTTTGGGGTTAGAGGGACCTGATTCTATGCTCCCCCACTTAACACTGTGGAAGCTGCAGCAATTTCTTCACTATCAGTGCCTTGGTTTCCTTATCTGTAAAAAGGGATAATACTAACTCCATCTTGGGAAATGTGAGGATTCAATTCATACGTAAGTATTTGTTGGGCATCTACTAGATACTAGACACTCTTCTGGGTGCTGGTAATACAAAAGTAAACAAAATAGACAAGAATCCTTGCCCTTATGGAATTTATGTTCTAGGAGATAACATTTGGGGAAAATTGAGAGTGTTTGTATGAAATAAAGCACTCTTTAAAAATGATTTGTTTATCATTGTATATAGTACTTATATGTCACTAATAAAAGGGCTCAAGAAGCATTTAATTAGGCATTCAAATTAGAATCTGCACTTACGTGGTAAAGATATTCTCGTAAAGAAAAATAACATAGAAATGAGTTGATTGCTAGGGAAGAGGATTTAAAATTTCCCTTTATTAGGTAATTACATAATGTCGTAAGAGCTGTTTTGGTTCACAAAAATGTACATTCAATTTTCTAAACATGTAAATAGAAAGTAGTAGTTTAGATACCTGTTTGAATTCATATTTCTCTAAACCTTACCAAAACATTTATTGAAAATATCATTTAACATTTTCCTAAAAGTCACTGGATGTGAATACATAAACACTTTCAAGCTTGCGCTACAAAAAGAATGCAATTTCTATCCATGTGTCCATAGTGACTCTCAAAAGTGGTTCAAATGGGAAAAAAGAAGGTAGCACTGCCCTGTAATGCAGCATTAATACTGACTTACTCTGGGATATTCAAGAAAGATCCTTTATTATCACAAATAGTAAAAATATTAAACATTAATATTCCCTTTCAATGAAAAACTGTAGAAAATAAGACTATTTTCTCAAACTGACTTGTTATACCATGAGAAACTGCATTCAATCTGCAGATATTTCCAACACCTCACATTATTGACTTTAAAATTACTTATGCCACTTGAAATTCAAAAGGAAACCCTCAAGAATTATTCTCCTCCCAATACATTCACTGAATGCAGACTTGAGTAAGTACCTGTCATTTTGATTGTGCCCTCTATTTGCGTACTTTAAACTGACTACGATATAGTACGGTTGTATTTTTAACTGGTACTCACATTAAGATGAATGATCTATGCAAAACCAGCAGCCTGTACTTCTAGTAACAGTTGTCATATGTAAATAAAATAAAAAGCCCTGAGTCAGTATTTTTTGCAAAAGTAATGAAGAAGAGTTCTCCAAATAATTTTTTTTAACTTATGAAATTGTTAAGACTGTCTAGTATTCATTTGTTTTGTTCTCATTCTGATCGAAGTGAGGTACAGCTTTTGTTTACTGAGTTCATCCAATTCAGATCATTTCTTAATACTCAATTTCATTTAAGTCCTCAGAATATCCTGATGATTGTTGAGTTGTATCTTCTATTTCTGTTAGGAAAGACAAAGAGATGATAATAGTTTTTTTCTTTTTTTATTATAGAAAAATACATAATTTGCATTCTTATAGTCAAGACTGCAAAATCCATTTTCAGTCAAGCTTATGTAATTAGGAATAATACATCACCTGTGCAGGGTCCTGCCTGAAATTTAATATCATCAATGGCAATATCACTTCTTATTGATACTCCACGAATGGCTTCAAAAATTATCTGAAAAATAATTAAGTTCAAATTAGAAATACAGGCATCCTGATAAACCAATGACAATTAGGGACAGATCGAACATTTGTGGGCTTCGAAGTTTAGATGATTCTTGGAGTTCCCTTTAAGGAAAGAATACAAAATTACAAATTCAAACTTAGGTACAGAAGTTAATATTAGATTAGAATT
Source organism: Orycteropus afer afer (assembly GCF_000298275.1). Lineage (NCBI taxonomy): Eukaryota > Metazoa > Chordata > Mammalia > Tubulidentata > Orycteropodidae > Orycteropus > Orycteropus afer. The sequence goes on along the minus strand of NW_006921592.1, from coordinate 1,304,875 downwards.
TAAAAATTTACAGTGTATTATCCGAGCTTTGGAGAGTCAAGTCTCTTTCTTCCAATATCTCTTTAGGCAGTTTCCCAGAAATGCTTACCTACAAATGCTGGCTGGACGTGATTTACCCTCCCATCTAGAACACTCTCCTCCCAGCATCTCCCAGCACTGAAAGTACCCATGAATGTGTTGTTGTTGTTGTGTGCTATCGAGTGGGACCCGACTCATAGCGACCCTTCCTTGGGTTACCGAGGCAGTATCACTATGGAAGTAGATTGCCCAGTCTTCCTTCCAAGAAGTGGCTGGTGGGTTTGAATCGCCAGCCTTCTGGTTAGCAGTCAAGTGCCTTAGGCACTATGCTACCAGAGTTCCATGAATGTGAGAGGCCCAGAAGCTTAAGGTTCCTTGAAAACAAAAACAAGCCAGTTGCAGTGGAATTGATTCTGACTCATGGTGACTCATGTGAGTCAGAGTAGAACTGTGCTCCATAGAATTTTCAATGGCTGGTTTTTTTTGAAGTATCTCCAGGACTTTCTTCTGAGTTGTCTCTGGATGGAACGGAACCTCCAACCTTTAGATTAGCAACAAGCACTTAACAATTTTCACCTCTCAGTAATTTCAAGTTTCCTTGAGCTTCTGATAAATCTTCCCGATACTGGTACTAGGTAAAGGAATTTAATATGATTGATGATACTCATATATGAATAGCAAAGCATAATAATTAAATTTATCAAACAGACTGGTTCACTCATCACGTTAAATATGGTAACATCAAAGACAAAGCCCAGGGAGAAGAGGGAATTGGTCTTGACTTTAGGTTCTGAGAGGAATATTAAGGTTCTTGGAAAAATAGATTGCTTGGCTAGTTCTACAGGCTCCCCAACAATGGTTAGTGAACCACTGAATACTTTAGGAGGTCTGTGGGTAATGAAAATTGTCCAGAAGGCCCATTTGCTCTACTTATTTTATGAGCAAATGACTCCCAATTGGACTAGTTGATGATTTAAATTAAATTAAGGAATACAAACTGGACAATTAACAAATGTATGAAACTATCATGAAATTAATGACTTGAAGAAACTTTAATGGCAGACATGTGGCAAAATAACTTTAATCAAAATTCTAAGGATAAAGCCTAAACAAGAATCCAAATAAATGGTAGGAAGAGTAGAAAATGTCCTAGATAGGAGGACAGATGAATAAAGCTAAGCATTTTGGTCTTCAGGACAACGAGAAAATCTTTTTTCTTTTTTTTTTTACCTCCAAGACTGCAATAGAAAGTGTAATAGACAAATTAGCTGATGGAATTCTATTCTGAATAGTCTGTGGTAGAGCCAAGCACTTGATGCCATACCACTGTCTCCTCTGAGTTCCTTTAGTACTTCAGTGAGAACAATTTTATGGTACTATGACTTCCCTCTTGTATTACTGATCCTTCGTAGGATCTCCTCTCTTACTACACGGACCGTATGATTCATCTGACTTATCTTTGTGTCCAAGGACCACCCAATGTATCATGTAGTAGGTGCTGAACAAAGACTTGTTTATTTAGAGAATAAATATAATAAATCCATTGATGTCTAGTTGATTCTGACTCATAGTGATCCTATTGGACAGGATATAACTGTCCCTTAGGGTTTGGAAGGCTGTAAATCTTTATGGACATAGACTGCCTCATCCTTCTCCCACAGAGTATCTGGTGGGATTGAACTGCCAAACTTTCAGTGTGAGGCTGACTGCTTAACCATTGTACCACCAGGACTTCTTAAACTCATAGTGACCCTATAGGACAGAGTAGAACTGCCCCAAGAGTTTCCAAGGATGTGCATCTTTATCAAAGCAGACTGCCACATCTTTCTCCCACAGAGTCAGTAATGCAGCCAAATACTTAACTACTGCACCACCAGGGCTCCTTATATACAATAAACATAGGACTACATAAAAGAATATATGTCCTTTGTTTCCAAACTACATTTTGAAGCAATCTGGAGTCCCCAAGTGAATTCACAGGGGTGCTGCAGAATATTTTAAATTTCAAGGAGAACAGCAGTTGGGACGGACTACACAATAAACAAGGTAAGCACAGGTTTACCTGCATTTATTTACTAATCTGTAGTGAACAATTTCACATGGGTTTCACCACATCTTTGATATGATCTTTGATGTAGTGAAAAACATGTAGAAGTGTTCACTACAGATTAGTAAGTAAGCAAAAGTAATCCCATGCTTACCTTTTTTATTTGGTAATCTTATACTGATAGCCATACTCAACATCTGGCAGATACTGTATGAACTACTAGCTTGACGTCATTCAGTTTCAACATTAGATTGCCCTACATTCCTTTTGATGACGTCATATCTTATAAGACTGGTTTCTTTGGTAGTTACTGTGATAAAAAAAGCACATGTGAAAATTTATGTGGAATATGAAATGAAGGTGTAGTGTCCAATATGATTCCAAGGTTGAGATGTTGTGTGGTGCCCAAAAGGTATATACATTCTGTTAATAAATTTATTATGGTTATTTAAATGAAATAAAAATATCTTTTTTTCTTTTAATTTAAGAGTATTGTTTTTTAAATGGCTACTAAGTTGTTAGGACATAAATACTAATGAAGTTATTTGAATATGACTTTTTAATGAATGGAACTGTTAGGTATCTCTTTTAGTATAGAAGCACTAGAAAAAAAAATTATTGAGATGAGAGCCCTATGAACCAAGAATGTTTGAAGAATTGGGTGTATTACGGCCTTAGCTGAGAACCCAGCACATAGTGATTCTTAATAAATATTAGTCATTATTATTAACAATATGAATAATGTGAACATTTCATGGAGATGATAACTTGTCTAATACTTTCTTTCAATGGCATCAAAATATAAGAAACCAAAGAGAACAACATCTGAAAGCAGAAGAGGAAAGAAGCAGGGAATCCAAAGGAAATAGAATGATTTTTGTGTTTTTGATCAATAGTGAGTCAGGTTCTGTGGCACTTTAATTCATCTCTAGAAAGGAGCATGATTAAATTTTTGCCATTTGATGCATTTCTGTTACATGGATAATCTGATGATTGGAATGTCCTCAGGAAGCCACTCACAGATTTTCCCCATATGATCAATCTCAAATGGCAAGTACAGTAGTACTACAATACTCTAAAAAGCCCTTACACCCCACTCCTCATCCACTCCACACACTCTGATGATGTCTACATTTAATTTTCTAGCTCCTTTCCCTTCCCAGAACTGTAGGCTCATATCCTACTCTGTATTTGACATACTTAATTGTATGTTAGTAGACATCAAGATTTTAGCATGCCCCAAAACAACCTGTTAATTTTCCTCCTATATGCACTGCCCTCACATCTCCATATCTGCTCTGCCTGAAGTTAACCCCATTCTAACAGATGCTGTGGCCAAAAATTTTGGAATTATCTTTAAATTTTTATTGTGATTTAGGTGAAAGTTTGCAGAGAAACAATTCATATATGTTTTGATTCAAAACATTGATTGCAATCCCCATAAAGTAATAGCATTCTTCAGATATGCTCCCTGTGTTTACCAGTTCCATTTGTTCTTCTTTCCTATCCCTTCCTGCCTCTGAACCTTATCCCTGGCAAATGCTGCCCTTTTGATCTCACATGATTGATCTAAGAAGTGCATACCTCCTTGGTGATATTGCTCACTTATAGACCTGTTTATTGTTTGGCTAAAAGTTGAGCCACAGGGGTGAGTTTGGTTCCAGGCTTGAAGGGTGACCATGGGGAGTTCCACCAGTCTCTAGCAGACCAGTAAGCCTGGTCTCTCTCTCTCTCTTTTTTTTTTTT
>NW_006921592.1:1284320-1300964 GCF_000298275.1 Orycteropus afer afer | reverse complement strand
TATCCAGGACCTTCTATTGTGATCCCTTTCAGAGTGGTTGGTAGTGGTAGCCAGGCACCAGCTAGTTCTTCTGGTCTCAGGGACAGTGGAGGCTGAAGTTCATGTGGTCCATTATTCTTTGGACTAATTGTTTTCATGCATCTTTAATTTTCTTAACTATTCTTTGCTCCAGATGGGGAAAGATCAATAGTTACACCTTAGGTGGCCACTCACAAACTTTCAAGACTCCAGTCACTACTCAACAAAGTAGGATGTACAACACTGTCTTTGTGGACTGTGTTATGCCAATTGACCTTGATGTCCCCGGAGACTATGGCCCTGTTTGTTGCTTTGGGTAGTACTGGCATTTTCAGAATGTTAAGTCTTCCTGTCCATGAGCATGGTATATTCTTCCATTTATGTACATCTTTTCTGGTTTCTTGTAGTAGTGTTTTATAGTTTTCTTTGTATAGGTCTTTTGTATCTCTGGTTAGGTTTATTTCTAAGTACTTCATCTTTTGAGTAGCTAATGTAAATGGTTCTGTTGTGCTGATTTCATTTTCAGAGTTCTTTTTGTTAGGGTACAGTAATCCAGCTGATTTTTGTAGGTTGATCTTGTACCCCGCCACTTTGCTGAATTCTTCTATTAGTTCCAGTAGTTTCTTGTTTAGTCTCTGGGATTTTCTATGTATTGGATCATATTATCTGCAAATAGAGATGGTTTCACTTTTTCTTTGCCAATTTGGAGGACTTTTATTTCCTTTACTTGCCAGATTGCTCTCTAGCTAGGACTTCCCATGCAATGGTGAATAGGAGTGGTGATAAAGGACATCCTTGTCTGGTTCTAATTCTCAAGGGGAATGTCTTTCTCCATTGAGAATAATGTGGGCCATTGGATTTGTATATATGCCCTCAATTATGTTGAGGAATTTCCCTTCTATTCCTATTTTGTTGAGCAAATGGGTGTTGGATTTTGTCAAATGCCTTTTCTGCATCAATTGATTTTATCATGTGGTTCTTTTCATTTGTTTCATTTATGTGGTGGATTACATTGATTGCTTTTCTAATGTTGAGCCATCTTTGCATAGCTGGTATGAATCCCAGTTGGTCATGATGTACTATTTTTTTGATATGATGTTGGATTCTATTGGCTAGGATATGGTTGAGAATTTTTGTGTCTATGCTCATGAGAGATATTGGTCTATAATTTTCTTTTTTTTTTGTGGTGTCCCTGCCTGGTTCTGGTGTAAGATTTATGCTTGCTTCATCACATGAGTTTGAGAGCATTCAGACCTCTTCTATGTTCTGGAATAGTTTTGAGTAGAATTGGTGTCAACTCCTCTGAATGTTTGTTAGAATTCACCAGTGCAGCTGTCTGGGCCAGGACTTTTTTTGTTGGGAGTTTTTTTCTACCTCAGATTGTGTTAGCTTGTGTAGGTAGTATGTTTCTAGAATTTTGTTCATTTCTTATAGGTTTTCAAATTTGTTGGAGTACAGTTCTTCATAGTATTCTGTTATTATCCTTCTATCAGTTGGTTCTGTTGTGACATTGCCCATTTAATTTTCTTATTTGTGTTATTTGCATCTTCTCCTTCATTTCCATTGTAAAATTTGCCAGTGGTTTGTCAATTTTATTAATCCTTTCAAAGAACCAACTTTTACTCCTATTGATCCTTTCTATTGTTTTTCTACTTCATTTATTTCTGCTCAAATCTTTATTATTTCTTTTCTTCTGGTGACTATAGGCTTTTTTTTTGTTACTCTTACTCTAATTGTTGGAGATATTGGATTAAGATACTGATTTTGGCTCTTTGTTCTTTTTTGATGTGTGTGTTTATTACTATAAGTTGTCCTCTGAATAATTTTTTTTGCTGTATTCCAAATATTTTGGTATGTTGTATTTTCATTTTCATTTGATTCAATGAATTTTTTAATTCCATTTTTATTTCTTCTACTTTGTTGTTGTTGTTGTTGTTATGTGCTGTCAAGTTGGACCTGACTCTTGGCGGCCCCTTCTTGGGTTTCTGAGCCGGTATCACTATGTAAGTAGATTGCCCAACCTTCCTTCCGAGGAGTGGCTGGTGGATTTGAACCGCTAGCCTTCTGGTTAGCAGTCAGGTAAGTGCCTTAGGCCTTATGCCAGTAGTTTTTAAGCAGAATGCTATTCAGTTTCCACATATTTGATATTTTTTCTTGATATTTCTGTTGTTGGTTTCAAATTGTATAGCATTGTGATCGGAGAAGGTGCTTTGTAGTATTTCAACATTTTAAAGCTTATTGAGGCTTCCTTTGTGGCATCATATATTCTGAAGAAGTTCATGTATGCTGAAAAAGAATGTATATTGTGCTGTTGTTGGCTGGAGTGTTCTGTATGTGTCTATGAGGTCAAGTTGATTTATTGTGTTGTTTAGATTTTCTGTATCTTTGTTGACTTTGTTTCTAGTTGTTCTGCTCTTCATTGAACTCACCCACTGACATCAAGTCCATTCAGACTCATACTGACTCCCATAGGGTTTCCACGGTTGTAAATCTCTCTCTCTCCACTCTGTCCTGTATGGTTGCTATGAGTCGAAATTGATGGCAATGAGTTTGGTTTTGTTTAAGCTTAACTACTATTTGTTTTTAAGCAGACTTTAGGAAATAATCTTTGTTTTGAAGTTTAAAGGTTATCTCAGGGCAATAGTTTCAGGGTTCATCCAGCTTCCATGGCTCTAGAAAATATGGATTCCCTGAAAATTTTAAATTCTGTTCCATATTCTCCACCCTCCCTTTTTTCTAAAATCAGGATTCCTCTATAGAATCTTTGATCAAATGTTCAATAATGGTAGCCAGGAACCATCCAATTTTCTGGTCTCATGGAAAAGGTGGCAGTTGTTTGTGGAGGCAATTAGCGACCATTCTATCTCTTCTTCCAGTTCCTGACTCTCCTTCCTCTGTTGCTCCAGATGAATAGAGACCAATTATTATGTCTTGGATGGCTGCTTGCAAGTTTTTAAGACCCCAGGCTTTATGCAACAAACTAGGAGGTAGAACAGAGGCACTAAATATGTTATTAGGCCAATTAACTGGGATGTTCCATGAAACCATAACTCTAAACCTCCAACTCAAGGAACAAAATACTATGAGGTATTTGTTTGCACATAAGCAGCCTCGGCAGATATATATATATATATATATAGTCATTGTTGTAAATATATCTCTCACACCATTTTGCCAATTCAATTTTTTACAGGTGTATAACTTATTGACAGTGCTTATAATAATTATCTTTGAAACCCTACACTTAATCAATATAATTTTTCTATCACCATTAACCATTCCTTCCTTTTCCCCCTCCCTCCTGCCCCTCATAACCACTAATAAAACTATGGTGTTTGTACATCTGTCTTTTCTTTTCTTTCTTTCTTTTTTTTAATATAAGTGAGGTGAGACAGTATTTGTCCTTTTGTGATTGACTTATTTCACTCAGCATGTTTTCAAGCTCCGCCGACATTGTAGCATATATCAAGACTTCATTTTTCCTACTACCTGTGACATTATGGGAGCTCTGGTGGCATAGTGTCTAAGACATTTGACTGCTAACCAGAAGGCTGGTGGTTCAAACCCACCAGCCACTCCTCAGAAGGAAGGTTGGGCTATCTACTTCCATATAGATACTGCCTTGGAAACCCAAGGAGGGGTCGCTATGAGTCAGATCCGACTCAACGGCAGTGAGTTTGGTTTTTTTGGTTTAGGATATTATAGAGCAACTTCCTCACCCTGATCTCCTCACAGTTTGGATTTCTGAAGGACTCTCTTAAGTCCAGAGGAAAACTCCTCATGGCAGATGCATATCTGTTTCATATTAAGCCAAAGGGGAAGGTCTGGGGTATTCCTCCCCGATTGTAAGCTGCAAACCTCCAGGGCCATTCTTTACCTTTGATCTTAAACTGCCTAAGACTGAAGACCAGCCACCCAGCAAACCTGGAAATGCAAGGCCCTGTTCTCAACCCTGATCTTCTGTTCCCCAGAAGCCAATTCTTAGAGCTTTTGTGCCTCAGCATCAGTTGGTGACAACACCTGTGCCCAGGCCCCACTCATAGAACTTCAGATTCAACTGGTCTAGGCCAGAGATTCCCCATCTTTAGTGCATAGCAGAATCACTTTGGGGGCTAAGTAGAGCACAGATTGCTAGGTCCCCTTTCCAGAGTTTCTGATTCTATAGTTTTGAGCTGTGGCCTGAGAATACGCATTTTATAGGCAGATTTGCATTTTGGGTATTGCTGATGCTGCTGACCTCAAGACAACACTTTGAGAACCATTGAATAGGGTTAAAGTATGAGTGCCCTAATAGCCTGACAGAATTAATCCATCATCTCTGAGTAAAGATCAATTATGTTAGTAAGGTCCTGTGGGACCCACTTTCTTTCTGTAAGCAGACATTAAATCACTATCAAAATCATTCCTGGGGCTATTACTTATTTTTCACCAAATTTCTATTTTTCCACACTGAGATAGGGCCCTTCTTGGATAATAGCACATCACCCCCACTGTCATTTGTTTTTTTAACAGTGCAGCCTCATAGATGGAACTGCAAACTGGCCACCTGAGGGTCTGCTATTCCTTCTCATTTTGATCAGTAGAACCAGTGTCAGTTAGGTTACCCAAAAAGTAAGGTAAGCATGGGCCTACTTGTGCTTACTTACTAGTCTATAATGAGAAATTTCACATGGGGTTCACCACATCTTTTGTGATGACTTTGCTGATTGGGTAATCCACCCTATGCAGAATATTAATTTTGGTTCTGGGGTGGTGGGAAATAGGGCCCTATTTTGGATACTTCTTTCCAGGATTTGGGCCTGGACCAGTCAGTCAGTAGATAAAGCTGAGGGGTGCCAGTCCAAGTGAAGCAAGGATGAGGTGGAAGCAGGGCTTTTAATTTTGGGTCACAACTGAGAATTCTGCAGGGCAATTTCAGGGGTAATCAGAACTCCAAAGGTTATCTCCTCAGAGCTGTCTGGAGCTCGTTGCCTCATGGTAGGCAGGTGAAGGTGGTAGCTGTCAGAAGGCAGCTGCTGCTCTCTAAACTGCTCAACTCCATCTATTGGAATTTAAAAGGCTCTTTCCTGGAAACTTTCTTTGTTGGTTACCAGAGTTGGGAGGGGTGGGGAGAGAACACTGCAAAAATTCAAAAAAATAATAATTAAAAAAACGAAAGCTCTTTCCTACGGCTAAGGAGTTCTGGTAGTACAGTGGTTAAGGCATTCAGCTGCTAACTGAAAGATCAATGGTTTGAACCCATCAGCTGCTCCATGATAGACAGATATGGCAATCTGCTCTCATAAAGATTTGTTGTTGTTGTTATGTGCCATTGAGTCAGACCTGACCCATAGCAACCCCTCCTTGGGTTTCCGAGGCAGTATCACTAAGGAAGTAGATTGCCCCATCTTCCTTCTGAGGAGTGGCTGGTGGGTTTGAACCGCCAGCCTTCTGGTTAGCAGTCAAGTGCCTTAGCCACTATGCTACCAGAGTTCCCCATAAAGATTTATAGCCTTAGAAATCCTATGGGGGCAGTTTTCCTCTGCCCTGTAGTGTTGCTATGGATCAAAATCAACTTGATGGCAGTGGGTTTTGAGTTTTGGTTCCTAAGGCTTGTCAGGTTCCCTCATGATCAGGATCCTCTAGGATGGAGGTCTTCTGGAGAATATTGGAAGACATAGGAGGACTTGGGATCAAGACTCCCTCAGTTTCTCCCACATCAATGCAGTGATGGGGACAGAGGCTTTAAAAACTTACTCTGGACCACACCAGTTGCTATGGAGACAACTGTGATGCATGGCAACCCCACGTGTGTCAGAGTAGAACTGTGCTCCATAGGGTTTTCAGTGATTGATTTTTGAGCAGTAGATCACCAGGTCTTTCTTCCAAGGTGCCTCTAAGTAGACTTGAACATCCAACCTTTTAGTTTGCAGCCAGACTCCCTTTGGGCCATTACCACTGTTAATCAAAGGTATAAAACAAAAACTCTTACAAACATGTGAATAATGATAAGTGGAAGAGACAGCTGTAACAACTATTTAGGTATCACCATGTTTAGATTAAAGGGTGGCTGTTTTAGAGATTTGCAGGATACATAAAAGGTATCAAGACAAAAAATAGGTATACTTTTATCATTGAGTCATAAAAAATCACATTATGCCTAAGTGCCTAAAGTTTTTCTTTTCCACCTCCCCCCTCTTCTGCCCAATTTCCTAGTCACTGATTTGTTTAATCAATATAAAGGCAGGCTATGTTTACTCCTAGGAGTTCTGGTGGTGTAGTGGTTAACGTATTTGACTGCTAACCAAAGGTCAGCAGTTTGAGCCCATCAGCCGCTTCATGAGAAAAGATGAGGCAGTCTGCTTCTGTAAAGGTTTACAGCCTTGGAAATCCTATGGGGCAGTTCTATCATGTCCTAAAGAGCCGCTGTGAGTCAGAATTGTCTCAATGACAGTGGGTTTGTTTTTATGTTTACTCTTAAACTAATCTTGCTTTAATCTATGACCCTGAAAAAAGAACAAAATATTCTCTTTGGTAGCAAGAAAAAGAAAGCATCAAAAGATTACGCTAGTGCTTCCCATCCCTTAATTTTTATCCTTACCTGGTGTTGCCTCTCACAGCTGTATTCAATTGGCACACGGAGCCAGGAAATGCTCTGTTCTCCACTCCTTCTCCACAAGAGAGACTCTTCACTGTCATCTTCCTTTTTCAAATAAACACTCAACAGGCCAGTCCCTGCTCCATACATGTGGTAGAAAAAGGTCAAACAGTGTTTTCCGGTGACTCCTCGCAGAGGCCTGGACAGGAGGCGTGCTTTTTGCCCATACACCATGTTGGAGGCCTCAATGTACATATAGTAGCCTTAAGAGGAATGCAAAAGCAGATGCTGTTTAAAAAGGACTCAGCTTGTATTCCCTTCTTCCGCAGTGTTCCTGGCAGCAAATTAAGGCATGTAAGTTGACAACAGTACTGATAAAGGGTTTTATAATTTTGGAGAATGTATATAATACAAGGAAAATAAATAAGCTACAAAATTAGACCATCAAGAAGATTTTTCAAATTTAATCATTTACAACTCAGTTTAATATTCAAGCCATAATTAATGTATTAGTATTATATCACTGTTGTGGTGTTCAGCACATCAAGATTTATCCTACCGATCCATGAATAATACCTTCCAGACTTTGGTGTAGAGGAAAGAGCCTGGGTTTTGTAGTTAGATAGATATGGGTTCAAGTTTTGGCTCTGATATTTGCTGGCTGTGAGATCCTGGTCTAATTAATTATCCCCTCTGAACCCATATTCATCATTTAAAAATAAAGGTTAATAGCTCCTGTTCTACGGAGCTGTGAAAACCAAATAATGTGCATGGAGTACCTGCATGCCACACATATTCAAGTATTAGTTTCCTATCCTGCCTTCTTCCTAGAATTTCCTTGTGCCACTTCTTTTACTCTTTAACATGTATTTATATAACATATTTAAATTGATTTTCCATTAGAAATTTTAGGTGTCTTTTTGTTTTGTTTTGATTTTAATTTGCTGGCCTGAGGCAGAAGCAGGATTAGTCTGCACACAAAAAATGCAGCAGGTGCTGGAGTTACTGGTTCCCAAAGGTTCCCAGCTCCATGTGATTTCACACTGGTAGCTTGACATAGGCCATAGTGGGATTATTTATACCACAGGAATTGGTTATTGCTACAAAGCAGGTTCCCCCTTCCTGCAGAAAGCCAGTTGTTGTCAAATACATTACACCACTGTTAATGCCATATATTCAAAGTAAGACAAGAGATCTTTCCTAGAGAAATGTATAGTAATATGTACCTTAATATAATTCCGTACACCTGAGGCCCATTTTTAAAAAGGCTCTGGACTTGGCATTTGTGGCTCTTAACCATAACAGCTTGATGAAATTTTAGATCTCTTTTAAAATGCATAAATATTTGCATTAAATTTTATTATTTTATTTGGCAATATTGACTTTTTTATATAGATGCTAGAAAACATAATATATTCAAAGTGTTGTGTTTCACTCTCATTATTGCAGACAGAATTTAATGGTCAAATCAAGAGAAAAAAATAGAGAAATTCCAAATAGTATATGCAAATGAAATGGCTTCTAACAGTGGCATCATTAGGGCTAATAGCCCCCAGTGTGGTAACTCACGGGGTCACCCTCTCCCGTGGATCTCCTCCTGTACCAGACCATAAGAATCTTTATTATCAATTTTAATCATAGAATTGTACAGTTGTAAATTACTTAAATGTAATCTTTCTTAGATTATATGAATAATAAACAAAATTATTTTGTAAAATCTTTCTATATCAAATTACAGCATTGTTAGTTATAACATTATTAGTAACTGAGCAGAAGCCTTTTTGGATTTTTCTCCTGTTATTGCTTTGGTGGCATAGTAGTTAAAGCATTGGGCTGCTAACCAAAAGGTCAGCAGTTTGAACCCACTGGCCTCTCTATGGGAGAAAGATGAGGCCATCTGCTTTGGTAAACATTTGTTGTTGTTGTTATTGTTAGGTGCTGTCAAGTTGGCTCCAACTGACCTTTCAGTTAGCAGCCAAATGTTTAACCAGTATGCCACCAGGGATCCTTGGTCTATGGTAGGTCAAGTGACTATCTCATTACCAAGACACAGTGGGTCGAAAAAGACCTGGTGATCTGCTCCTGTAAAGATTTCAGACTAAGAAACCTTATGGGGCAGTTCTACTCTGTCACATAGGGTTGTGAACAAACCCAAGTTTTGATAAAATTAAAGTCTTATCAAAGCAGAAGTTCTCAAACTTTTTTTTTTTTTAAATGAACACACTAAGATAATTACTTGACATAATTATTTTATTTTTTTCCTGGCAAGAAAATTGCTACACGTGAAGCACTGGAGTTTGCACATTCAGCAGTGAAAGGAACCCTTTACTGTACTTTGTTTTAATAGTTATTAACTTAAGCTGCTGGTGAGTCGATTCTGACCCATGGAGACACCATGTGTGTCAGAGTGGAAGTGTGCTGCCGTAGCGTTTTCTGTAGCTGATTTTTGGGAAGTAGATCACCAGGCCTTTCTTCCAAGGTACCTCTGGGTTTATTCTAACTTCTAGTTTGATTAGCAACTATATATACAGAATACATACACATGCACTCATGATCCTAATAGAAGGAGGGTATTTAATTTAATTCAATGGGAAATGAAAATGACCATATGTCACCAAATTACATAAAAATTGTCACATGCTATCCTATACTTAAGTTAGTGGCACAGTAGCCTGAAACAATAATTTAATAAATGTTTAATATTTCCACAAAAATTATTTTTAAGGAAACCAGAAGATAACCAAGGAAAAATACTATTTCTTTTAGCTCCTGAATTTTGTCCTCTTAAAAGACCCACTGGAATCCTAGGTAAAGGACTTTGGCTAAAGAAGAAAGCTAACGCATTTGGCTGCTAACCAAAAGGTCAGCAGTTTGAACCTCTCTATGGGAGAAAGATGAAGCAATCTTCTTTGGTAAACATTTGTTGTTGTTGGCATAGGTCAATAAAAATCGTTTCTCTGAAAAATGCTGTCACTGGGAATCTAGAAAGTGGAGACTTTCAGGATCCTGAAACATGAAGTATTTTCAGCATAAAGAGAAAACAGTGGAACTATCAAGAGTGACAGAATTGTTATGATGGTTTTCCATTCCTAGTAATAACCAATCCTGGCCAGGATTAATCTAAGGCTCTGGAAGATAGGGAAACCCCTAATCACCTAATGGATAACCCAATCAAATTATTTCTCTCCTTGGTACAATGCACTGTTCATTGAGCCTTGAATGAATTAGTGATTATCAAGGCTTTCCTAGAAAAGTGGTGGTCTAAGTCAGTGATGACCTCTTCCACCCCACTGCTTGTTCCCTGGACCAAAGACATCGCCATAGACAGGACTCCTGAAGTTAACTATATTTTTTGCTCATGCACCTATGGGTCTCAAGGATTAGGCTCAATCTATTACCTAAGGTTTTCAATTTTCAGAGATCTGTGTTTAGTAGGTGAAAAGCTGAAGGAAATATCCTAAGCAGTCTGATCTGAATAATTGCTTTACTTTGGAAGAGAAGGGTGACACATTGGGGAATATGAGTCCAGCTGTGCTCACCAATCTTCTTTCATGAATAAATTTGGCCTTGCCAAAAATTTTTCTGGATATAGTTCCTATTTTAAACACATTATCCCTAAGGCAATACCAGTCAAGACCAATTGAGACTAACATCTATACTTAAAAATAATTTAATAAATTTGGCAAATCATCAGAATTTGCCCTGTGATACAGACCTTTCTTATTTCCAACTATGCTATTTTTACCCTTGACTTGAATATTACACTTTGTTTCCCTAGAAAAGATCAGAGCTTCATTAGAGGCTAGTTCTGCCTCACATGTGTTTGGAAAGCAGAGAAAAGCACTATGTGTTGACAAGCTTTGCCACATTATAGCCCCAGACCCGCCTGTCTCTGCAAACAAAAGCTGTGGATGGGAGCCAGGAAGCCCCAGCATGGATGCCTCAGATCCACTCACGTGTTCCTGCATGTGAAGGATTTCAGTCTGTGGAAGGGATTATTAACTGGAGAAAACAAATTACTCTATCTTTGTGAGTCATTGTTTAACATTCAAGACGGGGGTCCCAATGGGTCTCCTGGGAGATCAGGGTCCCATCTGTTCTCTGCAGCAACTGTGATGCGTTGAGACACACACACCATGATCATAATTCTGAATGTGAAGCAGCTGTTCCTCTGGTCGCGTGGCTCCCTGTTACCAGGGCGGGGAAGGAGCCCGAGAGGAATGAACAACTAGCTGCATTCATTAAGCCGGAAGAGGGTTCTTAACAATCAGGGAAAAAAATGGATGGATACTTTAGGAAGGACAATCACTAAACATGACTCTCTAAGTTGCTCTTTACTATCTTTCTAGATGATTCTAAGAGGCTATCATAAGTGCCTTTACTTGGTAAGCAGTATCTGGTAATATGGAATAACAGAGGTGATAAGTTACAGAGAGATTTAAGGACACTGGAGGTTTTAATAATCTGGAACTCATTCCTCAGATGGTTACAGACGAATCGTTTTGTGTCTGGATCTCAACCTCCAACATTCTTACAAGACAAGAAGTTAAAATAGACTGCTATTAAATTACAGCTATCTAGCTCACAGTAAATATAGTGTTTATTTTCTTTTGCCTAAGAACACATTTTTAGAAATAAATTTATTTGCCTAAGGCACTTGACTGCTAACCTGAAGCTTGGTGGTTCAAACCCACCAGCCACTCCTTGGAAGGAAGATGGGACAATCTACTTCCGTAGTGATACCACCTTGGAAACCCAAGGAGGGGTTGCTATGAGTCGGGTCCAACTTGATGGCACATAACAACAACAACAACATGTAGTCTTTTAGCATATTATCGATATCTCCATCAGACAGGAAAGGATCCCTGGTGATACAATGGTTGAGTGCTCTGCTGCAAACTGAAAGGTTAGTAGTTCAAACTCACCAGCTGCTCCATGGGAGAAAAGACCTGCAATTTGTTCCCCTAAAGACTACGCCTAGGAAACGCCATGGAGCAGTTTTACTCTGCCATGTAGGGTTTCTGGGGCTTGGAATCAACCTGACGACACACAACAACAAACAAGAATGGACAGTGCCTTGAAATGAAGGAGACTTCTAATTAGTACCACACTGAGAGAGAATTTAATGTCCAGAAATAAGGAAAACACTGAACTGTACCACAAAAGAAAGCAATGGTGTCTTCTCTGAAATTTGTTAAAAAAAATGATGAACAGCTGCTTTTTTGAAACATAAGAAGTGTTGCAGTTGAAGGTATTTTCTCACTAAAATGGGTAATTTTGTACTGATTTATTTATTCCAAGGAGCTCTGGTGGTGTAGTGCCTAAGGCAGTTGACTGTTAACCAGAAGGCTGGTGGTTCAAACCTATTAGGCACTCCATGGAAGGAAGACTGGGCAATCTCCTTCCATAAAGACTTAACACCTCAGAAAAACAAAGGGGGTCACTATGAGTCAGAATCGAATCAATGGCAGTAAGTTTGTTTTTCATTTATTTATTCCAAGGCACTGTAGTAGTGCAGTGCCTAAGGCATTTGACTGCTAGCCAGAAGGTTGGTGGTTCAAACCCACCAGCCACTCCGCAGAAGGAAGTAGAGGCAATCTACTTCCATAAAGATTTACCACCTTGGAAACTTAATGGGGTTGCTATGAGCTGGAATCAACTGAATGGCAGTGTGTTTGTTTGGGTTTTTTATTTATTCTACAATCTTTTATCTACAAAAATCCCTGTAAATGCCAGGAGAACTGAAACAATTGTTGACAAAGAATTCTGTCACCATGACATTAAACAAATGTTAATAAAATTGCAATGGCCAATAAAACCTTGGGAACTTTGTTGAGAGTTGTTTGTTTGTTTGTTTTGAAAATGAAGTAGTATCTGTTCCATGACACTTTCTGGGTCTGCCAGACAAAGCTACCCAAGTAGATTCTGCAAAGGTCTGTCTACCTTGATGCAAATCGTGATTCATCTGTTGTAAATGTCTTTATTATTTTGTTAAACAAGGAGCCAAATGGTTTGGCTAGATTGTTTTGTCTTTGCTGTTGTTCTACTAGAACAACTTGGGTATTGTTTATCACTCTTTCCCAAACTTCAGTTTTGTTAATACCACATTCATGGTATATTTTTTTCCTATCTACAAACTACCTTTACTATAATTTGTTTAATACTCTTCTTTAAAAGATATCATTTTTATTACTCAAATACAGTTATTCAAATAAGATACTTCATAGTAGCATGTAAATAGAAAATTAGCTATAAATCTGTAAAATAATGATTTGATGTGTTGGTTATTTATTTTTCTTATACATGGATAAAAAAAAACCTTTATTCATTTGCCACTTGAATTACCTGCTGGTATGTGTAATACCACCACCTGTCTGTCAG
Source organism: Orycteropus afer afer (assembly GCF_000298275.1). NCBI lineage: Eukaryota > Metazoa > Chordata > Mammalia > Tubulidentata > Orycteropodidae > Orycteropus > Orycteropus afer. The sequence continues at coordinate 1,287,988 of NW_006921592.1, read as the reverse complement.
TTTGTCTTACTGTGGTGGCTTGTGTGTTGCTGCTATGACACTGAAAACTATTCCACCAGTATTTCACATACTCTCAGGGTCACTCAAGGTGGACAGGTTTCAGTGGACCTTTCAGACTAAGACAGACTAGGAAGAATGGCCTAGCAATTTACTTCTGAAAATGAGTCAATGAAAATCTTATGGATCACAACAGAATATTGCCATTAATTTGTGTGGAGCATATACATGATAGAGCCATTTTATAAATATAATCTTAATTAGTCATCACAGCAACCCCAAGAGATTAGCAGGGTAACTACTGTTATCTTTGTTTTACATACGAGGAAACTGAGGCTCACAGAAGTTATGTAACAGTGCCAAATGCTTTGCAGGCAGCAAGTGGCAGAGTCAACTCACTGTTTATCCACTGGCCTACTATGCTACACCCTAGCATTTAGAAAGGTGTAAGCCAGGAACAGAGCTCTTTTGGAATTACTACATGTGACGATGTATTGATTTTCTGATCAATAAATTGACTCTGGTGGCATAGTGCCTAAGGCATTTGACTGCTAACCAGAAGACTGGCGGTTCAAACCCACCAGCCACTCCTCGGAAGGAAGATTGGGTAATCTACTTCCGTAGTGATACTGCCTTGGAAAGCCAAGGAGGGGTCCCTATGAGTCAAATCGACTCAACGGCAGTGAGTTTTTTTTTTTTTTTTAACCCATCTTCTGAGTTTCTCATTTAATGAGCCTATATTTACTCACTGCCTAATGCAGCTGTCTATAAAACAGCTTTGTCTGACTCTCTTCTTTATTTCCTCTCTTCATATGGGTTCTTCCAACTGCAGACTGGCAGGCTTTAAAGACAGCAAGTAAAAAGGTTGAATGCCATCTATAAGTACAGGTATATCCTACTAAAGTCCCAGGTTGAATTACCACCAGAAAAGATCTGTGGCCACCGGTACCACACACATACCCTCAAATCTTTAAGGAGAAAAGCAGACTGTGCTGCCAATCCTATTACTTTACTAATATATAGGAAAAATGGCAATAAATCAGTAATACAAGTAATATATCTACTTTTTAGATGTAATTTCATCATTGTTTAAAATTGTAAATATAAACACAAGCAGGGTTATTGTTGCTATCCCAGGATCTAAGCTAATAATTAAAACTCCCTCAAATGACATTTAATATTTAACATATGTTCTACTGCCTTAGCTGATCTATAAGATTCTGTCTACCTCCAAACCAAAAAACCAAACTCATAGTCATTGAGTCAATTTCGACAGATAGCGATCCCCATTGGGTTTCTGAGGCAGCAAATCTTGATGGAAGTAAATTGCCCCATCTTCCTTCCGAGGGGTATGGAGCGGCTGGTGGGTTTGAACTACCAGCCTTCTGGTTAGCAGTCAAATGCCTTAGGCACTGAGCCAGCAGAGCTCATTTGTCTACCTCCAGCATGTGCAAATCTATGATTTTTTACTAATGTGTTGAGTCAATTAAATTTTTCTTATTATTTCCGAATATATCGGTTGAAAAGAAACTTGAGATATTTCATCCAAGCTATATTAATTTACTATATAAATCACTTTTTAAAATTATGAGGTGATTGTCAAAGTGGCTTCTGTGATAATTGAATAGTATATTCATTATTCAAGACAGAGAATTACAAAGGGAAAAAACTAGAAAATGACTTAATCTTTCAGACAGTTTACAGCCAAAGGGAATAGAAATGTAAATTTTAATACTCTCCTCTATGAGTCATTTATGAAGGATAAGTTATTTATGAGTTGTCCTCTGAATAATTTTTTTTTGCTGTATTCCAAATATTTTGGTATGTTGTATTTTCATTTTCATTTGATTCAATGAATTTTTTAATTCCATTTTTATTTCTTCTACTTTGTTGTTGTTGTTATTTATCAATTGATAAAAAATAATAAATAATTTAATAATCTTCTGCCAAGGACAGAACACCTGCAATAACTTAATCTTAGATACAACAAGATTTTGGTCAGAGCATCCAGGAAATATCAACACAGTTGAAAGAGGCCAAGGAAACAAAGATCTCATTAAAAATAGTGTAAATCATTCGCGGCAAAGAAGAAAAGAGCAATTTGATTATAATTATCATGTTCTTAAATAAATGATGCTAAAAAAATGTAAAACCAGAGACATCCCCTTCTATGTTGGAGTAACTTATAGCAGACTTACACTCCTGCTGAGAAAAACTGAAAATCAGAAATACTGAACTCAGTATTTTAAATAAACAAATACCTGCTTTGAAGGTATTAGAGAGCTTGCCAAGCAGCAAGAACTTGAGGGCCCAAGATCCCAGAAAGAAAGTAAGCTCAATGAAGCCAACCTAACATTCTGTAAGCTGGTCTTCCCCTTAGGGCATTTGTCTATTCATATTAGAAGCTAAGCAGTAAGCATCTGCCAAAAGGCAAAAAAAAAAAAGCCACTATATCTCACTGTGTTGGGAAGACAATAGCTGGAGTTCAGGGTTTCCAAAGCAGCCAGGTATTAAGGGCTATGTTTTGTAAGAAAAAAAGGAGGTACAGAAAAGTTAACCCAATACTTGGAAATATTCCTTTGAGGCATGTGCCAAATTCTTAAGCTGCAGTGGGCAAGAGGCCAAGAACAAAACAAAATGGAGTTTTCAACATCTCACCAGGCTAAAGTCTAGAACATACCAAGGAGGAGCCCTGGTGGTATAGTGCCTAAGGCACTTGACTGCTGACCAGAAGGCTGGCCATTCAAACCCACCAGCCACTCCTTGAAAGGAAGGTTGGGCAATCTACTTCTGTAGTGATACTGCCTCGGAAACCCAAGGAGAGGTCGCTAAATCAGATCTGACTTGACAGCAGTGAGTTTGGGAGCTCTGGTGGCGTAATGCCTAAGGCATTTGACTGCTAACCAGAATGCTGGCAGTTCAAACTCACCAGCCACTCCTTGGAAGGAAGGTTGGGCAATCTACTTCCGTAGTGATACCGCCTCGGAAGGCCAAGGAGGTGTCACTATGAGTCGGATCTGACTGGTTGGCAATAAGTTTGGTTTTGGTTTAAGGAGAAGAGTATCTTGTAGAATATACCCTAGCAATAGGGGGGAAAAGGAGCCATGGTGATGCAGTGGTTAAGCGTTGGGCTGCTAACCAAAAGGTCAATGGTTTGAACCCACCAGTCATTCTGTGGGAGAAACATGTGGCAATCTGTTTTGGTAAAGATATATAGATTTGGAAACCCTATGGGGGCAGTTCTACTCTGTCCTATAGGGTTGCTATGAGTCAGAATTGACTTGGTGGCTAAGGTACTGCAGTGTAGTAAATAACTTAGTGTGGCTTTTCTACCCATAAGTCTTTGTAAACTCCAAGGTGGCACAAAACAATGTTCTGGGAGGTTCCCACTCTCTCTCAGGTGCTTAGAGTTATGATGCTCTGATTGGCTAGTTTGGCCAGTCTGCCGGGCTCAAAAGGAGGCCTCCTAGAGGCAGAACTCGCTCTGACTGCTGGTTGAGGAAGACGTGCTGCTGAAAGAGACACGGGCTCCTGAGACACATGTTGCTGGGAAAGAGATGCAAGAGACACACATCGTTGAGTGAGACACCGAGGGACCAGCACTGCTGGGAAAGAGACTGTGAGAGACTGTTGGCTGAGGGATGGTGGGCTGGGAGAGAGACTGAGCATTT
>NW_006921592.1:1281096-1283785 GCF_000298275.1 Orycteropus afer afer | reverse complement strand
TGTTGCTCAGCAGCCTGCTATGCTCTGCTGACCTTGGGACTTACAATGGACTTAAGTTAATGGCCTGCCGTGTGGTTTGGTAACATCGGAACTGTGCCTTTTTACTTGTCAACCTGGGGGCTTCTCAGCCTCAGCAGCCAGCAGCTGTCTGAGTAAGAAACACCTCTAGCTCTAGTACACTGGGAGCAAGAGGCAGAGCTGGACCCCAAGGTGGAGGGGCTTTCACCCAGCCCCTAGAGCCTGGCACTTTTAACTTGGACTTAAAGCCTCCAAATTGTAAGAAGAAACTCCTGTTTGTTAAGGCCATCCCATTTGTGGTATATTTCTTGTCAGAGTGGCACTAGGTAACCAGAACAGTGGCAATGGCTTTTCTTGGTAGGGGGTGAAACCAAAAGTAGGCCTAGCAAAGTGAATACTGCAACACCACTTCAAGCTAGTTCAGTTCTGATTGGACTGAAGTGATCTGTCTTACCCTAGTTACTTATTTGAGAATAGGGTAAACTCTCTCTGGAGGTAAACATGATTACCCAAAGATGATATAATTTTTCATTCATAAAGTCTAGCATTCAATGAAAATTACAAGACATATCAAGAAACAGAACCAAAGGAAAAAAACAGACATAGAAACAGAACCACAGGTGACCCAGATATGGAGTTATGACATAAGGACTTTAAAATCACTATGATTAATAACTTAATAATGTGAACTTTTAACAATATGTTCAAGAAAATACATAATAAAATGGAGAACTTCACTGGAGAACTTGTATCTGTTCAAAACAAAACAAAACAAATGGGGCAGTGTGGAGCTTCCAGAATGGCAGTGTAAGGATCTTTGAAAATCTGTTCCTTCATAAAAGCAATAAGAATGCTGGTAAAAATTGTCAAAATCAACTTTCACAACTCTGAAAATTAACTAAATCTTGCAATAACCCAAGAGTCTTTATTCAAGAAAAATAGCTGCATCATGCTAAGAACAGCAAGCTTTGTGGCACTTGCCCTAATCCCATCTCCATCTCCTCTACTCTGTACTACGTTTGAAAACAAGAGCCTCCGAACTAAGACATCTGTGAAAACCAGCACCCTAGCAGCCACTGAGAGGAGCCCTGGAGGCACAGTGGTGCAGCATTTGTCTGTCAACGAAAAGTTTGGCAGTTTGAACCCACCATCAGCTCTGTGGGAGAAAGATGTGCCAGTCTGCTTCCATAATGATTAAGGCCTTGGAAACCCTATGGGGCAGTTCTACTGTATAGGGTCACTATGAGTCAGAATTGATGGCAATGGGTTCTTTTTTCTTCTTCTTCTTGGTTTTAGAAACCACTAGAAGGTGAAGAATGGGTTTGAAGGCCACAGAAGTCCTATCCCTAGGGAAGTGTTACTATTATACCTATCTTTAGCTCACTAAAAAGTTCCATTGTCAGGGTTTGTCCTTATTTAACCTGACTCACAGCTTGCTCTGTGTGATAAGCCTTAGTGAAGGCTAAGGAAAATGTGTAAACTGCATGCCAGAATGTTGAAGACATGCCCAAAAAACACACACAGCCCTTCAGCAAAGACTGAGAGACTTACTGGTTCAAGCCACTTAAAGAAAATCATTAACTGACAGTGGCCGCAACATGAACAAGAATGCAGAATTTATAGAATTAATCCAAGAAAGGCATTAAACAAATAAATAGCAATAATAACAACAACAAACAGCAACAAAACAAACCTTGAGAGGGGTAAAATCTGATGGTCAGAGCTAAATTATTTTATTACATTATTTTACATATCCACTTTTCCAAAAATTATGAGACATTCAAAGAAACAAGGAAATATAGCCCATGCACAGGTGAAAAAGCAGTCATTGGAGACAAAGATTTTAAATTAGCTACTTTAAATATATGCAATGAACTAAAGGAAGCTATATCTAAAGAATTGAAGGAAAGTATGAGAGATGGATGGAGAATATCAATAAAGAGATAAAAATTATATTTTAAAAAAGAACCAACTGAAAATTCTGGAGCTGAAGAGTACAATAACTGGAATGAAAAACTTATCAGAGAAGTGCAACAGCAGATTTGAATAGGCAGAACAAAGAATCAAGGAACGTGAAGCAGGGTCAATCAGTATGATCTATTTTGAGAAATAAAAAGAAAAAAGAATGAAGAAACATGAACAAAACATCAAAGTGTGGTGGAATACCACCAAGGACACTACTATTCCATACTGGGAATTCCAGAAGGAGAGGAGGAAAAAGGGCAGAGAGAATATTTGAATATGATGGCTGAAAAATGCCCAAATGTGATAATAAACATTAACCGGCACATCTAAGAAATTCAGTGAAGTACAAGTAGGATGAACTCAAGGATACACATACCTAGAAACTGATGAAAACCATGGTCATAGAGAAAATCTTCAAAGCAGCAAGAGAAAAGCAATTCATCACATACAAGTGACCCTCAACAAGATCAACAGGTGACTTCTCATCACAAACCATGGAGGCCAGAAGACAGTGGGATAACATTCAAAGTGCTGAAAGAAAACCAAGAATTCCATATCGAGCAAAATTATCCTTAAGAATGAAAAAGAGGAGATCCGGCAAGATGGTGGACTAGGCAGAAAGACTGCACAGACCCTCTTCAACAAAGAAAAGGGAAACCAATTAACACAGACACAGAAGATAATCCTGGACCCCTGAGCCTTGAAA
>NW_006921592.1:1252892-1277601 GCF_000298275.1 Orycteropus afer afer | reverse complement strand
TATTTAAAAAAAAAAAAAAGAATGAAAAAGAAATTAAAACATTCCTAGATAAACAAAAATGGAGTTCAGCACTAGCAGACTTTTCTGAAGTTAACCTACTGCTTAATGGTGACATACTTGGCACTTGCTATCCCCTTCCTGAATTGCTTTCTCATCCCTGCCATTATTCTTTGTGAACTCCCATTAAACCTTTAAGACTTACCCAAGTAGAGCTAGTTGCTTCTTTCTGTGTGATTCTATCATCTCCAGAACCTTATTATTTTACTTATAATTCTGGGACACTTTTTAATTGTATAATGCATAGTGGTGCTCAGGAGTTGTGAAATAAATTAAGATTAGGGCCTCTTAACTACATAACCGGTGGCAGTTTGGAATGGCTAAGGGAGACAAGGAAGCAAGCCAGTGGCAGTTTGGAGTGGCTAAGGTAGACCAAGAAGCGAGCTGGCAGGGTTAGAAACAGCTAAGACCAGGAAGTGAGTGAAGTGGTTTAGAACAATGAAAGGAGACAAACTTGTCTGTCACTTTCTCGTACTGTGGTGGCTTGCTGTGAGGATGGAGGCTTTCTCGTACTGTGGTGGCTTGCTGTGTTGCTGTGAGGATGGAGGCTGTGCCACCGGTGTTTCAAGTGCCAGCAGGGTTTCACATGGTGCACAGGTTGCAATGCAGCTTCCAGAATGAAACAAACTTGGAAGTAGGAATAGACCATCCACTTCTCAAAGAATTGGCCAGTGAAAACATTATGAATAGCAGTGAAACACTGTCTGATATATTACTGGAAAACTTTATGAATAGCCCTAAAACATTGTCTGATTTAGTGCCAGAAGATGAGCCCCTCAGGTCAGAAGGCACTCAAGATATGACTGGGGAAGAGATGCCTCCTCAAAGAAAAGCCAACCTTAATCATGTGGATAGAGTAAAGCTTTTGGGACCTCCATTTGCTGATATGGCACAACTCAAAATAAGAAGAAACAGCTGCAAACATTCATTAATAATTGGAACATGGAATGTACAAAGTGTGAATCTAGGAAAATTAGAAGTTTTAAAAAATGAAATGAAATGCATAAAGATTGATATCCTGCATTAGTGAGCTGAAATGGACTTCTTTAGCCATTTTGAATCAGACAACCATATCATCTACTGTGCCAGGAATGACAAATTAAAGAGGAATAGTGTGGCATTCATCATCACAAAGAATGTATCAAGGTCTATCCTGAAGTACAATGCTGTCAGTGATAGGATAATATCCATATGCCTACAAGGAAGACCAGTTAATACTACTATTATTCAAATTTATGCACCAATCACCAAAGCCAAAGATGAGGAAGTTGAAGTTTTTACCAACTTCTGCAGTCTAAAATTGACCGACTATACAATCAACATGTGTTAATTATCACTAGTGATTGGAATGTAAAAGTTGGAGACAAAGAAGAATCACTGGTAGCTGGAAAATATGGCCTTGGTGATAGAAGTAATGCTGGAGATTTCATGATAGAGTTTTGCAAGACCAACAACTTGTTCATTGCAAATACCTTTTTTCAACAACACAATGGTGGCTATACACATGGAATTTGCCAGATGGAGTACACAGGAATCAGACTGACTACATCTGTGGCAAGAGGCAATGGAGAAGCTCAATATCTTCAGCCATAACAGGGCCAGGAGCTGACTGTGGAACAGACTATCAGTTGCTCTATGCAAGTTTAAGTGGAAGCTGAAGACAGTTAAAACACATCCACAAGAGACAAAATATGAGCTTGATTATATTCCTCCTGAATTTAGAGACCATCTAAAGAACAGATTTGATGCATTGAATACCAGTGACTGAGAACCAGAGGAATTGTGGGATGACATCAAGAACATCATCCATGAAGAAAGCAAAAGGTCATTAAAAAGACAGGAAAGGAAGAAAAGACCAAAATGGATGCCAGAAGAGACTCTGAAACTTGCTCTGGAATGGAGAGCAGCTAAAGCAAATGGAAGAAATGACAAGATAAAAGAGCTGAACAGAAGATTTCAAGGGGCAACTTGAGAACAAAGTCAATTATTATAATGAAATATTCAAAGACCTGGAGTTAGAAAACCAAAAGGGAAGAACACGGTTGGCATTTCTCAAGCTGAAAGAACTGAAGAAAATATTTAAGCCTCAAGTTGCAATATGAAAAGATTCTATGGGCAATATATAACAGTCAAATGCATTAGGCACACTATGCCACCAAAGCTCCCATTGAATGATGCAGGAAACATCAAAAGAAGATGGAAATACTAGATGCAACGATGGGTCTCTCCTCATCCAGAGCAAAGAAGAATGAAGAAAACCAAAAATTCATGGAAAAAATTAGTCCTAGCGATTGATATACCACACAATCTGCAGCCTATATGACTATGAGACCAGAAGAACTAGATGGTGCCCAGCTACCACTTGTCAACCACTTGGAGAGGGAATCTATGTAGGAGATCCTGGATAGAGAGGGAGAACAATGTGGAAGAAAATTCAAAATCATTTGGAAAAGAGGACCAGGTTTGCTGGTCTGATAGAGCCTGGTGGAACCCCTGAGACTATGGGCCCTAGCTTCCCTTCAGGTCTGGAACTGAACCCACTCCTGTGGCTTCCAGGCAAACAAAAGACAGCCATATGAGCTGAACATTTATTTACATTAGGTAGGTACACTCCTTGGTAAGATCAATCATGGGAGAATAGAAGGGCTGTGTATGCACAAGAAGACAGTTTGGGAGGTAGGAGTGCATGAGAGGGAAGGATACAGGGAAGAGGTAACTAAGGGGAGGAAGGGGTAAGAGAGCTTTGGCATTGTGGGAAATTACAGTCAATGTCATGAGACAGTGTATATGAACTGCTGTATGGAAAATGAATTTACTCTATAAACTTTCACCCAAATCACAATAAAAATATATATTTTTAAAAAAGCATTTGATTGTGTGGATCATAAAAAATTATGGATAACATTGAGAAGAATGGGAATTCCAGAACACTTGATTGTACTTATCGAGAACCTGTACATTGACCAGGAGGCTGTCATTCGAACAGAACAAGGGGACACTGCATGCTTTAAAATCAGGAAGGGAGTGTGTCAGGCTTGTATTCTTTCACCATACTTATTCAAACTGTATGCTGAGCAAATAATCTGAGAATCTGGACAATATGAAGACGAACATGGCACCAGAATTGGAGGAAGGCTGATTAACAACCTGCGATATGCAGATGATACAACTCTGCTTACTTAAAGTGAGGATGACTTGAAGCACTTACTGATGAAAACTGAACATTACAGTCTGCAGTATGGATTGCACCTCAATATATAAAAAAAATATTTTCACACCTGGACCAATAAGCAGCATCACAATAAATGGAGAAAAGATTGAAGTTTTCAAAGACTTCATATTACTTGGTTCTACAATCAACACCCATGGAAGCAGCAGTCAAGACATCAGATGACGTACTGCATTGGGCAAATCTGCTGCAAAAGACCTCTTTCAAGTGCTGAAGAGCAAAGATATCTCCTTGAAGATTAAGGTGCGCCTAACCCAAGGGATGGTATTTTCAATCGCCTCATATAAGTGTAGGAGCTCTGGTAGCATAGTGTCTAAGGCACTTGACTGCTAACCAGAAGGCTGGCGGTTCAAACCCACCAGCCACTCCACAGAAGGAAGATGGGGCAATCTACTTCCATAGAGATGCTGCCTTGGAAACCCAAGGAGGGGTGGCTATGAGTCGTGTCCGACTTGATGGCACATAACAGCAACAACAACAACATATGCGTGTGAGAGCTGGACAAAGAATAAGGAGGACTAAAGAAAAGTTGATGCTTTTGAATTGTAGTGTTGGCGAAGAATACTGAAAGTACCACGGACTGCTAAAAGAATTGACAAATCTGGCCTGGAAGAAGTACGGCTGGAAGTAGCTCCTTGGAAGCTAGAATGGCCAGACTTTGTCTCAGCTACTTTGGTCATGTTGTCAGAAGGGACCATTCCCTAGAGAAAGATATCATGCTTGGTAAGGTGGAGGGTCAATGAAAAAGAGAAGGCTCTCAACAAGGTGGATTGACACAGTGGCTGAAACAATGGGCTCAGGAATAGCTAGGATCATGAAGCTGGCACAGGAACCAGCAGTGTGTCATTCTGTTGTATATAGAGTTGCTATGAGTTAGAAAGGACTCGATGGAGCTTAACAACAGTAACTACTACTACTACTACATAACATTTACACTTGCTCTGAAGCATCTTACACACACACACACACACACACACACATCTAAACTCACTGCCACTGAATTGATTCCAACTCATAGCAACCCCTACTAGGTTTCCAAGGCTATAAATCTTTATGGAAGCAGACTGCCTCATCTTTCTTCCACAGAGTGGCTAGTGGGTTTGAACCACTAACCTTTTGGTTAGCAGCCAAGTGCCTTAACTACTGCATCACCAGAGCTGCTTCATAGCCATGTTATTGGGAGTAAAGTGATATCTCATTACGGTTTTGACAGCCACTCCTTGGAAGGAAGATTGGGCATTCTAGTTCTGTAGTGATATCACGGAAACCCAAGGAGGGATCGCTATGAGTTGGATCTGACTCAACGGCAGTGAATTTGGCTTTTTTTTTGAAACAGCCAGTGATGTTGAGCATCTTTTCATATGCTTATTGGCCATTTGTATTTTTACTTTAGTGAAAAGTTATTCAAGTACGTTAGCCATTTTTTGATTGGGTTATTTTTTTGTTATTGAGTTGTAGAACATATATATATATTTGATATTCAGAATGGGTTTGGTATGTAAATATATTCTGACTATCAAACCCTTATCAGATATATAGTTCCCCAATTTTTTCTCCTAGTCTATAGGTTGTCCCTTCACTTTGTAGATAATGTCCTTTGACAAACAAAAAAAATTTTTATTTTAATTAGGTCTCATTTATCTATTTTGTCTTTTGTTGGTTGCATTACATTTTGTTGCTCAGTATCATATCTAAGAATCCATTTGTTATTGATTACATTATGTCTCAAAAAAATATGTGTTTTAAATCCTAACCTCTATGATTGTGACTATAATTCTATTTGGGAATGGGATGTCTTTGTTATGTTAATAATGCAGAATTAGTATAGGGTATATCTTGAGTCAATCTCTTTGGAAATATTAAAAGAGCTTAAACAAGCAAGTGAGAGAAGCATAGATGGGGTAAAATAGATGTCAAGACACATGGAGATCTCCAAGGAAGCAGAAACCAAGCTGAAGAGACAAGGAACTTCCCCCGGAACCAACAGAGAGAAAACCTTCCTCTAGAGCTGGAGCCTTGAACTTGGCCTTCTAGCCTCTACAATTGTGAGAAAATAAATTTCCATTTATTAAAGCCATCCACTCATGATATTTCTGTTATAGCAGCACTAAATAACTCAGACACCATTGTTGGAAGCTGGGTCCTAAAGCATTACCCCTATGCTTTCTTCTAAGAGTTTTATAGTTATTAGATCTTTCATTTAGGTCTTTGAACCATTGAATTGGTTTTTGTATATGGTGTAAGGTATTAGTCCAAATTCATTCCTTACCATGTGGAAATCCAGTAGTCACAGCACCATTTATTAAAAAGATTATTTTCCCCCATTTGACGCTTTTAGCACCCTTGATGAAGATCATTTGACTATAGATATGTAGGTTTATTTCTGGATTCTCAGTTCTATTCCATCGCTCTATATGTCTATTGATATATCAGGCTGTTTTGATTATCGTAATTTTATAATATGTTCGGAGATAGGGAAGTGTGAGTCTTCCAACTTTGTTCTTCTTTTTCAAGATTGCTTTGGCTATTTTGGGTCCCTTGAAGTTCCACATAAATTTGAGGATTGACTTTTCCTTGTCCTAGTAGCTTTTTTTTTTTTTTTTTTTTTAATTTTCTACATAAACAACAATGTCATCTGTAAAGATTTTAAAATACCTGAAATTGTGACTGCTTTAATATCTCAATAGAACTGGGGAGGTGAGGGTCTTCTAAGGGGTGGGTAAAGGAAAATCTTTATAGTATGTTTTAAGAGTGTGATGGAAAGAAAAATTAAAGCTATTCATGATAACACCCTACTAACCCAAACCAGACCAAACCTATTGCTGTCTAGCCAATTCTGACTCCTAGTGACCCCATGGGACACAGTAGAACTGCCCCATAAAGTTTCCAAGGCTGTGAAGCAAATTGCCACATCTTTCTCCTGTGGAGCAGATGGTAGGTTCAAACTGCTGACCTTTCAATCAGCAGCCAAGCATTAACCACTGTGCCACCAGGGCTCCTTAACATCAAGTTTAGCCAATTCAACAAAGAGGTCGTACAGTGTATTGCTCTGTGATGTGATTCCACAGACTTGTCTTGAAGAAGGCTATAAGAAACAGCACTATGCAAATCACCTCTCTGTAAGGTCCTTGAGGAAATATCTCTATAAGCTTAGTGTCAGGAGTAGTTCTTCTCTGAACCAAATGGTGTCTTTTTATCCATTGTTACACCAAGTGAGGTCAGGGTACATTGAGAAAGGTTTAACCCATAGGGAATATTTTATCATTGACATTGCTTAGAATCACTGACACATAGTGGTAATAAAAAGACCAACTTTTAGTCTGTTGTATTTTAGTTTATTAATTTTCTACCGAAACTATACCTCCTTATTACCTAAACCTTGAACTGGACTGCTCCCTCTACCTATCCCCACTTTGTACTTTGTTTTTATCCTAATGACACTGTGAATCATGTTGCACGGAACAAGCTTCCATCTGTGTTTTAGCTGCTAGGAAGCTTGGAGTCAAACGTTTTTGCCTCTTCTGTACACCAGTCATGTTGTATACTAGGCCTCAGTCCCGGTTTCAGCTTAGACCATTTCTTTTTCACTTCTATCTCTTTCTTAGGCAACTTTCAATTATCTTTATGCACTTATCTATGTAGTCCCTTTAGATTATCTTTGCAGCAAGAAATAGAAGCAACATAATAAATGGGAAGAATGGCTTCAAATGCGCCTACCGGATTATCCATGTGTGTATTACACATGTAGTTCATTCTAGACACGAAACTTAAATTTGCACACAGCAAAGGGTAGTAAATGACCCCTAGATGCTATTTGAGGAGATTTCCTTAATAAACAGCACCATGTGGCATAACTCACCTACCCCAGTAGTGTGATCTCCCTTTGGTCCTGTATAGGAGGTGGGAGTTTCTCCCCTTCTCCTGTGCCAGCTGCTCCGGTTTCTTCTCTCCTGAGTAAACATACATTCATCTTCTTCAAAAGTGCACTCTCCAGGTGGAGGTGGAATCCTCTCTGTAAGAAAACAGCAAGTGTTGCAGTTGTTGATGCACTTTCAATGAATATGGACTCCCTGGCTCATTGGTAGCTTGCTCGCTCTGCATGTATGAGTGTGGCCTGGCCATATGCTATGCCTATGGAGAGGCAACCCCCAACGGCAGACAGCCTCCCTACACTGAGCTCTTGGTCCTGCCATAGGGGCAGAGAACAAACATAAATCCAGATCCAAAAACATTGGCATACTTTGTCTGAAAAAGAAACTCTCTCTGGCTTATGAATTTATTTGTGTACCAAGCTAACAAAGCTCTGAAAATTGGAGGCACATTGCCTTTATGAAAATATGGAAAGGAATAAAGGTACACAAAGCAGGAATTTTCTTTAGAAATTCAGGATGAGTGAAGGGAATCCTCAAAACAATTGTATGGTTGCTTTGGAGGAAGGGGGAAATGCTTCTGGAGGCACAACTGTGTGAAGCAAATTACTAAATTTCTCTGTGCTTCGGTATTTTTGTTTTTCAATTTTTTTTTCTGTCATCGTGGAGAATATATACAGCAAAACATACACCAATTCAACAGTCTGTACGTGTACAGGTTAGTGACACTGATTATATTTTGTGAGTTGTGCAACCATTCTCTTTTCTGAGTTGTTCTCCCATCATTAACATAAACTCACTAAGGTTCTCATCTAATCTTTCACACTGCTGTTGTCAATTTGTTGTGCCTCAGTATTCTTATGTGCAATGTGGGAATATTAATAGTAGTCACCTCATGTGGTTGGGAAGATTAAATGAGATTAATGTACATAAAGTAGTTAGCACTTGATGCTCCCAAAAAGTAATAGCCAAATAACTATCAGGACTTGGTGTTTCACCACTGGGAGTCTTACTTTCCATCTCCAATGACAAAGATTTATGTTTTTGGATGCTATCTTTGATAACCTTAATAATTATTATTACTAGAATGGGGCCAACATCCCAATGTATTGGGGACTTCTTTTGCCAAACTTGATTGTATCTCCCTACATTCAGATTCTTAGTAAATTTCTCTAATAAATCATGTATTTTATACCTCTTGCATGCTTATCATTTTGCTTCATCTTATTTTACATATGGTGCAAGTTAATGAAGACTCACTCCCTCTTCTGTGCCTCAGGTATAGAGATTTTCATCATGTCCATCTTTATATTGTCCTTGCATTGTCTAGAAGAGCAAAGGACTAAAAATATATGATCTTTTAATGAAATAAGGAGCTCTGGTGATCAGAGCAGTTCAAATCCACCAACTGCTTTGTGGAAGGGAGATGAGGCAATCTACTTCTATAAAGATTTATAGGGAGCTCTGGTAGCATAGTACCTAAGGTACTTGACTGCTAACCAGAAGGCTGGCGGTTCAAGCCCACCAGCCACTCCTCAGAAGGAAGGTTGGGCAATCTACTTCCATAGTGATACTGCCTCGGATACCCAAGGAGGGGTCACTATGAGTAGGGTCTGACTCAACGGTACATAACAACAACATGGAGCTAGTATGAATTGGAATCAACTGATGGCAGTAGGTTGGTTTGTTTGTTTTAATGAAATAAAACAAAACAACAACAGCAAAAAACCCCACTGCCACCGAGTTGACTCCTATTAATAGTAACCCTATAGGACAGAACAGAACTATTCCATAAAGTTTCCTAAGGCTGTACATTTTGTGTGTGTGTGTGTGTGGTGTAGTAAATTACATAGTGTGGCTTTGCTACCCATAAGTCTTTGTAAACTCCAAGGTGGAATTTTCTATGAGCAACTGAGGAGCTCCTCACTGCTGAAGTTGTCCACCTGGGTTATTTCTGTTGGGCATGGCACAATACAATGTTCTGGGAGGTTCCCACTCTCTCTCAGATGCTTGGAGTTCTGATGCTGTGATTGGCTAGTTTGACCACCCTGCCAGGCTGAAAAGGAGGCCTCCTGGAGGCAGAACTCTCTCTGACTGCTGGTTGAGGAAGACGTGCTGCTGAAAGAGACACAGGCTCCTGAGACACGTGTTGCTGGGAAAGAGATGCAAGAGACACGCGTTGCTGAGTGAGACACCGAGGGACCAGCACTGCTGGGAAAGAGACTATGAGAGACTGTTGGCTGAGGGATGGTGGGCTGGGAGAGAGACTGAGCATTTTTTTCCTGAACTTGAATTGTAGCCTTTGGTGCTTCCCTAATAAACCCCATAATCTGTGAGTTCTGTGTGGCCACTGCAGCGAATTATCGAACCCAGGAGAGAGGTGGTGGGTGCTTTGGGAGGAATGGTTGGAGAAAGGGCGGGAGGGAGGCAGCACGTCTGGCCTGGCAGGAATAGGCCTTGGGTTACTGCTGGTAATCCTGTCTTCCTCTTGTGGGGTTAGAGGAGGTCAGAACATGTGGCCTCCTTACCCTTTTTGCAATTTTTTACATTTAATTTAATTTATTGTGCTTTGGATGCAAATTTACAAAGCAATTTTTTTTTACATTCAACAATTGATGCACATTTGATTTCATAGCCCTGATTACAATTCCCAATCATAAAAAATTCTCTTCCCCTCCTCTCCACGTGACTACCCACTCCCTATGCCCTTCTTAACTATGCATTCCTGTCTGTCCAGAATTCCCTCTATGTGAATGCTGTCCCTCTAGTGTCTCATGTCCAATTGATTTAAGGGGTACATCTCCCTAGAATAGGTGGGTGCATCACCCTGGGGTAGGTGTTCTGCATGTAGGTCTTTCTACTGTTGGGCTGAGAGGCAATCCATAGAAGTGAGTCCATTTCTAGGCCCAAAGGGTAACCCAGGGCCATAGTCTCAGGGGTTCCACCAGTCTCTATCCAACCAGTAATTCTGGTCCTTTTTGTATTTTTGAATTTTGTTCCACATTTTTCCTCCCACTTTATCAAGAATCTCTAGTTTTGATCCCTTTCCAAGTGGTTGGCATTGGTAGCCAGGTGCCATCTAGTTCTTCTGGTCTCTGGGTCATGAAGGCTGAGATCCTAGTGGTCTATCTTATCCTTGGACTAACTGTTTCCAGATGCCTTTGGTTTTCTTCACTCTTCTTTGCTTCAGATGAGAGGAGACCAATATTTGCATCTTAGATGGCCACTTGAAAGCTTTTAAGACCCCAGTCATAAGGTTGTAAATCTTTACAGAAGCAGACTGCCACATCTTTTTCCTGTGGAGCGCCTGGTGGGTTTAAATCTCAGATTTTTGGTTAGCAGCCAAGTGCTTTACCCACTACACCATCAGAGTTCCTTTTTAATGAAATAAACATGGAGATTATTCTCCAGTCCAGACTGATATCACATATTACCTGTTTGTTAAAGAAATGGATAGATACCCCATGATTTAGGATCAATGGTAATAGTAGATACAGACCAATGATCTTGGTTATGTAACATTTTCTCATGAGACATAACATCCAATACATAGCCAGCTATCACTATCTTTATTTTGTCAGTATCATAAATACTTGGTCCATTGTTCTATTCTCATGTAATTCACATAGAAAATTTTTATCTTATAATTTATGTTTTACACAGAATCTATGAAATCAGATTGCATCAATATTATTTGAAATTCTACGTTCATGTAGGACAACAACTACAATAGTAACACTAGTAATCATAATAGAAGGTATTTGCTTTTAAAGGAGTTTTGTGCCAGGCTCTATGTTAGGTAATTTACATATATTGCCTCCTATATTCAGGTAGGTATTGCTATCTCAATTACAGATGAAGATAGAGAGACGGTCACATTCAAAGTAACACACTGCATTAGAGTCATCATTTCTAAACTCTACAGCTCTACAGAGATGCACTTCTGGCAAGAAAAGCAAAAGATGGGTCAGCACAGATTAAATGTATGGTGTATTCTTAACAAAGAAGAAACAGGAAGTATCATGTTAGGTAGGGAGGCAAAGAGAGTTGGGATGACTATGTCATACCTGGAGACCAGCAGCTTCCCAGTTGTACTGTAATGTCATCGAGGGCTACAAGCCCACAGTCCCAAAAACTTTTGCATAAGCTCATGAAAACTACCTGCAATACATGAAAATAAAACTGTGAATTTTATTAACTGAAAATTGGAAATTCTTATAACCTGGAGTTCACTTAGCAAAACAAATATGCATAAACATACTGCAAACACCTTTTCATTGTCCATATAGATAACAGTGGCATGAATAATGGATACCATTTATATATGGTCCTGAAAAGATGTACATTAATTTTTTAAATGGATTCAACCTCATAAGGATATGTTGTATATACTCATGCTGAAATTAGTTTTCATTCTTTAAATAATTGACAATAAGAGTAAGGAAAATAAGAAGTTAACTGGGTGACAGAGAAAGCCCGTCAGGTTTTAAATATTTCCTCCAGATAATCCACAGAGTGCATAAAGATGGTCCAGCATTTTTGCAAAACATCTCCAGTACAAACACTATTGATTTTTTGAAAATGACTTTCTGGCAAAGTGCTTCATTCGTATTGTGAACAAAGTCCCAGTGATCTGTTATCTGCAGACTCATGTTCCATTTCCAAAGACAAAGATCTATGTTCCTGGATGGTATCACTAATAAAATTCCTCAACGCAGTTATTTTTATCAGGTCAAAGATTTTTATTATTATATGTGAAGGAAAAACACATCCATGCTACAAATTATTAAATTCATTGCACCAGAGAAAGAGAAAAGTCTTGGATTTCTTTCCTTTAGGCCAATTTTAAAGGCTACTTTTCATATATAGGATGAGGAGAGAGCATTTGTCAAAAGATTAATATTAGATTTTCACTGTACTTTGTGGTTTACAAAGCTGCTTCCTATATATAACCTGGTGTTTAATTAGCACAAGGTCACACAGTGCATGTTCAATCTCAAACAGAAGTCTCAAATCATACAAAGACAAAGGAAGATACAACAAAAGCTAAACCCAAAATATAAATAATGAGAATGTTTGATTTTTTAGATTCCAAGATTCAGAATTCATTTTCTTGAATTTATCTGTGCTACCAGCAGAGTCTCTGTTCTTTGATGATTCCAAAAAACCAAACTCACTGCCATAGAGTCAATTCTGACTCATAGTGACCCCTCCTTGGGTTTCCAAGACAGTATCACTCCAAAAGTAGATTGCCCAACCTTCCTTCTGAGGAGCGGCTGGTTAGCTTTCTGGTTAGCAGTCTTAGTTAGTTAGCCTTAGACACTATGCCACCAGAGCTCTCTCTTTGATAATTAGATCCATCAAAATGTAGAGTTTATTATAATTTTTCATTTCAAATCACATGATGGCTCACCAGTATGCCAAAACCCCAAATCCACTGCTGTCCAGTCGATTCTGACCCATAGGGATCCTATAGTACAGAGCTACCCCACAAGCTTTCTAAAGCTGTAATCTTTACAGAAGTGACTACCACATCTTTCCCCTGCAGAGTAGCTGGTGGATTTGAACCACAGACCTTTCTGGTTAGCAGCCAAGCACTTTAACCACTGAACCACCAGGGCTCCTTTACCAGTATGCAAAACATTAAATTTCTTAAGCCACAATCTTCAAAACAACTACTAATTGTAAGAGGTTGAAAGTTTGCTTGGACTATATTCATACTGCATTAAATTATAAAAAGAATAGTTTGGAAATACAACAATATGTAATGTATATATTTATAAAAAAAACAAAAGAAAATGGGGTGCTTTTCTTTTTAGTTTGGTTTTGTTTTCTTTTTTACTTCTTGTGATTTGGGTTTATGGAGCAAATCAGTTTTCCATTCAACATTTCATACACCTTTTGTTTCATGCTATTTGATTACAATCTCCACAATGTTAACATCATTGGATTTTTTTAACCTCTTTTAATTCTCTCACTTTTATAGATTTTAGAATATTATCTGAATATGTAAATTATTTTTCTTGCAGGATTTATGCCTGGGAACTTATCCCCCATTTACAAAGCAAAAGTCTGTGTCATTAGCCTTGTATTTGGTTGCATTTTATCGGCGATTTTTTTCATTGTTGTTACATGGGTAGGAATATTAACCTGTCTCATCACTTATTGAATTAATTGTGCTATAGAGAGAAAAGTCTTGGACTTCATTCCTTTAGGCAGCTCTAAAGTCTTTTTTTCACACATATAATGAAAAAATACTTTTTCAAAATGAATACGTGAGGAAGTGTAACATGATTAATTATGCAAATCATTATCTTGATAAGATTCATATTTGGCATGATCTATTCTATAGAGAAATATTAACATGCTTTTATATGTTTACTATAGCATTATTTTATGATCATAAAACCAAATAAGCAAGCAAGCAGGCAATGGACACCTAAAATTTCAACAAAATGTTTAAATAAATTATGATACAACTAAGAGATAGGTCACCATTAGATTTGATAGCTTTATGAATATCATTCAGAGAACAGAAAAATATTCCTCTCATAATATTACATGAAAAAGATAGTTATAAAAAAAGCTGTGTATCACTCATCTAAAGAATAATAGAAAAAAACCTAGAGAAATTTACCAAATTCTAACAATTATACTAGACTCATGGAATTATTGGCAGTAAGCATAATTCCCCCCTATTTCTAAACATTCTAATTTTGTTATATTTATAGTTGAAAATAAAAGGAAAAAGATCAGACTATCTATAATTAAGACCTGGAATAACGAGTTAGTGTTTCCCAGATTGGCACAGTCTAATATCTAGGGTCATCATAAATCAGAATTGACTTGAAGGCAGTGGGTTTGGGTTTGGATAAGCTACATATGACTATCTGAATTAAAATCTACTAAAATTAAACCTCATTTTTTTCAATCACATAGCCACATTTCAAGTGCTCAAAGCCACATGTGGCTAGTGGTTACTTAATTGGGCAGAGCAGATATAATGCATTTCTATAATCAAAGAAAGTTCTGTTGGATAAACCTTGTTCCATTTGGGCTTCCCAATCAATTGTGAACTGCCACACTGGGTTGAATAAAATGCTAAGATATTCTGGACAATAATAGCAGGCCACTGGGTGAAAGCTACACACTTAGAACTCTAGCCAGACCACAAGATACTCTGTCAGAGAAATGATCTACAATATCAGTCAGCTACTGACTGGATTAAAATTCTGGCCTCAAGTCTCAAATTTCCTTTGCAGTTTTCTATGGGCATTCCAACACACTAAATGAAGCAGACCAATTTTGGATTAGCATTGGATTTTCCTCCCTGCTGTTAAGAAGAGAAGGTTGGGAAATCTACTTCCGTAGTGATACTGCCTTGGAAACCGAAGGAGGGGTCACTATATGAGTCGGGTCCAACTCAACAGCACATAACAACATTAATAATGCTGATAATATCAGCTCCTATTTGGGGCCACCATTTTATGTTTTGAAGGCTACTTGAGGTGGAGAGGTTATTTTAGGGCAGTTAGTGACTGGGCAAGTTGATGACTGGGCCTGGTTGAGACAAGACAAAGGAAAAGATAAACATCTTGGTCTGTTCTTAAGTCTTCCCCAGGTTCAGTTAAGAGTATGGTAAGAAAGGCATTGGACATTGTCTACATTCTTGAGGGAATTAATGTCTTGCTTATTTGTAGATCTTTTTAAAAAACATTTTTTTTTTTCATTTTAGGCAGTATTTCAAAACAAGTGAACACCCCTAAAGACTAGGGAAAAAATCTCAGCCAGCTTAAATGTATATTGGGTGTCTATTTGAGAAGGAAGAGAATGTGGGACAAAGTAAAATGATATCCTTTATCCTGACTTTATGCAAACCTTTTAAAGCTAGGGACAAAGTAAATCTGTATAATTGATCCTTTTCCATGCACTAATGGTTCGAGACCTTGGGTAACAAATTTTTGTTATGATGGAGAATATTAATTGCTGAGGGAACCTACCCAGACTAACTTTGGAACTACAAATAGGGAATGAATGGAGAGCTATATACAAATATTTATAAACAAATAGCTTTAAATATAGTCAAGTGAGGTTCAATGTTATTACTTACTTTACTCTTTACCTTACTAAAAATAGACCTTGCACATGTTCTTTGTCTACAGCAGGGTGTTTCAACCTTAGCACTATTAATACTTTGGGCCAGATAGTTCCATGTTGTAGGGATTGCCCTGTGCATTGTAGGGTGTTTAGAAGCAACCCTGGTGTCTACCCACAGATGCCAGTATCATGCAGAAGTCGTGACAATTAACGTTTCCAGACATTGTTGAATGTCCTCTGGGGGGTGAAATTACCTGTGGATGAGAACCATAGGTCAATGTTGTAGAAAACTGCTATTTGGCTTTTAAAACCCCATGTCCTAAATTCCTATTACGTAGAATCCTTGTGTTAGGCACTTTCAGATCTGTTCACATTGTTGGGCTCACTGTAAATTTCAATACATTTATTCTCCTCACTCAGAATAGGATAGTTGCTTAAATTAAAAACTGATTCCAGTCAGTTGGTTTCCTTTTCCTCAGCACATCACTAGGTGGTGGTTTTAACAATGAAATATCCACCAGCCCTGGAAACAAAAGGCACAGGAGCAAAAAGGCTGCACATTACACAAACTGAATAATCATCCCTTGGATTATCAGGGCTTTACAGTTCCAATTTCCTGACCCAGAAAACTACAATCTAATTATGTTAAAGTGCAATAGAATTCTTTCTTGTTTTCATCTTTCTCTCTTTCAAAAAAGAATGATCTACTCTGTCAAAACAATATAATGATAGGCAAGAGATCCTAAAAGGTAACTGAGTAAACTTTAATCATAGTATATAATTTTAACTCTCTCCTAAAGTTTTATGTGTGTGTGTGTGTGTGTGGGGGGGTGTATAGTGGGATAGGGAGAGGGTCTGTATAAAAACCCAGCTACAAAGATGTGTTATCTTAGGGACCAGAGTTTCCTAGGTCTATAAAGATCCAGAAAGTTCCTGGCCAAAGTACCAGGTGAAACAAAAATAGGGAAACAAATATGCCAAGAATTAGTGTTTCCACACCAAATCAGGCTATATTTTAAATGAATTAGGGTAAATGATTTTAACTATACAAAATGTCATAGTTTAAGTTTAACCAATACAATGAAATAAGATTTTGTGAGGTAGGGATTGGAGAGGGGAGAAGTCAAGCTTCACAGGGAGCTGAGGAATATACAACCACCAACCTTTGGTAGCGTAGTGCCTAAGGCACTTGACTGCTAACCAGAAGGCTGGCGGTTCAAACCCACCAGCCACTCCTCGGAAGGAAGATGGGACAATCTACTTCTGTAGTGATACTGCCTCGGAAACCCAAGGAGGGGTCGCTATGAGTCAGGTCTGACTCGAGGGCACATAACAACAACAAAAACAACCTTTGTCATAAAGTGAATAAGGACAATTTGTATTAAAAAGCTAAACAATGGTTGAGTTAACCATTTCTTCATGGCCTTTCAAAGTAGTTTTCATAGCCTGCTTGATAGAACAAATTTGCATTACCTACTTTTACCAAGTGCCACATTTAGGCCTATAATCAGTATGTAAATGATAGTTAGCAGGAATCAGTTTTCATCTTCAGATAGAAACATTTCAATCCTATGCCAATAATGCCATAAATTAGCCATGCTCACAAAATGAGTTTAATTAAGTCCTTTTATATGTGGTAGACCTCAACAATTTACCAAAGGGTTTGATTCTGGGTTAATTTTAACTTTCCTTCTGATGAGGTTAAAATTCTTTGAAATCTTCTCAGATGGATCTGGGTATGGCAACTACAGAGTTGGTTGGAATAATTATTCACAAAATTACTATAATCGAGTCAGGGATAGTCCAGAGTCCTTCATCAAGATGCTACTGTCACAATTGCAGGATATATTATATAATGCAACTGCATTCATTTAACTATTTGACAATAAGATGTAATAGAATTAAAAATATGGAAATATAGAGCAAAACAAAACAAAAATTCCAATATTAAGACACTTGGCTAAAGGGATGGAATTTTCACAAATCCCTAAAGATATGCTGAGTGGAGCTTTAGCTAAAAAAGTGTAAGATTTTAGCATTCGTAAAAAACAGGCTATGTTTTGGGAAATAGTTGCTAAATCCTAACAGCATGCCTCATGCAGATACTATATTCGGTCTCCAAACCCCACAAAAGTCAAAATGATGATGTGTTTTTAAGTAAGTCTTTAGCTGACCAACACTTTATTTTCCCCTTTAAAAACCCATCTGTTTTCTTTTTCTTTTTTAAAGACTCATCTGATTTAATTCAACTTTTGGCTTTGACAAGCAACAAAGATGGAGCAGTTTCCAGTTTTGCTTGGTGTGAAAATCTTTTTGCTCACAGGAGCCTCCAGGTCTGAGTTAGAGGGCATGCTATAACAGACTGCAGGCCCACAGCCACATTTTTCATTACTATTTTGGTAGTAATTATCTAAATCTCTCAACTAATTGCTTTCAGAATTCTGCAGTATTTTTGGTTCTTTTGGCCATTGTAAGGACAGAGGAGGTTCCAGAAGAGACTTCAGAATCAGAAATTTTATGTAATGAGAAAAAAAAAAAAAAATCCAGAGATCCTGTGATAGTAAGCTCCAAGTCACACAACAGCCAGCTGCAGACCCAGGACTGAACTGTTGCTTTCCCGAACCCTGGAAAAGCCTACTTCATTACACCACTCTGCTCATTTTCTACTTTCTGCATTAAGTATTTTAAAATATGATTCTGAAAGTTGTGATCTTGAAACACCCCAATTAATAGCAGTGATCAAACATATCTTTGATCTGTGCTTACAACCATTTTCCTGTCTTTTTGCCCTTAGGTCTGTTTATACAGCATTTCCAGTAATCTAGCAGCAGAATCTCCATCTTACATGTATCATAGCTAAAATTCAGAACTGGCTAACATTGATCTAATCAGTAATCTCTCTTCTCCATGCCAGTTTTTTTTTTTTTTTTTTTTTTTTTTAATATATTGTTTTAGGTGAAAGTTTACAGAACAAATTTGTTTTCCTGTCGACAGCTCATACACATTTTGTTTCATGACATTGATTGCAGTCCCCTAAATATAACAGCTCTCTTTGCACTTCCTCCCTGTGGTTACCTTTTCCTGTGTCCTTGTTTGCTATGCATTTCTGCCCTCTGAGCCACCTCCCTGTGCAAATGCTGCCCTTCTGATTTCCCATGGTGGGTTATTCTAAAGAAGGTACCAGCCTGGTATAATTGTTCACTTTGTAGGCCTCTCTACTGTTTGGCTGGAAGCTAAGGGAGTAAGTTCAATTCCAGGCCCAAAGAGTGGACAGGCTGAACTATTAGGTATGTCTATGAAGAAGGGAGTGTACCAAGTCCATGTATTTAAAAAAAAAAAAAAAGTGACTAGGAGCCATAGTCTCAGGGGTTTTACCAGTTTTTATCAGACCAGTAAGCCTGGTCTTTTTAAAATTTTGAGTTTTGCTCCATATTTTTCTCCCACTCTGTCCAGGGTCTTCTATTTTGATCCCTTTCCTAGTGGTTGACAGTGGTACGTGGCCACCATCTAGTTCTTCTTCTCTCAGGGTCATGTAGGCTGAGGTACACATGCCTAATTGTTTCCATGAGTCTTCAGTTTTCTGCATTCTTCTTTGCTCTAGATAAGGAGGATCAATTGTTTCATCTTAGATGGCTGCTTGCAAACTTTTAAGACCCAGTTGCTACGAAGCAAAGTAGGAGGTAGAACAATGTTTTGGACAGCAGTTCTTCCCGCACTTTAGCAACGCCCTTCTCTCCCTTAGCGGCTGACCTTACCTTTACTCCACAGTGAAAATTTAGGTCCTTAGGCAGAAAATTTCCTCCAACTCCCCACATTCAAACTTATTTTCATTTGCACCTAGTTTCAGTTCTTTTTTTTTTGGGGGGGGTGGGGGGATGGGGAGCAAGTTCTGATTCCAAAGTTCCTGTTCTGTTCATTATGGGACACTGATGACTAACGGCACACGATTATGATTGAGAATCCAAATAGAAAATACAACAAAAGTCTCTGGAATATATAAACACTAGACAAAACTTAGATGTCACTTTTTGTGTTTTAGAATCTAATTTCATACCCTGAAAATAAGGACATGGATACATATAGTTATCTCATAAAACATTCACTATCATGGAAGGAAAATAGGTGTGAACACTACTCAGGGCAAGGGGACCTTTGGTGTCTCCTTCTCTGCTTTGAGTCTGCCTATGATTTGCCTGAAAGAACATTGTTGGGGTGGGCACACAATGTGGGTTGTCTTTGACCTACCTCCCTTAGGAAGGACCCTTGGTCAAAGACTTACCTGACTGTAATGATCAATTTAATGGTCATTTCCAAGAAACACCACAATATGGAACTGTTGCTGTGGCTCATTTGGATGCAGATATAAAAATGTTGGTCCTACCAGAAGACCCTGCAGAACACATTTAATGAATATAAATAATGAAGAGGGTCTATGTCTTGACCCTCAAGGGCTTATTCTTGCTCTAGATGAAAGTCTCCTGGGTCAAGAGAAAATAGTAGAGGCTTTTAGCAGACCCCTGCTAATGCCTAAAAAGGAATCCTGACTTTGCCCTGTTCATGTCTGAGACACAGAAAGAGACAATCAATACAATGACTATATTCATTGATTTCCAAGGCAAAGTATAGGTTCTTGAGTCGATGAAGAGCTGTGCTTTAACACTTACATAACTCTGATCCTTTTCTAGCTACGCTACAAGTTACTTAACCAACTCCCAAAAAGTTGGGTACTTTCTAATTTCTTAACATAATAAACAATGCTGAGATGAACATTAGTAGCTAAATACGCACACATAGCCATAATGTTTTCCTTATTCTAAGTCCCTAGTAAAATGGTTATGTCAAAGATAGGTGTGTTTGGGGGCTTTCTTTATCATATATGTAATTGACACCAAAGAGACAGAGAAAAATGGGAACATCTATGCAAAAGAAATAAGGATCTTTCCCCTGGTGAAATTAGAGAGTTTTATTAATGTATGAATTGTCAGTTTCCAATTACATGAATTGGGCTTAAAGTTACAAAGGGCGAAAATATTTACCTGGTTTATGATCTCAGAAAATTGAAGAATCTCAATATGAGCATCAAAAAACAAAGACTGCATCATCCAGGAAACTCAGGAAAAGTAAATGTAGCCATTACATGGCTGCCAGATACAAAATCAGGAATTTACAAGTGTGGAGTAGAGGTGGTGTTTCAGGTTCATAAACAGTATTTTGGAATAAATATTGTTGCTTAAATTTATTTTAAAACAACAGGGAAAGAATGCCTGTTCTGTCTTTCTGATATTCCTCTTGGTGCTGGGAGGACAAAATGTGCCAATCCAGCAATATTCCATGAAATTAATTACATGAGAAGGCCATGAAAGAATGCACTGACATAGATGCTGTGGCCATATAAGCCATGTGTTAGCAAAGAGCAGTTGTGCTAATCAGTCCTGCCAGTTGTTTTCCCATAAATTGACATGAAATGCAAAAAGCCATCAACAAGCACCTGAAATCAAATAAAACAGAAGGAAAATGAGAGGCTCTCAGTCCTACTTTTCTCATATTTAAAGTAACTTAGGATTCCTGGACTGATGGCAGAGTTTAGGTTGAAAAACTCAAGACTCGGCTCCTTTTCCATCCTCTGTCCCTCTTTTCAATTTCACATTACAACTTTTTCCACTTGACAGTATAATTTTCCTTTTTCTGTGTTCAGAATCACTCTTGCCTGTTTTATAATGTGTTGATTATCTTGTCGGTAATTAATGATCTTGCTATTTCTGTTTTGCATCCAGCTGCCCTGCTTTAATTATGTTGGGACATTAATACCCTGAAACAATTATCTCCCAGTGTTTCTAGACATCATGAAATGTGATAGAAATTCCTCTCCTCTCATATATCTTGTCTCCCCATTGGTTTTTTAGTTTCCTAATTCTTTTGAACGGTTGATTGAAAAAATCATGGCATGGGTTAGACACACTTTTTTAATTGCCTGAACTGCATGCAAAGGTTGCATAATGAAAATGGGAGACAGAAGACTCGATGCATTTGAACTGTGGTGTTGGTAAAGAATACTGAATATACTATGGATTGCCACAGGAACAACCAAATCATTAGGGGCAGATTACTCTATAAGCAGGGAAGCATGGGCTTACTTGTGCTTACGTACTACTCTGTAGTGAACAGATAAGTTAGTAAGCATGAGTAAGCCACCCCGTGCGAAACTGTTAACTACAAATTAGTAAGTCAGCACAGGTAAGTACATGGTTACCTTGAGTATTGGGTAATCCATCCCTGTTTACATAGTTAATGTCAGAAAGCCAGAGTTAACACTAGAAGCCAGGTCTTCATATTCCTGGTCTGTCATTGTTAGGTAGCATTGAGTTGGTACCAACTCATAGTGACCCATGTACAACAGAACAAAACACTGTTCAGTCCTGTGCCACCCTCAAAATTGTTGCTATGTTTGAGCCTATTGTGGCAGGCACCATGTCAATCCCTCTTGTTGGGTGTCTTTCCCTTTTTCACTGACCCTATACCTTCCCAAGGATGATGTTCTTCTCCAGAGATGTGAGATGAAGTCTTGCCATCCTTGCTTCTAAAGAGCATTCGGGCTATATTTCTCCCAAGACAGATTTGTTTATTCTTCTCGCAGTCCACGATATATTCAATATTCTTCACCAACACCATAACTCAAGTTTATCAATTCTTCTTCAGTCTTCCTTATTCATTTTCTAGCTTTTGCCTGCATTGAAGGTGAAAATAGCATGGCTTGTCTTCAAAGTTGTCTTCAAAGTGACATCATTGCTTTTTAACATTTTAATTAGGTGTTTTTTGCAGCTGATTTTCCCAAAGCAATAATACATCATTTGATTTCTTGACTTCTGTTTCCATGGGCATGATCATGGATCCAAGTGAAACGTAATTCCTCACAACTTCAGTCTTTTCTCTGTTTACCATAATGTTGCTTATTGGTTCAGTAAAATATCTGAATGGCTTAAAACAGTCAAGGAAGAAGGTGCCTTTGAGATGGACTTTGTGAGAAAGATAGGATTTTCTCAAGTGTGATGATTCCTGCAGAAACATCAATGAGAAACACTTTGTTATTGATAAACCCTTTGAGAGAGCACTGGCAGAGAAAGCCAAAGGGCAAGGATTTGAGGAATGAGAAACTGCACTAGGGCATGGAATGTATTTGTAGATGCATCCTTCAAGAAGTTGGGAGGCTAGGCTAAAGAAATGGGAAAGGCTAGCAGCTTAAATGTGTACTCAGATGAAAGACAAGTTTGCTGTTTACTTGTGTTGAGTGCAGAAGGCCATTTATAGTATACAATGGACTAAAGTAGTGCTTCACTAGGAGAGTGTGAGGGGATGGCATCCCCTGATGCTGTCAGAGGGGTGACACCAAATGACCCCAAGGTCCATAATGCCAGTGGTGAGCAAGTCAACCAGCAGGGAGAGAAGGCATCAAGGCTGTGGCATCAATAGGGTTGATGTCACTCGTCACCCAGTGTGGTGACTCATCACCCCACCCCCCAGTACAGTAACTCATCACTCTCCTCACTTGCCAGCCAGTGTGCAGGCAGGTGGGCCATGGTGCCTGCCATTGAGTGGAAAGGAGAGTCTCTACCTTGCCCAATGGGAGAGGGGAAGAGCTGCAGAGAGCTGAAGGGCATGGGGCCAGGAGAGGCTGGGCTGCTCTGTCCATGGTGTGTGTGTATCTGCCGGCCAGCCCCACCCACACTGAGGGGGCAATACCATGAGTTACCATACTGGGTGACATCAATCCTAGAGATGCCACTGGACTAATGGAGATTGAAGATTTAAGAGAGAAGAAATAACTTATGAAGTAAGGTCTCAGGAAGGCTGGAGTGGTGAGAGAAAATGTATAGGTGGAAGGTTGATTTCAAAGAAGAGCAAGAATAATTCTTTTGTCAGACTCTAAAGGGAATGGAGAGAGGCAGGTGAAAATTCAGAGAAGACCAGACTTGAAGGTACTTGTGTTGAACACCTTTCTCCTTCTGGGAGATGAGCCCATAAGGTCACATCCTAAGCATAAGGCAGGGACAGCCTAACTGGAAACCTGTCAGTAGGAAATGGATTTGAACATCTATAGGGAATGGGAAAGGAAGTGAATGAGAGATGAGAAGAATAAAAGGCTTTCCCAGCAGCACATAGGGGCCAGTGGAGATTAGTCTTATTTTCTCCAGCTGTGCTGAGCAGCCTGTGGCAAGAAGATGAATCAGCTATAGAAGGTTCTTGGGGTTAGGAGGAACAATGTGGAAAGACCAGAAGACTTTGGGGGTGGATAGGGTATAATGTGGAAGTGAGTACATTACTGACCACAAGCTCAGAATGGAGGCTGGAGGCAGCAAAGGGGTCAGGAGAACTGGGAGGACTGGTAAAACCTGACACTGGTCCATGTGAATGGAAGAATAATGTGAGGTAAGGGTAGGAAGAGGGTTCAGTGGTAGAATTCTCACCTTCCATAAGACAGGTGCAGGTTTGTTTCCTAGACAATGCACTCCATGAGCAGCCACCACCCATCTGTCAGTGTGGCTTGCATTTTACTGTGACGCTGAACAGGTTTCAGCAGAGCTTTCAGGTTAAGATGGACTGAAATCAGCCAATGAAAACCCTATGAATTACAGCATCAATTATAGTGGAAATGGTGCAGGACCAGCCAGCATTTCATTCCACTGTGCATGGGGTCACCATGAGTTAGGGCCCAACTCCACAGTAGATAGCAACAAGGATAGGAAGTTGTTTCAGAGGGAAGAGTTGCAGCTCTTTGTTTGGTAAATCTAGTTATCAAAAGCCCCAAACCAGATTTGGCATGTGTATGTCCCTGTGTGTTCTTAAATCTACTTTGGCAAGATATTTCTGTAGAAGAATTGCTGAAGTGCTGGTCTATAAGGGATTATGAGTTATGTGATCCAAAGGCAAACATATTTAATCTTCTTTCTTCCTTGACATCAACACGTAGTCTTTGACAGTCAGTTCTCTTTCTGAACTATATTGCACAGCCACTGTGTTCCAGAATTTGTGTTGGCATTAGAGATAAAAAGGTAAATAAGACATGAATTCCTGTCTTCCAAATACCTATCCTTATAGCCCAGACAGGCAGGCAAGCAGACAGTATCAATATCGCGTATTAAGTGTTATCATAGCAGGCTGATGTTAATAGGAGCTACACAAGACAAGGGTTCTAGGTCCAGTGCATTTGGGAATTACCACCTTAAACAAGGTTAAACAGAATTCTTTAATGTAGGATTTATCAGAGTGTCTAATATGTTACTGTACATTGTGAATCTTCATATGTGTAGGGGGAGTAGGATGTAGTATGTAAAATATCTCAAACTTATTTGACCACAGAATCCTTTTTCAATGGAACATGTAAAAGGATTTGTGTCCACGGGACATATTTGGGAAAGGTTGACATTAAGGGTCTCATCTACAACGAAAAAAAATATATAAA
>NW_006921592.1:1247578-1252646 GCF_000298275.1 Orycteropus afer afer | reverse complement strand
ATTGACCAAATGGGATTTTTCTACCAAATCCATAAATAACTTTTAAAAAAATTTAATGATAAATATACTTAACAAAACAACTACCATTTCAACAGTCTTCATATCACAAATGACTTTTGAAGTTTCTTTGATTTTTAAGCCTATAACAGAATAAATATGTAGATTTAGAAGGGTTTACCAGGAAAATTTTAATGATTGCTCAGCTGATCATTAAGCCAGACCTGGATGAGAGAGAAGCCTGGTCATTCTCCGATTTATGGGTGGTTTCACATTTTTTTTTTAAATACTTAATTAACACAATATTGAGCTCCTCTCAGTGCTTCTCATTAGCAGAACCTTAAAGCTCTTTGTGAAAAGGAAAACTAGCTTCAGGACAGGAGGTATTGCAGGACCTAAGGCATGTGCTACAGTGACCAAGTTTAACATTACACTAAGGACTTGAACGCACAAAGCCTAATGTTTGTGCTCCATCATTAAGAAATTCCTGACAACCGTTCTTGAATATCTCCTGATATTTGGCTTTTAGGAAAAGCATTTTGGAGTGAATTGTGCCTGTTCCTTATTGTCCTCCTAGTGTACAAAAGTCTCAAGATAATTCTGCTCTCTATTTAATAAATAAAGGAGCTTTGGTGGGGTAGTGGTTAAGGCATTTGGCTGTAACCAGAAAGTCAGTGGTTTGAACCTACCTGCTGCGCCACAGAAGAAAGATGAGGTAGGTTTGAACCACTGACCACTTGGTTAGCAGTCAAGTATTTTAATCACTATGTTACCAGAGCTCCTTGGGCAGACATAAAGCCTAATATAAAAAGTATCAGTTTTGGAGTTAGAGAGTCTCTCACCTCTGCTACTTACCAGTTGTGTGTGTTGAGCAATGCCCTTAATTTTTTGTTTGAGGTTTCCTCATCAGTAAAATGGGGCTTATCATGCTTTCCTTCCTAGGGTGCTGTGGCAGTGATATGAAGCAATGCATGTCAAATTCTTAGGACAGTGCCTGGCACATGAAAAGTGCTCAATAAAAGTTCCTGTCATTGTTGGCCCTGTGATAACATTACACTGAATCTGTTCACACAGTTATTTTGCTAGAATGGCCAGAGGGAAATTCTTACCACTGCTATCATTTCTTAAATAGAGCCATATATTGTAGTTTCTGACAATCATCACACTTAGTAGGAAAGAGAGCAGGGAGTTATAAGTCTAATAGCCTGTTGTCCCTCATATAGGCTCAAACCAAAAACCGAACTTACTGCCATTGAGTTGGATCTGACTCATAGTGACCCCTCCTTGCATTTCCGAGGCACTATCTCTACAGAAGTAGATTGCCCAGTCTTCCTTCCAAGGAGTGGCTGGTGGGTTTGAACTGCCAGCCTTCTGGTTAGCAGTCAAATGCCTTAGGCACTATGCCACCAGCGCTCCCTGATATAGGCTAGATGCATATTAATAGGGGAAAGAGTAAAGAAACATCCAGAGTGGAAGGCCACCTGGCTAGTGGGGTAGCAAGAAGGTTGGGAATGAGGGAGGAAAAAGAGGGAAGAGAGGCTGAAAGGTTAGATTTTTTCCCTTTATAGTTCTGCTCAAGTTGTTTCTCATTCAGCTCAACTCTGCTGCCACAGGACAGTATATGGACTCTGGTCTCACTGAGAGGTGAAAATAACATGGTGAAAGTAGGTTATACTAACAAGCAATGAAAATGTAAGGGGTTATTATTGGTATTATTTAAAATATGCACTATAGATACTCAACCATGTTTACCAATCATTTTCACCAGGGAAAATTAGCACCAGGATCAGTCCAGGTGTAGTCAAAACTCAAATAAAGGCTTCTGAGAAAATGCTGCCATTAGCTCTCTTGGAGTTGTGCTTTGACCAGTCACACTTGCCTGGCTTTAGGAATGGGAGTCCTGGGGACATGAAACACAGGCAGAGAAGGTTCTTCCCCTCCACAGTGAGTTATGTGTAATATGCTCTGAGTTAAGGCATTCATTTCTCGCAGGACATCTCAGTGACCTTGGGTTAGTCTGCATTCCAGGATACCAAGGGCAGTTTAAAGAGACACCTTATGTCCCTCGAAGAGGTGTTATGAGAACACAGTGAAATGATAGAAGGTGCCTGCATGCCAAGGCAGGCCAGAGGAGCCTCCCTTTCTCCAGCTCTGCAAGAACAGGCTCCCTGAGAGTGGAGGGAGACCATAACACCCAAAGACATCCCTCACCAAATGGTGCCTTCAGAGTTGGGTAGCCTGTGGTTCAAACCCCAGATCTGTCACTTACCAACCTTAGAAAGACAGAGAATTAAGGCCTGGAAAGTTAACCAATTTGCTGAAGGTCATTTACTGTACATGTTGGAGAGTTAGGACTAGATAATGCAGGTTTATTGACTCTAAGTGCTCTGTTATTTTCACTTCACTTTCCTACCTTCATTACTTGGGTCAGGAGGGTTATTTATTAATAGACTTCAGGGGCAGAGATTATCTGAACTTCCTTATTGGGAGGATAAGGAAAGCAATGGTAGGTACTGTGAGAAATTACCGAGCGTCCCCATCCTATGTGCAGCTAGAGTCTCAGGTGATTGACCTGAAAGCCATAATGTAAAACTAGACTCACTGAGCTCACCTTCTTTTCATACTAGCATTCCCATTAATTGTGTGCATGTGTGTGTGTGTGTCTTACGGCTTCAATATGAAGCTAGCCATTCAATTTGGACTATTCATAAATTTTCAGTCTTTGGACCATTCTCAGGAAATCAAAGAAGTAACTATTAGCAAACTCCCTAGGTGGCCATGATTCAGAGACACAGAAAACTGAACAAACAAAACAAAAACAAAAAAACTGAAGAATTAACTTGTATACTGTCAGTGGTAACGTGGGGGGGGGGGGGGCCCTGAGCCTGAACAGAAAGTAATAACACATTCCAGTTGAATGTAACTAAGCAGAAATTCATTGTTCTTTTAACCCAAACCAGGAACTGAAGGTGCACAAAGGATGGTGCTGTTTCTACTGTACCTTGGTAGGCATGGGCTTCTTAAAGGTGATTTCAGCTTGTATCCAAATACCCCTTGGGGATTCCAGCACAGACCAGATCTTCTCTTGAACTACATGGTTCTCTTCAAAGATGTAAACTGCCAGGGTGTCACTCATTTTTAAAAACCCATAGATGGCATAATAAAAGCGCAGACAATACTGCAAGTTTCCTGGCAAGGAAGGGCCATAGAGCCTTCCAATGTAGCCAGGCTGAGATGTAAACTTTGTGTTGGCCAGCAAATAAGACCCTGCAAACAGAACAAAGCATTCAGTGCATCAGCAATGAAAAATTCAAATACTATACTTTAGCCCAGATTATCAAGTGGAAAAATTTGGTTATTGTAGTTTAATTTGCTGGTAGAAACTATTTTCCTAGGCTTTGAAGGGTAGAAAGCAATGTTTGTGGCTTATGATAGAAAATATCTATGTGATTCTATTGCAAAAAAAACTCCTTCAATCCTGTTGTTGTTATGTGCCATTGAGTCTGACCCGACTCATAGCGACTCCTCCTTGGGCTTCCAAGGCAGTATCACTATGGAAGTAGATTGCCCCATCTTCCTTCTGAGGAGTGGCTGGTGGGTTTGAACCACCGGCCTTCTGGTTAGCAGTCAAGTGCCTTAAGCACAATGCTACCAGAACTCCCCCATCAATCCTAAGTAAACATAATAACATAATAAACCAGTATCAGTTTCGAATTCATATGCCCACATTTCAGTCATCAATTAACATTTAAACTTTTATAAGAAGGTTATACCAGCAATATTTGAAATGATTAAAAATGTGAAACAATCCAAAGGCCTATCTATATCAGAATGCATAAATAATTTATAGTGTAGTCAGAGAATAGGATGCCATGAAGACCCTCAACAAGATGGATTGACACAATAGCTGCAACAATGGATTCAAATTAGCAATGATTGTAAGGAAGGTGCTGGGCTGGGGAGTGTAATGTTCTGTTGTGCATAATATTTGAGTTGGCACCAGCTCGATGGAATCTAACAACAGCACGTAGTAAAGAAAACACATGAATTACTGCTACACAGAATGACAGGGATATATATTATAATATTAAGCCAAAGAATCCAGAACCAGAAATACATTGAGTATTATTTCATTTATGTGAAATTCCAAAACAGTCAAAGCTAAATTATGGGATTGTGGTTAACTTTGGGAAAGAAAGAGAGAAAGAGAGCAATGATTTGGAGATAGCATGAAGGAGGATTCCAGGATGCTGGTAATATTTTAACTCTAGAAATATAGGTTGGTTAAAGCACTGTGTCCACTGTATTGCTTATTCTTCAAGCTGTACACTTAGGAGTTCTGTACTTTTATGTAAGTATAAATCAATAAAACATGTATTAATGAAAAATAAATTTTTAATCTTTGAGCAACAATAAAGAAAAGATTTATACTTTTCATAAAACAAAAAGAGCATAGGAGCACCAGTTGCTTGAGCCAACTGGCTGGCTTCGGTTGAGTGCTTAGTACCTACTCATGGCGAACGTAAGGGCTGGAGGAATTACAATCTGGCCTGGCAATCCTTGTGTCTGGGTAGCGCCCACTACTCTCTCCAGGTCACATGTTAAACCTGCCTTGATTGCAGGTTCTTAATCAG
The DNA here is from genome assembly GCF_000298275.1 of Orycteropus afer afer. Classification (NCBI taxonomy): domain Eukaryota; kingdom Metazoa; phylum Chordata; class Mammalia; order Tubulidentata; family Orycteropodidae; genus Orycteropus; species Orycteropus afer. Next base: position 1,248,015 of record NW_006921592.1, on the reverse strand, counting down.
ATGGGCCCTCCCAGGTGCTGACCATCTGTGTTCTTGCCTTATTTTTTCTAAATAAAGAAAAATAAGACCAAGAACCGCCCACTCATCTGCCCCTACCACTCTCATTTAAAATAGGTCCATGTATCCCAGAAAGCCTGGGCAGAAAAGAAAAGAAATAATACTCTACTTGTTTCTTTCCATTTTCTGCATCTCTCCACTCAATTTTCTTTTGGGCACCTCAGTCTTTGCTATAAAGTTTAGTTTTGCCTGATTATTTAAGTGATCTTACAAAAGGCTCTTTGATTATTTTACAGGGGTGGTCATACAACAGGCAGAACAAACATTTTAAAACTTAAATTTATGGATAGGAAGACTGAACATTGTGAAAATGTCAGTTCTACCCAAAGCAATCTATACATTCAATGCAATCCCAATCCAGATCCCATCAACATTCTTTA
>NW_006921592.1:1186709-1245168 GCF_000298275.1 Orycteropus afer afer | reverse complement strand
CTCTGTAAATCTTCACCCAAATCAAAATAAAATTTAAAAAAAAAAAAAACTTAAATTTATTCTAAATCTTCTCTGCTGAAACCCTTCAGTGGCTTCTCATTTCTTTTACTTTTATAATAAAATCCTAAATGCTTAATTGGTTCTGCCACATCCTCATGTTCCATCTCTCTCTCTAATTTTACTTTCCTCCACTCTTGCCATCCTTCCTCCTCATGGTCCAGCCACACTGACCTTCCTATTCTTTGGAGATGCCCAGCTTTCCCAACTCAACTTGGCATTCACAGATGCAGTTCCCTCGGCATCTGTGGGATTGCTTCCAGTCTCCTGGACAACTCCCACTTTCCCTCAGAGAAACCCCTACCAAAATTAGGTACTTCCCTTTATTCTAAGAGCTCACTCTTTGTTCTTTCATAGCACTTATCACACCTTGTATCTATAAATTTATTCTCATATATACTTAATATTTCTCTTGCCCATTGATAGAATTGTCAGCCAGGACAGAATCCATGTCTCTTTAGTTCACTATTATATCTCCCATGAGTTAGTCTGGCCAAGGTCAGATTAGGCTTTGTAGGGCCTGAATGTATACAAGGTAGGCAACTTCTTTAAGGAAATAGTACAAAATTACAAGTACAATATTGACAGGGCCCCTTCTAAATCTTTTCCCAGGGCCCATGCTAGTAAGGGCTCTGAAACTTAAGCTTCATCAGCTTCACAGGAAATCCACCCTGCTGCCTGACATATATAAACATTTGTTGAATAAATGAATAAGACACTAAACTCCTTTAGAATAAGTTCTTTCCATCATCTGCCACTGGGGTAGGCACCACAAAAGATGTCATTAAAATGTTAGGCAATCTTTATACAAGGGGAGCACCAATTCTGGCTTCTAAGAGCTCCTCATGGTTATATGTATTTTGAAGTTATGGTAAAATACACATAACATAAAATTTGCTACTTCAACCATCTTAAAATGTACAATTCAGTGGCATTTAGTGGCATTCACAATGTTGAGCAACCACCATCTAGTCCCAGAACATCTTCATCTTTCCAAAGAGAAACCTTGTACTATTTAGTGGTCAGTCCCCATTCTCCCCTCCCCCAGCCTCTGGCAACCACTAGTCTTTCTGTTCCTATAGATTTGCCTATTCTGGATCTATCTTACATAAATGGAGTCAAATAACTTTTTATTCTTTTAATTAGCCCCTTTACTTATCATTATTTATTTTGGTGAAAATATGCACAGCAAAGCATACACCACTTTAATAATTTCTACATGTACAATTAATCTAGGGACTTTGTTACATTCATCAAGTTTTTCCACAACCCTGACAAACTTTTCCAAATGATTTCACCATCATTAACAAAACTCACTGTCCTCCTTAGCTTCTTATCTATCCTTTCAAATTGCTATTGTCAATTTGGTCACCTATTGGAGGCACTCACTCAGTTATGCCAAGAGATTTGGAGGACAGCTACCTGGCCAGCTGACTGGAAGAGATCCATATTTGTGCCCATTCCAAAGAAAGGTGATCCCACAGAAGGTAGAAATTATAGAACAATATCATTAATATCACATGCAAGTAAGATATTACTGAAGATAATTCAGAAACGTTTGCAGCAGTATATTGATAGAGAACTTCCAGAGGTTCAAGCCGGATTCAGAAGAGGACGTGGAACAAGGGATATCATAGCTGTTGTCAGATAGATCTTGGCTCAAGGCAAAGAATACCAGAAAGATGTTTACTTGAGTTTTATTGACTATGCAAAGGCATTTGATTGTGTGGATCATGACAAATTATGGACGACATTGAGAAGAATGGGAATTTCCGAGCACTTGATTGTACTCATGAGGAATCTGTACCTTGACCAGGAGGCTGTCGTTCAAACAGAACAAGGGGACACTACATGGTTTAAAATCAAGAAGGGAGTGCGTCAGGGTTGTATTCTTTCTCCACACTTATTCAATCTATATGCTGAGCAAATAATCCAAGAAGCTGGACTATATGAAGAAAAACGTGGTATCAGGATTGGAGGAAGAATCATTAACAACCTGAGATATGCAGATGACACAACTTTGCTTGCTGAAAGTGAGGATGACTTAAGGCACCTACTGATGAAGGTTGAAGAATACAGTCTGCAGTATGGATTACATCTCAACATAATGAAAACAAAAATCCTCACAACTGGACCAATGAGTAGCATCACAATAAATGGAGAGAAGATTGAGGTTGTCAAGGAATTCACGTTGCTTGGTTCTACAATCGATGCCAACGGAAGCAGCAGTCAGGACATTAGACGACGTGTAGCATTGGGAAAGTCAACTGCGAAGGAACTGTTTCAAGTGCTGAGGAGCAAGGATATCTCCTTGAGGACTAAGGTGCGCCTGACACAAGCCATGATATTTCCAATTGCCTCGTATGCATGTGAGAGCTGGACAATGAATAGGGAGGACTGAAGAAGAGTTGATGCTTTTGAGTTGTGGTGCTGGCGAAGAATGCTGAAAGTACTGTGGACTGCTAAAAGAACTAACAGATCTGTCCTGGAGGAAGTGCAGCCAGAATGCTCCTTGGAAGCAGGAATGGCCAGACTTCGTCTCACTTATTTTGGTCATGTTGTAAGAAGGGACCATTCCCTGGAGAAGGATGTCTTGCTTGGTAGGGTGGAGGGTCGACGAAAGAGGGGGAGGCCTTCAGGGAGATGGATTGATACAGTGGCTGTGATGATGGGCTCGAGTATAGCAGGGATTGTGGGGCTGGCGCGGGATCGGGCAGTGTTTCGTTCTGCTGTGCATGGGGTCGCTATGAGTCGGAAACGACTCAACGTCACTTAACAACAACAACAACAAATAGCTAATTCTTTAAATGGGAGCTCTGGTAGCATAGCGCCTAAGGCACTTGACTGCTAATCAGAAGGCTGGTGGTTCAAACCCACCAGCCACTCCTCAGAAGGAAGATGGGGCAAATCTACTTCCTTAGTGATACTGCCTCGGAAACCCAAGGAGGGGTCAGGTCTGACTTGACAGCACATAACAACAACATAGCAAATTCTTTAAAAGTATAATGCTTCATGTAGACATTCTTTTCTAATTAGGCTAAACTATTTTTTGGTTCAAAGATGACTTTTGGGGAGAGTTACAGTTCAAGGTTTAAAGATTTCCTCAAGGTAATAGTCTCACAGGGTCATGCAATCTCAATGGCTCCAGAAAGTCTGGATTCTATAAAAATTTACAAATAGCATTTTAAAGATATTTCTCCACCTAAAATGAAGAGCGAAATAATTTTCAAAGCTTTGGCTATTTAACTAGTAAGTACTTTTAAGCCAGCACAACAATTGGAATTCTAACTTTAAAAAATGATCAAACACAAGATTATCAACTGTGTTTGTTTTTTTACAGCTGCCTTTTTTTCTTTTCTTAAGTCAGGGTCTCGACAGGTATGGAGTAAGAATAACAAATGGAGCATGAACCCTAACCCCACAACGTCATCCCATGACAGACTCTTGAATTACCTAATCCTGTGGTGTGGTCTCCTATCCGATACATATTTGGTTTTACTTTCACGCGACTCCAGCCTGGGCCTTCTTTATCTTGGTAAAAGTTGCAGAGATCTTCCTCAAAATGGCAGCTCACTTCCACAGCACTGAAGGGAAGCTCTAGGGAAAGGAAAACTAGATGTAAAGAGTACCAAACTCCAGGACTTCAAAGAACTACATCAACAGGTTGACAAATATTGGTGCCCAGGGTGACCAGAGAAGAACACAGCAAAATATTTTTACGTGAATGGCATACTGACAGGTTAGCATCAAACACTGGTGTTTCAGCATGACAAGAAAATTGTTCTTTTCCTCTCTTATTTTTATCAAAATAAAAAAGTACCAGAGTTCAAAAGAAATTTCCTTTCAGGATGTACCAGCTGCCAACATTGGTTCACATACTTCTTCACAATTCAAAAATCATTCATATTGAATGATTTTTCTCATCAAAATAGAAGAGAAAGAAAAAAAAAATCAGGATTTTAAGGAATTCTTCATTTCCCTCTGAGACAAATATTTATAAAATAATATTTTCCAGAAAAAAAATTTCGTTTGTTGATCAAACTCAGGGTCAGAAGCACAGTCATTGTCTACTTATAATTGACATGATTGACATAATTTATGTGTCTACTTATAAATGAGTAGTAGGAGCTGATCTGGTTGAAGAAAGTCATTACGCAGTTGAAATCATACAGTTCATAAAGTCATACCAATCCCTGGGCTGCTATTGTTTTGGCCTTGCTAAGTTTTGGTAGGGTTTATCCTGGTCTATAAATATCATCTCAGCCCAGATTGGCTAGAACAAGTAGGACACAGAAGTCTGCTCTTTTGAGAATAGTTTTGGTTCCATTAGCCAGTGACTTGTACACCTCACTGTTGAGATTGTCCTCTGAGTCCAGAGGGAAGGTGGCTGCAGTAGTTTGCGGCACAGTTAGGTGGCCAGGGGTGATCCTGTTGTGTATATTAACTCACACTGGGTCTAACACTCTACAGCCAGGGAGAAACGGGGATGTTTAAAGTAAGTGGAAAAATACCCATCTAGAGAAACATTTGTGTTCTGGAAGAGGTGATGTGAGGAAATGAGGAGATGTTCAAGGACAAAGATCACTATATTTTCACATTACCAATTTTCAAAGCAAGAAAATATTCAAGTGGGTTGAGGAACTGGTTCCTATTAAAGGGAACCAAAGAAGCCTGACAACCAAATGCAACAAGGGACCCAAGATTCAAGCTTGGTCCAGGAAACCAATTGCTATAAATGACATTATTGGGGCAATTGATGAATTCGGTGTATGGACGTAAATTAGAGAATATTGTATCAATGTTAAAGTTCCTGAACATCAGAATTCTCTTTGGAGGATGTCATTGTTCTTAAGAAATACACACCTAAGTATTTAGGGGCAAAAGGGCAGGATGTCTTCCGTCTACTCTAAAATGGTTAATAAAGCAACTGTTAACAATTTGCAGAGTGAGGTGAAGGATATAAAGGAGCTCTTTACACTATTCTTGCATTTTTTGCCTGAGTTTGAAATAACCCAAAAAACAGACCAAAAAAAAAAGGTAACTAAGTAGTATGCCCTAAGAGATACACAGGAGCACAGCCTGATAAGCCAGTGAGGAGAAAAGGAAATGAAGAGAACTCTCCATGTTCTGCCATGATTATAAATTAGCCTATACAGTGCTCTGCCTGATTCTGTAGGCATCAGTGTGTATCTTTAAGCCATGAAGATACAGTCCCTGAAAAACTAATTTGATATCACACAAACAATGCTCTTTTGAAATTCTCCCATGGTGATTGGAGACTCTGGGAAGCCTTTTGCTGATCTTCAGTATTAGTCACCCCTCTGTTACCTGGCAATGCAAAAACAATGAATATTCAAGGTCTACCAATGGCTGGCTAGCTCGGGGAATGGCATGGCATTACCAAAAGCCATGCACACAGACCAAGCAAGAGGTCTGTGGAATTATTTGTCAGGACGGATCAGCTGCAAGAGAACCATAGCCCATTTATTAGCTGTGTAGGAGGGGACAGGTTGTTGTTGTTGTTGTTATTTGCCATAGAGTCGGCCCCCGACTCCTAGTGACCCCTCCTTGGGTTTCCGAGGCAGTTATCACTACAGAAGTAGGATTAACCAACCTTCCTTCCGAGGAGCGGCTGGTGGGTATTAAATCTTGAAAGTAAGCAAAGATCAGTTTTCTTCAAAGGTGATTCACATAGCTAAGATTTTTCTGATGAGAGGATTTTATCAGGGCTTTGAACCACTTCATTCCAGTTTGACTCCACACAGAGAATTTACATTTCTATCCCAGATATATTGAATCAAAATCTACATTTGAACAAGATATGTAAGAATCACCTGGGGACACAGGGACAAGGTAACCACAGGGAGGAAGTGGGAAAAGATCTGTTGCACTTCAGGGAATATAATCAGTGTCACAAAACAAAATGTGTACAAACTGTTGAATGTAAAACAAATCTGCTGTGTAAAATTTCACCCAAATTAACTAAAAAAAAAAAAAAAAAGAAAGAAAGAAAGAAAAGGAATCACCTGGAAATATATAAGAACCACTTGGGAGTCTTGTTAAAATGTATTCTGATTCAGGTCTGGGGTGGAAATGCAAATTCGCATTAGGGGGTTGAACCAGAATAAATCATTTTGAAGCCCTTGGCTTTTGTTAAATAGCTAGTCCTAGGAACAGATTTGCCTGGGGTCCTGGAATGTTCTGATAAAAAGAAAATCTCATTTGCTTAACTCAAAGTCTAAATCTTTTCACCCAAATTCCAATTCAAGAGAGCATCTGATTCTTGAAGATTGGGCCAAAGGGCTGTTTGTGACCCACCATGAGCTCTGAAATTCACCAGAGATCTGAGATGGATGGAAAGCCTTTGCTTGAGGCTTCCTTGGAGGTGTGAGTCAAGTGAAAATCACAGATTGAGCTAGTGAGAGAGCTAATGACTTATTTGAGGCATAGGGAGGAATCAGCATCAGTTATCAGTTATGGGGAGGGGAGAAAGAAACAAGACATCTTTAAGCAAGGTACCAAAAAGCATCATAAAATATAATGTTTAGTAATTACTCACTTCTTGACATTTGAGTGTTAGAAATGAGAGACTTTGAAGATGATCTCATTAGGGAGAGTGAGTTGCAGTTTGAAAAGAACAGTTGGGAGTGTCTCATATCCTTTCTCCATGGAGTTAATGGAGCTGAACTCAGCATTAGTCATAAAGATCTAGAAGTCTCTTCAGTCCCTCTGGTACTGAAGAGATATTGGGTGCAGTGTGTTCTTTAGGCTGCTAACTTGCAAGGTAGTTTTATGTTAGCATGAGCCAGGCCAAAGACAGGCTGAGACAGCTCACAAATGGCTTAAGACGGTGAGTGGGACTCTGAAACCATGATGGAACAGGGGCATGGCCATTGACCAGGATTTGGAGACCCTTGGGGCATTTGAGCTAAGGAAGGTTGTGGCAACTTTAGCTGCAGCACAGTCAACAACTGGCATTAGGTTCCAATTAGACAAGACATCTGGGCAGGGTGTTGTTAATCTGAGCTACTAATGATCAACATTGGGATTCAGACCCAGGTAGACATCTGAGGGATATATCCCAGCCACTGTCCTGGGTGTGGGATAGACCCACACCCAGAGAGGATGTTGAGCTGCCTGTGAAAGGCACAGCAGTCACACCTCTGTTTTGGACTGAGCATTAAGGCAGGATCCCTAGAACTGGATGGGATCACCTTGAAGTGATGAGAATTCAAGGAATTACAGACCGAAAGGAAAGTTTATTCCTATGATCTAAATTCCAGCCCAAATTCGGGAGTGGGGATTGTGGGTGGAAATGGTGGCATGTGCAGGGAAGTGCTGTAACTCAAGAGAGGAGGGTTTTGCTGTTCTCTGGAAGTCATCCTGGGGGTATACTTGATGAGTGACATGACACTGGTGTTTAACACCTGTGACTAGGCTACAAGTCTCAGGTCTGGGAGCCTGGATTAAAACTAAGTCCAACCAGATGGTGGGAATGATGTTCATATGCTAGAATAATTCCCATCTCAGCCTACTAGGGAGATGAAGGAAGAAAACATTGGATCCAGCTGGCAAAAGCAGAGGAAACAAGTCTGGAGTTAACCAAGATAAAGAAAAAATGTTGATACCTGTTATGAAACAGAAGGGCATAAGCTATTTGTGAAATGTAAGATGAAGTATGAAAACGCAAGGGCTCACCAGCTCCTTAGGCTTGGGATCTGACCCCTGGCTGTTCAGTGAAAGACATCCAGCTGACACATTCATCAAGGCAGTGCCCTTTGCTGATTCTCTCTTATGTCAATTTCACCCACTGTGTTCCACAATGAATGGAAATATCTTGACAATTAAGTAAATAATATTAAGTATCATGACGAACCATTTTCTGTGTGTCATACTCTAGGCTATGGTCTTCATAGACACTAACTCATCAATCTTCCCAACAACTCTTTGAAACAAATTTTTCCATTTTATCATCCTGAGGAACTCTTGTGACATGGTGCCTAAGGCATTTAACTGCTCACCAGAAGATTGGTGGTTCAAACCCACCAGCTGTTCCATGGAAGGAAGATGAGGTGATCTACTTCCATAAAGATTTATTGCCTCAGAAACCCAATGGGGGTTGCTATGAGTGAGAAGCAACTCGATAGCAGTGAGTTTGGTTTGGTTTGGCTATCCTCATCCTATAAAAGTGGAAACGGAGTCTCAGGTTAAAGGATAAGGTCATGGTCACACAGCTTATAAGTGGCTGAGAAGGGATATGACTCCAAAATTCTGACTCTTGAGCATATTGCTATGATCACACAATAAAACTTGGGAAGAACAGTATTTAAAGCCATGTTAGTATGGTGGGAAATTCTGAAGACCAAACATGGACCTTCAGTTAACTTTATAAAAGAGGGTATCTCTGGAGGTCCGTGCAGAGGGAGAGTCTTTATGTGGGCTGGTTTTACAGACTGATGGGCCTCCAGCTCTCTTAACAAAGAGTCGTTGTTTTATTGGACTCTTTCTTTTCACCAGTTGTTCTGGTTACCTAAGGCTGCTCTGACAGGAATACACCACAAATGGGATGGCCTTAACAAACAGGGGTTTATTCTTACAATTTGGGGGCTTTAAATCCAAGTTTAAAGTACCAGGCTCTAGGGGCTGGGTGGAAGCCCCTCAACCTTGGGGTCCAGCTCTGCCTCCTGCTCCCGGCCCAATGGAGCTAGAGGCATTTCTGCTGCTGGCTGCTGAGCCTGAAAAGCCCCAAGGTTGACAAGGAAAAAGGCACAGTCCCGATGTTACCAATCCACATGGCAGGCCATTAACTTAAGTCCACTGTAAGTCCCAAGGTCGGCAGAGCATAGCAGGTTGCTAAGCAATGACACGGCTACATGCAGGGTCCAAGTGTGCCATAGGCTAGAGACCATTCTCAAGGCTTCTCCTTACATACAGGAAGCAGAGCATATCCCGAAGGTAGCTACTCAGCTGCTTATGGTAGATTCCACCATGGAGTTGATTGCCAGTCTCATTATGGGGAATAACTACCACCAGCTGCCCAGCCACTCAACAAGGCACAGCCAAGTTGACATACAAACATAACCACCACACCAGTCAAACCACCAGTGCAGTGGTAGAAAAGAGCTCAGCTATATGCTGTAGCTTTTCAAAAAGGAAAACATTTCTAAACAAGATTTCTAAGGTGGCTAAGACCTTCCAGCTGCCTCTTCACCCATTCTCCATAGTGAGATGTTGAATAAACAACTCTTCCCTCATATGTATAACTTGGAAATACAAAAGTGCAGAGTAACTGCCTAGTGACAGAGAAGAGGAACTTCTACAAATAACGATAAAAGGTGAAAACACTACTAACATAACTAAAATATTAACTGATGGGATCAGGGAGACGCCAAGTTTAGAAAAGTAAAACAATTTGGATTTTGTGTTTTGTCAAATTTAGAGGCTCTTAGAATCTTTGATTATTGTTTGTATTAAATCATTTTAGAAAACATGTAAACTCAGTCTGGTTCTATCTGTTCTACTGTTTCGTTTTGTAATAGAATTAGTGGGAAAAAAATTTAGTTCTAGCAAATTAGTAGGCTTCTCTTTAATTGGAGAGTGACAGTTTAGTTCAAGCAGAAAATATTTTTTTAGTCTCCTTGTTTGTAGAATATATCTGAAATAATATTAAGTTAGAAACCAATTCTGTCTTACGTAAAAGTCAAACTACAAGGGCCAAGTTCAAAATTTTATTTCCCATGCTCCAAAACCCTGAATAAGGACTCATTAATAAGATGGGATAACCAGTGTGTCCCTGGGGTCTCTCAAGGAAACAAATTCACTAAAAGGTAAGGCCAATTACATTTATCTGTGTTATCATTAATATATTGTCTTCCTTCTTGTTTTAAGATGTTTGCTTTCTGGTTCATTTTGGATCAAATTTTCCCAGAAATAAATATTCCTTCTCTCTTTTCCAAATACCAATTTTAGGAAAATTATAAACAAAATAATATACCTTGAAGTTTCACTTTGAAAGAGAAAGTAATTAAATTAAGAGCATATAATATTTACCCCAAACCATCATAAAACCAAAACCAAACTCACTGCCATTGAGTCAGTTCCAACTCATAGCGACCCCTCCTCGGGTTTCCAAGGTGGTATTTTTACAGAAGTAGATTGCCCAGTTTTCCTTTCGAGGAGTGGCTGGTGAGTTTGAACCACCAGCCTTCTGGTTAGCAGTCAAATGCTGTAGGCACTATGCTACCATATCAAATACTAAAATCTTTAATAAATGAGGATATTGATAAAACTTGGATGCATAAAATTAGAATTTTTTTTTATAATTCTATTGAGTAGATTTTGAAGGGAGCTCTGGTAGTGTAGTGCCTAAGGCATTTGACTGCTAACCAGAAGGTTGGTGGTTCAAACCCACTGGCCACTCCTTAGAAGGAAGGTTGGGCAATCTACTTCCGTAGTGATACCACCTCAGAAATCCACGGAGGGGTTGCTATGAGTCAGATCGACTCGATGGCAATGAGGTTTTTTTTTTTTTTTTTTAGATTTTGACAATTTTTTTCACCTACCCATCCACCTGTCTATGGACTCAGATATCCTTTAAAGTGAAAGGTGGGGTGGGAAGGAGTCAGTATTGTTGAATTTTCCTTTCCTAGCACGTAGGGAAGATAAAAGCTCCTTTACACAGGACTATTGGCCTGCAGTGTCAGAAAAATTATGTTCACTCAGGGACACCAAAAAAAAAGTATACCTGAAAAAAAGACTATTCAGTTAAATAATTTCTGAAGGATGAGACGAGGGGAAAGGTGAGAAAATCAGAGGGAATTAGAGCAATAGATGCCGACCACAGGCATCTATTAAGAAAGGAAAATTCCAAATGTAAAGAAGAAAAAGAAAATACTTACTTGTGTGATTTTGGCAGTGAACAGGAGAAAAAGAAATATCATCCAGGGCAACATACCCTCCTTTGGGACCATTGAAAGCAACTTCAAAAATAACCTGCAGAGGAAAATGATATGTCACGTGATTATGTATTATCTGTTGGCCTTAGCGCTCTTAGCCAGGATTTAAAAAGGCATGTCCATCAAGCCAGGTGATGTTAAGTACCTACAGAATCATACAGGAGCTTAGACAACCCCCTCCTCAATAAATACTAAACCCTCAGTTTCATTTTACTTTCCTTGAGTGTCGGCTAATATACCTATGTCACTTTCTACAGAACTATGGAACCGACAATTAGCATTATGAACTTCAGTGAAAAGAGAAATAGGCTATGTGCAGAAAGCAGAATAGGTTCCCTGCCCCCTGCCATTCACATGGAACAAAGCCCCTCTAAGGCCCTTTTTCTTCTTCCTTCATGGAATTTTATGTGATGCTCTGGGCAGAGATGCAGCAGTCAGAGATGATTACCATGATGGCCTGAGTGAATCAGGCCCAGAAATTCTATGCACGGATGTTTAGGATTTTAGCATGTCCAGGCACATTTGATTGGTTAGACAGAGTACAGGTTTAATGAATTCAATCTCTTTATTTTTGCTCTCTTCCCTGCCACAGACTTTAACTCTGAACTCCATCGACCACCTTCTGCCTGTGACCACTGGGATAAGGCATGTTCGACACAGAAGTCACTGCTACTGGGAAAATCACTCATGCGTGCAGTCCACTTTGGGTAAATTGATAACGTGAGAATATTCAGTGTTCAGCAGTGGTTACAAACTCTTACTCGTACAAGGGCCAGGCAGGTAAATGCATGATGGGGTCTGGATGTGATGCAGACTGAAAGCATGCGGACTGGTAAATTGGAGAAGCCATGCCCTGTCTAAAGGGGGCACTGCTTCAGAGCTCCTGTCAGGTGCTGACGTGTAGGAATTCAGGCTTCAAGACTCCATCTAGCAAATTGTCAAGAGGACTTGGATCGTTTGATTTCATTTGAAATCTTTGGATTTTTCAATGTTGGCAATTCAAAAACTAAATTAAAGTGAAAAACTCACTATGGCAACCAGACAAATCAGTGTGAGCTAGATTTGACCCACAGGGTTAAGAGAACAGTATCTTGGAAGCAGACAGACCAGAGTTCAAATTCCATTTCTGTCACTTACTAGCTAGGTGACCTTGGGTAAAAGGCTAAGCCTTTTGAAGTATGGATTTTCTTAACTGTAAAATAGACATAGTAACAACACCTATCTTATAGGACTGTTGAGGAGATTAAACAAAATAATGTATATAAAGATATTAGCAGAGGATTAACCAGTGACCAGTTGCCAGCAATTCAACTCCTACTCATGGTGAAGTCATGTGTGTCAGAGCAGAACTGTACTCCCTTAGGGTTTTTAATGGCTGATTTTTCAGAAGTAGATCACCAGGCCTTTCTTCCAAGGCACCTCTGGGTAGACTTGAACCTCCAACCTTTCAGTTGGCAGCTGAGTGTGTTAACCATTTGTACCACCCAGGGACTTCAGCACAGGATTAGGTGCATAATAAACTCTGAACTAAACTAGTGTCTATTCCTCCAGTCTGACCTCTTGAATTCATATTCAGGTTTGCATCCAAAGTTAGTCACTAATTAGCTTGAGCACCCCACCCCACTTCTTGCCAGGCCTCAGTGCCTTAATTTTTGGAGAAAAAAAAAATAGAGTTTGGACAAGATGATTCTTAAGGTCACTTTCAGATGAACAACAGTGGCCCACAGGACCCTCAACTTGACTCTCCAAGATCCAAGGAAAGTCCTTCCCAGCTTGCTTCTGGCAAAGAGGAAAGGACTTGAATGAAGGGAACAGGTGTGGACATATGAGAAGGGAGAAGCTAAGTTGACAAATGAACACAGATCCATGACATTTAGTTCTCAAGGCACCAGCTGATAAAGAAAATGAATGACAGACTTGATCTTACTTAGCAGGTGGAATCAGAATAATTTTTCTGATCAAAATATGCTAATCATTGCTTATGTGGCAATGTGTCCTCCCTTGTTCAGAAAGAGAGTCTTAAATATTTTTCTCTTATTTAAAAAATTCATTTGAGAATGTGACGACATTAAATTCACTGACTCCTGTAGAACAAGATTCTTTTCCTGGCAATTGGAGAGAGCAAACATTGCCAGGCAATGGATTAAGACTACTGGAGCAAAAGTGCACAGGTGTAAACCAAAAGGATATATACTGAGGTTTAATAGTGCTCATAATTGCAACTTTTCAAGTATTGCTTTAAGAAAATCAGCAAAGTCTCACTCATACAAATGTTATAGAGGAGTTTATAGTTGGATGAAAGGAGTTTGCAAAGAACATGCTGTCACAATGTGCATGTAATACAAGGAAAAATCCCTGAAGCAGTGTGTGCATTTCTTTTCCTCCCTGTAACAAAGACTTCCAGAAAATTTTCCACTTTGCAAGAGCAAAGTGAGTTCCAGTGACACTTTGGGATATGAACTAATAATACACATTCTGCAAAAGGCACTGTGCTGTCTCTGAAGCTCTTGGGAGGGGGGCAGATATGAAGGGGGTCAGGGCAGCTACAGGCACACAACCAGTAGACAGAGTATGTCAGAAACCAAGACCCAACTCCTAATGTTGTTCACAGCCCCACATCAGGAGAGCAGATGGCACCACCAGAAAACAGTAATAATCTGCTTCTTTTGCATTTTAAAGAGAACTGGGGACGGTATTGCAAAATTCACAAAGTGAAAAGTGAGCGACGTTAATAAATCGTGGTGACTAAGACTCTACTTATGGCTACAAATTTGCAACAACAATGTTGCACCCACTGATTCAAGAGGTCCTCTGGGGTCCTCAGACACAGCTGAGCCTCCTCCATCAGCAATCGGTCAGATTGCTCCAGAACTTTTCTAAGTGCTCTGGCACTCAGCAGCTGCGTGACCTAGAAAAAATGTTAAACTTCTTGGACTCTGTTTTCTTTTTTCCTGTTTATAATGTGGGATTGACTTTATCTACTTCATTGGGTTGCCGTAAGTAAAACCCAGTTGCTGCCAAGTTGATTCCGTCTCATGGTGACCCCATGTGTGTCAGAGTAGAACTGTGCTCAATGGAGTTTTCAGTGGTTGACTTTTCTGATGCAGATGGACATGGCTTTCTTCCAAGGCATCTCTGGGTGAACTCAAAGCTCCAACACTTTGGTTAGGACCTAAGCATGTTAATGGTTTGCACCTCTCAGGGGACTCCTGTTGTAAATACTGGAATACACATGTAGATACAGATATGTATCATTCTATGTGCTTATAAAAAAGTCTGCAAGATGACAACTCAAAAAATTAGACAGGAACAAGTGGCAATGAGTTTATGTTACTAGAGAAGGAACAACTCAGAGAAGGAGGATGAAAATGGTTGCACAGCTTGAAAATCATAATCGTTGTCAGTGAATTGTACATGTAGAAACTGCTGGATTATTGCATGTTTTGCTGGATATATTCTCAACAACAAAATAATTAAAATTTAAAACAGAAAACTATTAAAGATTCAAAAATTTAAAAAGTCTGCAAGGATAAACACAAAAATGTTCATTGTCCTCATTCTACAAGGTTGGCTGAGAGTGTTTTAGTTTGCTTTGCTTCCCTGAATTTTTTAATTTTCTGCATTTGTATTTATCACTTGTCTAACAATTCAAAATTTAAAACCTAAAGTGTCAAGCTTTGGTTCAAATTAAAGTCACAATAGTAAGTTTATTTCTGATTTTGTGGTAAAATTTATACTGTAAAGGGGAACATAAGGAAATAAGTAACTTTTTTTTTTTCTAGAAAGACAATTCTTTCAAGTAAGAGAAGCTTCAAAACTCCTTTCA
Source organism: Orycteropus afer afer (assembly GCF_000298275.1). Classification (NCBI taxonomy): domain Eukaryota; kingdom Metazoa; phylum Chordata; class Mammalia; order Tubulidentata; family Orycteropodidae; genus Orycteropus; species Orycteropus afer. The sequence goes on along the minus strand of NW_006921592.1, from coordinate 1,230,330 downwards.
AGGAATGGAAGGTTCAAGAATCAGTTTTCCTGAGAAGGCTCTGGTCTCCTCTTTACAACTGCCCAAGATCTTAGTACAAGGTTTAGACGGAGAATGTGCCCAAGACGTCTAGTTGCCTAACTAACATTTCTACATTTATCCTGATTAAAAGCCTCTCCTGCTAGAAAATGAGGTAATAAAAGAGAAACAACCAAAACCCACTGCCACTGAGTCAATTCTACCTCATAGCCACCCTATAGGACAGAGTAGAACTGCCCCCATAGGGTTTCCAAGACTGTAAATCTTTACAGAAGCACACTGCCTCATCTTTCTCCTATGGAGCAACTGGCAGGTTTGAACCACCAACCTTTTGGACAGCAGCCCAATATTTTAACCACAGTAGCACCAGAGCCCCCCAAAAGATAAAAGGAGAAAAGAATATTCAAAGGAAGAAGGAAAGTGGAGGAGGCCAAGGAAGGGAAAAGAAAGGTTAAGATTGAGACACCGTAGAAAATAAGGAGTGTGGAATTTGTATAGAATCCCTTGATCTCCATGCCTGAGGGCAGTCAGGGCTGGGCACACCTGGCTCACCTACCTCCATGGGATAAGGCGCACTGAACTCGACCTCTGCGAGGTTCCAGGCCGCGTTCCCTGGATTGTTCATTTTCCAGATCTCCTCATAAAGGCCAGTCGTATCCCGTGTATAAACGGAAAAGATATTATCATTTCCCTGCTGGAGTTGGTAATAAAATGACAAGCAGCCAGACATGGGGGCTGTGGTCATCGGGGAGATGAGCTGAGCCACTTCCTGGAAGTGCTTGACGTAAACTGAGTCCACGTACATGTAGTGACCTGAAAGAATTACACAGAGAAACAGCATAAGACACACCAGGGTATTTTCAGAGAAAATGACATGTCTTCATTTACTTCAAGGGCTATAATAGCACAGACAGCTAGGGGCCTGGAAGAGGTCTTGAGGCAGAGTGTTGGTGGGGACAAAAGAAACCTGCTGCTAGGAATGCACCTGAGAGAGAGAAGAACACAGTTGCTGCACTGGCTAGAAGCTGGATCAATTAGCAGTGGAGAGGCCAGCCAGGAGGCTAAAGGCAGAGGCCTACAGGGCTGAGAAGGGGCTTCAGGACCAAGAGCCTATCCTGAGTGGGCCAAGAGAAGGTCTGTCCTAGGGGCTGAGAGGAGGTCAGCATGCCCAAGAAAGGGTATGCATGGTAGACGGAAGGGCTTGCTTGCTTGCAAGACTGAGAGGAGCCAAGCAGGCTGGCCTGCACTGAAGAAGGGAGGGATGCGCTCTCCACTTTCAGGGAGCTTTTCAAACCTTGCCTACATGCTTGCTGATCCTGAGTCGTAGCTTATTGATCCTGATCCCAAGTTGTACCCTGTTACTTCCCTAATAAATCACCTAACTGTAAGTACGGTCTGTGAGTTCTATGTGGTCATTACAACGAATTATCAAACCCAGCAGAGAGAAGTAAGGAGTGCTGTTGGGTGGATGGCTGATGTCAGAATTGGTAAAAAGGCTGGAGAGTAGAGATATATCTGGCCACTACTTCAATGAAATCAGCTTGGGGCTGATGGTGATTCTTCTTCTGAAGTTAGAGGGTGTCAGGCACTACTGGAACATTTCACCATGAGTTGATATATGTTGAAGGTGGGTGATGGGAACATGGGGATTCATTGTGCCATGCTAAATACAGGATAATAACTACTTTTTTCTAAATTTTAATTTTAGTAAAATATATACACATAAAGGGGAAAATCTATTGTATGTAAAGAGTTTGACAAATTTTCACAAATCCAACCATGTAAAGAAGCAGAACATTATCCCAGCCTTCTCTGAGTGACAGGAGCTCTGGTGGTACAGTGGTTAAGACATTCAGCTGTTAACCAAAAGGTTGGTGGTTTGAACCCACCAGCCACTCCATAAGGAAAAGATAAGGCAGTCCGATTTTGTAAAGACTGATGGCCTTGTAAAGCCTATAAGGCAGTTCTACTCTGTCCTGTAGTGTCACTATGAATCAGAATCAACTGGGTGGCTGTGGATTTGATTTTGGTTTGGGTCTTTGAATGATAAGACTTCTAACAGCATACCACCTGTCCTTAAAAGGGCAAAGGACTTTTCTGTAACTTCTTTTACAATTAAAATAGTGTTACCCCAGTATGTTTTTTGAGTGAAACTAGAAGATTCTGAATTCAAACTAATTGGAAATTGGTACCTTGTTAGTAGAACATATAGGTCAGTTAACGTTGCATATGAGGTGAAGATTTTGGAAGGTTGACCCTGTGATACCACTCTTGACAAGGCCTTGGTGGCGTTTTGGTGGCCTGGGGAAACCATGTGACAAAAGCAGGAGAGCCTGGGCTTTGGCATTGAAGAGTCTGAATGCTGCTGCAACTTTTATTAGCTCTGTTCCCCTGAACAACTTGGCCTCAATTTCCTAATCTCTAGAAAGAGAATCAAAGAGTTTCCTCATAGAGTTGATAAGAGTATTAAATGAGATTATGTATGTTTAGCTTGTGCATGGCCTGTTACAATTGCCTAATATAATTATACAGATTATGAAATGAAGTAATGCCATTGATGAATGTAGTACCATACTTGTCTCATAGTTTGTTTTATACACATGATACCTCTTACTATTAGCAATTTTGTGTCAATTTATTTCAGTTGCAATGACAGAGAGGTGCTGTACAATGTAGCTTCAATAGAATGGACTTGCTATTTACAAGGTCAGAACAATGAAGGGTTTGGTATCTTTGTTTTTATTACAGGCATATCTTGTTTCATTGTGCTTCACTTTATTGTACTTTGCAGATACTATTTTTTTTTTTTTTTAAGGAATTGAAGGTTTGTGTCAACCCTGCATCAAGCAAGTATATCAGTGTCATTTTTCCAATAGCATGTGTTCACTTCATGTCTCTGTGTCATGTTTCGGTAATTCTCACAGTATTTCAAACTTAAGCATGCTATTGCACACTTAATAGACTATAAAACCAAAACTCCCTGCTCTTGAGTCAATTCCAGTTCATAGCAACCCTATAAGGTTTCCAAGGTTATGTATCTTTTTGGAAGCAGACTGCCTCATCTTTCTCCTACAGAGTGGCTGGTGGATTCAAAGCAACAACCAGCCCAATACTTTAACCACAGCACCACCAGAGGTGTTTTAATAAACTATGGTATAGTGTAAATATAACTTAAATATGCACTGAGAAACCAAAAAATTCGTGTGATTCACTTCATTGTGATATTTGCTTTATTGTGGTGGTCTTGACCTGAACCTGCAGTATCTCTCAAGTGTGCCTGTACATGGGGCCTGGTTAATAACCATTTATTTCTCCTCAGCAAAAGAGCAGTATGATATTAGGAAGACTACGTTCATTCATACACTAAACATTTACTTTAAGCCTAGCTCACTGCCTGGTATATGGTAGGCCTTCAACAAATGGTTATTCAAAGCATGAATAAGATCTCAGCATGGCCCTCACACTGGCAGAGGGAAAGATGAACAGATCAAAGCTCACTTTCTCCTCATAGAGTATTGTCCAACCCTCTGAATGTTCTCTCTTGTTTGGGTATCACTATTCTTACCATCTCACCAAGTCATGTATCTGTGAATAAACATCAGGACCAGTTGTCATCAAGTTGACTCTAACTCATGGAGACCCCACGTGTGTCTGAGTAGAACTGCCCTCCACATAGTTTTCAATGGCCGATTTTTAGGAAGTAGATCACCAGCCCTTTCTTCCAAGGCATCTCTGGATGGACACGAACCTCTAACCTTTTGGTTAGCAGCCAAGCTTGTTAACTATTTGTACCACCAAGCAACTCTACACAACTGTGAATAAACAGATCACCGATTCAGATGCTTAGAGGAGCCGGCCAAGTTGAGGATATGAGTGAGGTGATTTAGGGCAGGGAGATAATAAACCAACCCCAAACCAAACTCACTGCTGTCAAGTCGATTCCAACTCATAGTGACCCCCCCTTGGGTTTCTGAGGCTGTATCTCTACGGAAGTAGATTACCCATTCTTCCTTCTGAGGAGTAGCTGGTGGGTTTCACCCACCAGACTTCTGGTTAGCAGTCAAATACCTTAGGCACTATGCCACCAGAGCTCTCAGGGAGAAAACAGAGAGTGATAAACCAGTTACTATCATTTGAAATCATATTTCACCAACAATGAGAAACAGGAATCAAGCTTCTCTTGAAAAAGCAGAGAATCTGATAGCAGTGAGCTTACATTTTCATGCAGCAATAATCAGCTGGTGGTAAAGTGCCATGGCCCCTTGGCTGGGTCTATGTTCTTCTGCCAACCATTGAGCTGACAGCCTCCGCTCACAGCTGGTGACATCCAACCCAGCGCTGCCCATTCTTCCCAAAGAAGCTCCAAATCCAGATTTTATGCAAAATCCATCCATTTTTAAATGATGCTCCTTCCTTCCTGCCTCCTGGCCATAATTTTTTAAACTTTATGTGCACTGAATTAAACATATCTGCAAAAGATACAGCTGATGGAATCACACTTTGCAACTTCTGGGAAGGGATTTTAAAGGAAGGATCAGAATGACAATCTGACTTGACAGAATCAAAGAAATTCCTCTCTATTTCAAGCTCGAGTGCCCACTAAGGCACTCCAAGTGGCCAGCCGGCCTCAACTACAACATCTAGTAATCCCTTGGATTAGAAAAAGAACTTCCAGGGCAGTTCCGGAACTTTTGTTTTCAAACAATGTGGCTAACCAGTATTCTCCAAAGATTGCCCTTGGCTTGGCCACATACAAAAGGCTTGCTCCGACTCCACAAGGAACGGAAAACTCATGTGATCAGTTAGCCTCTATAACACTCCTCTGTTCATTGAGAACTCAAATCAGTATCAAAGTCAAGATGACGAATTTAAGTCTTACCAATGAAACAGAATCCAGCTGTAAGATATTCCACAGAGGGTGCTGGGTAGAGGAGAGTTATAAGACTTTATTTTCTATTCTCAAGACCTTACTATGGGGCCATGGGGGTGGGCTGCTCAGACCCTCAAGAGGACCATGGCTACCTCACCTTTGGATCTACAATCATGCCCATTCCAAGGCCATGCTACTGCAGGCAGCTCCTGGCCAGGGACCAAGCATAGGAGGGCTACTAGATCAGGGCCATTCTGCCTGTCATTGGGCTCCTCAGCAACTCCCCACCAGCCTGGCCTATCTTCCTTCACAGGTGGCAGACTTGCATTCTGTGTAGAAGGCTCTCCCTACCCAGGGCCTCATTATGACTTTCACGGGCCTTGGGCTCTTTTGCTGTCATAGGCATCTCCTCCATAAACACAGACTAAAAATTATATTTTATGACTACATTGATATAAAGACAATATATTTCAGGTGGAATCCATTATTATATATTAATTATTATTATTAAGGTATTCTAGAAATCCTATGGGGTTTCTACTCTCTCACATGGGGTTGGCATGTGTCAAAAATTGACTCCACAGCACACAATAACAATACCATTACTCATTTTTCCTTCTGATTTGAAAATAAATTAAAACATTTTCTGGACCCTAAAAGGGCCAGTGCTCCTAGCACTGTGCCTCCTGTACCTCATGAGTAATTTGGCCCTGTGCCCACCTATTCCAGCTGCATCCCCCTTTATCCTCCACAACCATCTCCCTCAATGAACCTTTTTCCCACCTCATTCCTGCTGACTGTCTGCTTCTTGGAGGACTCAAACTGACACAGTCAGGAAGAGGGAAATCACTTTCAGGGTAAGGAGAATCCCCAGAGATCCTGGAAGACTCACAGTGAATCGGGGAGACTTCACAAATCAATCCACCTGAAACAATTCATTCCTCTTCCTGAGTGTATAACAACTGTTGACTTAGAGAAATTTCCCACACCCCACCCTCATAAATTCTTCCTTATAGTTGGCAGTATCTGATGCTGTTAGGTGCTAGTGAGTTAGGTCTCGCTCATAGTGGCCCTATGCACAACAGAATGAAACACTGCCTAGTCCTGTATCACCCTCAAAATCTTTGCTATGTTTGAACCCACTGTTGTGCCCACTGTGTCAATCCAAGTAGGATATCTGATTATCTTTGAAAAATGGCTTCTCACTTGCTGCGTGGACAGTATTTTAATCCCTGAATTTGCAACTTTAAGGGTCTCACTAACAACTCATGTACCTGACACTAGGCCAAGTGAGCCACAATCACATTTCTGACCCAAAAAATATCCAACAAACACAATGCGACCTCCCCAAAGTGAGTCAGAGAGGCTGCTGGGAATAAGACCAGGACTGCTGAATCAAGTCTGATATGCAACCACTAGACCAGACCACATTCTGTTGCCTCCTTTTCCTTCTCAGTCATTCATATGTTGCCAAAGTTTGGTACTACTTGTCCACTATCTGAGTAATACTAAGTATCTCACTGGGATACATAAGATGGCTCATCATGACTTTTATCATTGCAGTTGAACAGAAAGGGATGATTCAGAAATCACCTTCTCAGGTGTCTGCCCCAGGAGGCAGGCTGGAGGACTGACAGCAAGCCTAGGTTGAGAGTGTCATCAGGTACAGGCTCCTCTGCAGAAGACAGCCAGTGGTTGGGGTGAGTGAAGGTGACATCTTGTGTACCTTTCCAATGGGAATAAAGAAAGTTGACTGGAGTCCTTAAGAAATTATGCCTAGTGTCTGATTTTATAAAAATTTGCTTGACCCAATTCAATGAAGCCAACCCAACCATGTGGCTCAGAGCCTCCAGAACTTGTGGGAGAGGCATTTTTGTCAGTTTTTCCAGGTTTAAGTAGGATGAAATTAGATATAGCTAGACCTTAGCTAAGGAGCTCTGGTGGTGTAATCTCTAAGGCACTTGAATGCTAACCAGAAGGTTGGTGGTTCAAACCCACCAGCCACTCTGCAGAAGGATGACTGGGCAATCTACTTCCATAAAGATTTACTGCCTCAAAAACACAAAGGGGGTTGCTATGAGACAGAATGAACTCAATGGCAGTGAGTTTGGTTTTTTAGGTTTAGACCTTAGCTGGACAAGATCCTGTAATCAATCAAATCCTTGGAGATCCTGAAGGCCACAGAAATTTTAAAATATTGAAATGAAAGAGTCTATGAAGGGGGCCTAACACCCATCTGTCAGTTTATTGGACTGAGGTGGCCTACATGTTGCTATAATTCTGGAAGCTTTGGCACTTGTATTTCAAATACCAGCAGGGTCACCCATGGTGGTCTCAGCAGAACTTCCAGACTAAGGCAGACTAAGCTACCTCCGTGTGTCAAGGTAAGAACTGTGTTTCTTAGTGTTTTCAAGGCTGTGACCTTTTGAAAGTGGAAAGCAATCTACTTCTGAAAATTAGCCAGTGGAAATTTTATGGATCACAACAGAATACTGTCATATAGAGTGCTAGAAGATGAGCTCCTTATGTTGGAAGGCACTTAAAATACACAACAAGTGCAAGGATGGACTTAAGTAGCCAATGATCATGAAGACGGCACAGGACCAGGCAACATCAGGTTCTGTTGACTATAAGGCTGCCATAAGTTGGAGCTGACTTGAAGACAACAACAACAGCAATATGAACAGGGCAATGGATTTCCCATAAGATTAAAAATTGAGAAGTTATTGCTAGTTACTTAATATCAGTGCTATTTTGCCATTTTCAGACTGGAAGCAAGTCCATTATTCTTGAATTCTGGATTATACACAAAGAGACTTCAATTTCAGGAAAAAAAAATCAAATTTAGTTGAAAGATCAAAACTTGTGGTCCTGTCAGTCAAACCTCAGCCCCCTACTGGAATAATGCTTAAAGTTATAGTGCACAGACACCTGCTTCTGAGGGGACTTCCTGCAGCAGCCTTCTGTATCACCTAGACATTTCATTTGGAACCAGTGACCCTTGGTAGTAAGCTGTTCCTTCTTGAATGAGGAAAATAACTTTTAGGGAAGTCCCTAAACTTTTATTTTCAAATAGTCTGACTAACCAGCATTCTCCAATGATTGCCCTTGGCTTGGCCACATACCAAAGGCCTCCTCTGACTCAGTTGTGATTCAGCCCAATTGGCCACATTTGTACTTTAGTTGCATTGTCTGCATCCATGCCACTGGTTGTCTGGACAAGCTGTCTCCCCAGTAACGGAGAAAACTTGGTCTGGAGAAACATATGCCAGATGGAAGCATCCACTGGTCTGCTGTCATTGTGAGGAGACAGCAATCAAAGACAGCAAGTTATCGTGTCTGATGTCCAAGTCCATGAATCCGGCAGTTGACTTTATGCTTTAAGTTTTAAGGGTTTGGGTAACTTTTACTAAAGTCTTTTTAAACAGCTTTCAAGGAGACAGTAAGGTAGACATTAACTGGGATGTTTAGTCTCTGCTAAGACCCCAAACCAAGAACAATATTGTTGGTGTTAGGTGCATTGAGTCAATCCTAACGCATAGCAACTGTGTACAACAGAACAAAAACACTGCCTGGTCCTGCACCATCCTTACAATCAATTGCCATGCTTGAGCCCAATGTTGCAGCCAGTGTGTCAATCCATCTCATTGAGGGTCTTCCTTTTTTTCACTGACCCTCTACTTTAACAAGCAGGATAACCTTCTCTAGAGATTGGTCCCTTCTGACATGACCAAAGCAAGAGAGATAAAGCCTGGCCATTCTTGCCTCTAAGAACTTCCTCCAAGTCAGATTTGTTCATTCTCCTAGCAGTCCATGATACATTCAATATTCTTCACCAGCACCACAACTCAAATGCATCAATTCTTCTGCAGTCTTCTTTTGTTCATTGTCCTGCTCTCAGGTGCATAAGGCTATTGAAAATACCACTGCTTGAGTGAGGTACACCTTAGTTTTCAAGAACAATAGGTAACAACAACAACAACAACCAGTTGCTGTTGCATCTCCTCAAACCCATGGCAACCCCAGAACTGTGTTTCTTAGGGTTTTCAAGGCTGTGACCTTTTGAAAGTGGATTACTAGGCCTATCTTCTGAGGTACCTCTGTATGGGTTCAAACTGCTGACCTTCCAGTTAGTAGTTTGTGCCACCTAGGACACCTAGGACCAAAACCAAATAAATTCATTGCTGTTGAGTCAATTCTGACCCATAGCAACTCTATAGGACAGAGTGGAACTGCCCCATAGGGTTTCCAAGGCTGTAATCTTTATGGAAACAGTCTCTAATATCTTTATCCCTTGGAGCTGCTGGTGTATTTGAACAGCCACCCTTTTGGTTAGCAGCCGAGCACTTAACCACTGCACCACCAGGGCTGCAAAATCTAGAAAAAGTAAAGTAGGATTCCCCATTGGCCATGAGAGAAATGGGCAGTGTTTGGCCATCTACAGTGTGAAGGGATCAACTTCAGATTAAACAGCAGAATAAATCTTCTATTTCCTTTCCTTTCTATCCCCCATCTGTTCTATCCCCCATCAATCACTATTTCCCCAACCCTGGAGGTACCACAGGCAACGGAGTGAGTGGGGAAAGAGGAGGAAAAGAGCAAGGTGGAGTAGCATGAAAAAAGAAAGCACAAACCCTTCTCCCCTGCTACTCTGTGGTCTGGTGTGGGAAAAGATTTGAAGTGGATGAGACATTGGAGTTTTTACTTGATTGAACTTAATCCCTGAAAATGAGGCTATTTGCTAATACCTGAAAGTGACGGAAAGGCTACTAAGTCATCCAAGGACAGGGAAGAAGATACAGCAGAACTTGCATAAAGGCAATGGTAAAAATAATAAATGATAATAAAACTGCTTTCAACTTGAACCCTACTAGTGCTTATGCAATGAACTGAACAGATCAATGTAGAAAGTAAATGAATAGGTGTTCAGATGACACTTGAACTCAATCCAAACCGAAATGAGAAAGTGTCATGAGCTATGTATGGAAAGATGATCTATCCATTTCATGGTCTTTGAAGAAATAAAATAATTCTGATCTTACTTTACTTTTGAAACCTTGTCTACTTCCTTCCTAGTGGTACCATAAGCAGGTTTGCTTTAGAAGATCCCTGCAAAGGAATGATTGCCCTCATTCTTTTTCCAGCAATTATCTTCTTTTTGCTAAAGCATAGAGAAAACAGTAATGATCTGAGCTGTCAGTAGGTTATCTCCTGAAAGATTTAATTCACTTCATAAAATATTAACAATGAAAAAAAAAACATACATGATGAATCAGAACTGAGTAAGAGGCTAAAATCACATCATGTCCGGTATTCCAAAGATGTCCTACCACAATTCTTACTGTGTTATTTTAACCATTTCCATCATCAGACTAGCATTTGGGGATATAGAGCTCATTTAAAAAAGAAAAAGCAACTCACTGTTCTGAATAAACTTTCAAAAACACACAAGCAATTTAGAGAAAATCATATCCTCATCTTATTTTTCATATATTACATTCATTGCTTCCTTTTCTGTAACACAAAAACCAGAGCCCTCCTGCAAGACTTCCCTCAACACTTGGGAACTCTGAAGTCCCTCAGCAGCACACAGCCTCCCTTCCCCCTGCTGTTCTGTTCTCCAGTTTTCATCTGAAGGCAAAGGCATAAGCTGCTTCTGTTGTAAGAATGAACACAAGAGGAGTCTATAAAGAGCAAAATCGGCTTGCTGTGGGCAGATGGTTGAACCACTTAATCTTTGCTACTGAGATTGATAGAGCTCAGGGAAAATTAGTATGCACAGCAAAAGGCAGATGGAATAAGAAAGACAACTTTACTCTCTTTTAATGTATTGGCTTCATCCTTCCCACCCCTCAAAAGGAAGTTTGGACAAATCATTGAGTTCTATGGAAGAAATCTTTTAAAATAAAATATTTTAGAATCTGCAGAGCTCACCTTTTTTTTTTTTTTTTTTTAGCCCTCTCCTATATGGGGGAAAAGTCTTATATAGGACTGTTGGCATGAGTGTGTGTGTTTATGTGTGTGTGTGTATTGGGAGGGAATGAGCCTTTGGCTCACCAACAGGCAAAACATTAGTCCTAAAGGCTAACAGGCAATCAGAATAAATAGTAGAGAAAAGTTGGCAGAAGCCGGTGGAATGTAGGCATCCAGGCTCATGATCATAAGTAGAAACATAACATAGGGCCTGGGGGCAAATGGAGACCCTGGGAAGTTATGAGAGTGCCCACAGTAACATAGCTGTTTGATAAGTGGGCCTGGGTACAAGCATTCTAATTCCTAGCCTGACACTGTTTTTCTACCCCTTTGAAAAAATTTTCATTGAGATTTGGGTGAAAGTTTACAAAGTAGATTCATTTTCTATTCAACAATTCATACATGTTTTGTTTTGTAACATTGATTGCAATCCCCACAATGGAACAGCTCTCTTCTCATTTTTTCCATGTGTTCTTCTTTCCTATGCATTCCTGCCCTCTTAGCTTTCTTCCAGCACCAATGCTGCCCTTTTGATCCCACACGGCTGATGGTTCTGAGTGCACCTTCTCTTTAATATGTCTTGTAAGGTTGTTCTGGTTTTTAAGAATTCCCCTAATTTTTGTTTATGTGGAAACATCCTAAATATCACCTCATATTTGCTGGATATATAATTCTAGATGGACAATTTTTTTCTTTCAGAGTTTTATAATATCATCTCTGATATTTCTGCTGAGAAATCAGAGCTTAGTCTTATTGGTTCTCCTTTGAAAGTCATGTTTTCTTTTTCCTGGGCTACTTTCAGGACTTTTTGTCTTTAGTTTTTGAAAGTATGATTGATAGATCTTGGTGATTTTCTTTTGGAATCTATACTATTTGGGGTTTGTTGAGCTTCTTGAATGCATATCTTCTCATCTTTCATGATATTCAGGAAGTTCTCTTCCAACAAATTTTTGACAATTTTCTCTGTGCTTTGTTTTGTTTTGTTTTTGTTTCTTCCCGTTCTGCAATTCTGAGCACTAAAAAGCTATTCCTCTTGATGGTGTCCCACATAATTCTTAGCCTTTCTTCCTTTCTTAAAATTCTTTTTTTTTTCTAATTGTTCTTCAATCAGATCATTATTAAGAGATTTGTCTTCAATTTCACTAATTCTCTCTTCCATGGATTCAATTCTATTTTGCCCTTTCAATACATTATCAATTTCTGAAATTTCAGAATTAATATTTCAGATTTCTATTTGCTACTTTTGCATGGTTTCTAATTTTCCATTTTTTTAAAAAAATTTGTTCTTCTATTGTCATCCTGAATTCTTCTAGAGTTTTGTCTGTTCTTTCCTTGAGTTTGTCTATGATTTCCTTGGTGTTATCCTAGCTTTCCTTGATCTCTTTCTTTATTTGCTGAAAGCTCCTAAATACAAATCTTTTGAAATGCTTTTTAGGTTGTTCTAATACCATTTCTTCCTTTAGAAGATTTTTTGGCTCTGTATTTTGGTTACTTGCATGAGCCATTTTGTCCTATTGTGTGTGTGTGTGTGTGTGTGTGTGATTTGAAATTGTCTGTTGTCTCCAAGACATTGTGTTGTTACTGTATCAATTTATTGACTATATGTTGGTTTCCTTCACCTGATTTTTTGTTTTGTTTTAATATATCCAGACAATAGGTTAGACACGCTATTCTAGTTGCTAGTTAGGCAGCAGTGGAAGCATGCACCACCTCTTTCCAGGTGGATTTTATAGTGGGTTGGAGTGTGGGCACAAGGCTCTGATCACTGGTCATGTAGAACAGCTGAGGCCAGGGTGAGCAGGTGTCAACTGCCATTTGTTATTGATCCAGTGGTGCTGGAGCAGGTGGTGGTACTAGCCCACTGTATGGGTTGGCAAGTGTGACAAGTACAGCTGGGTAGAGTTGCTGACTCCTGACTAATGAGGAGGAAAAGAAAAAGAAAATAAGGGAGGGAGGAGGAAGAAAAAAAGAAAAAAAATTTAAAGGGGAGAAAGAAGGAAGAAATAAGGAAAAAAGAAAAAGAAAACAGGGAGGGGGAAGAAAAAGAAAAAACTGAATAAATAGAGGGTGGGGGGAAGAGGAAAGAAATAAGAAGAAAGAAGAAAAAGTGGCACAGCATCAGCACATGCTCCAACTGCCAAACATGCAGATGCACCAAGTATGGCTGAGTAGTCACTGACTCCCATCAATGGGGGAAGAGATAGTAGGGGGGAAGTGGGGAGAGGAAGAAAAGAGAAAGAGAGAGGCAATGAGGGAAGAAATAAGAAGAAAGAAATAGAAAAAAGAAAGGAAGATAATGGCATAGCACCAGTGCATGGTCCAGCCACAGATGTCTAAGGTGCCGGCTTGCAGCATTCAATCTGCTGCAGTGTACCTCAGGGCACTGGGGGGAATGGAGTGATGGATAGGGAAAGACAGTGGGTGGGAGGACAGATGTGGGCTGAGTGGAACCCAGGTGAAAGAGGGGCAGTAGGGGGAGGCTTGACCAGACACTGGGTGGGTGGGGGTGGGAGAATTGCTCCTCTGGTCACTAGAAGACAGTACTAGATAAAGGGGGTGATTACACCTCTCTGGTCCCTGAACACCAATGTGGGTGCTGGTGCAGTCCTTGGCAAATGAACAAGTTATCTGGTTCCTGCCCCTATCGAAATGATGCTTGTAATAATTCAAAATGGCTACCCTGTGCTGGACCAGTTGGCAACTCACTGCTTCCTGTGTCTCCTCATCCACTGTTTTCATTCCAGTTCTTCTTCTAATCAGCATTATCCTTTCATTTGAAGCACAGGGGTCCAGGATTGTCATCCATATCTGTTTCACTTGGTTTCTCAGCTCTTTGTTGTAGAAGGTCTGGGTAGTGTATCTGCCCAGTCTGCCATCTTGGATCCTCCACTCTCTTTTTCCACTTCTTGTTGACACAAATATGGTTAGAATGTTCTATGGTCACTAAGGAGTGTGACAAAAACTAATGGTGATGTGATCTTCAAAAAATGAATTGTATTCAGTTAACATAGTCAAATGAATACTAACTCACAGTTCTGTTGCCCCTCTCAAGAAATATGTGTTCTCCCCAGCCAACTGGTCCTTGCCATCATTGAGTATGAGAAATTACATGCATTGAATCATGACACTGGTTACTCAGAGGACTTGACTTAGGAACTGATTTTCAAGTGAATTGGAAAAAGTTCTCTAACACCTCCCCATACTTAAGCTTCTACTTCTGTTTAACAATGACAATGACACAAGAGATTTTAACACATCCATCTTTCAAGTTTCTCTCTTCTTACATTAGATTCTTAAGATGTAACAGAAGAGCAATCGCAAAATTAGCCTACTTCCATAAATTAATTAAAAGTCATCTGGCTTTTTTTTTTTTTCCCCACGAAACTCCAAGAGATAGTTAGTTGCTTTATTTGGTTAAATAATGGGCCCAAGATGTACTGGTATGTTGTTGTTTTGAGTGGACAAAGTTGTTTGTCATTTTTGAAGTGCTTATACATATTCATAGGAGTTCTGGTGGTGAAGTGCCTAAGGCACTTGACTGCTAACCAGAAGGCTGGCAGTTCAAAACCATCAGCCTGTCTTCGGAAGGAAGATTGGGGAATCTACTTCCATAGTGATACTGCCTCAGAAACTCAAGGAGGAGTCTCTATGAGTTGGATCCAAGTCGATGGCAGTAAGCTTGGTTTTTTTTGGATGCAGATTCCTGGACTAATTTTTCACCTATGTATAGTACTCCTTTTAGTGTGATTTCTACAGTGACAACAAGTGGAAATGGGCTGTGTATCTTTAAGGCTGGAATATTGTGTACACATATGGAAACCCCAATCATTTGTCATTTCCAAAAGAAAGAAACTTTACTTTTAGAAGAAGAAAGTAAAAGTGTTTTGCCTTTTTCCAATCTTAGTTCCTTCTGTAAGTGACCCCAAAGGTATACAAAGAAATGGTTTCTAGGAACATTCTTTTGCTCTCTTACTCTTATTCTTTTGTCTACTATCTTTTAAGATCATCACCACCAGATTAATCCACCAAAATGCACTGCTGTGATAGCATCCACCCTCTGCTCAAAGACCTCCAGTGGATTCCCACTGCCTTAGAATTATAGTTCAGTTTTATTTCTTGGCATTCAAGATGTTTTAGAACTTGCCCTTCCATTGCTTCCTCAGCCATATCTCTCCCCCACCTACACCTTTAATTGACACCACTGCAGCATTGCTTCTGCCATCTCCTGTTTCTGCCTGTCAAAATCAAATGCGGTTTATTTTACCATGTCTTCTAAAATCTCCCAACAGTAAATGATTAAATGACTTAAGTGATTTCTATCTATTTCCAAATACCCAGTTGCCATAGAGTTGATTCTTGCATTTTCATATGGCAATAATTAATTGGCATGAAGTTGTCAGGCTGTCCCCTTTGTACAGAGCCCATACTCTCTAGTTTGCCATAGCCCTCACCCAACCCATTTCACTTGCTTGTACTATCTACTTACTCCCCCCCCGCCACCAATAGGATATTGAATCTGAAGCTATGAATATAAAGGAGACTTGGCCACTAGGGGGCCCCACTGCATACCACATACAGGATTTATCAGCTGTATAGGCTCACCTGATTGCCACTTGGGAGGTTCTGACATTCAATCTAGTTTTAGTGGAAAGTAACCGGGGATTATTCCAGCCTTATCTTTAGAAGGAAGAAATATTGAACAACAGACAATAATGATAGCTTGTGAAAACGGCAAAGCCAGGTCATAGGTGAAGAAAAGAAAAAAGTTAAAGACCTGGGTGGGCTTCTCCTTAGCTATGGAGTTCACATCCGGTCTGCTGTTTGTCTGTATCTCGTGGCTTATTCTTCTCTACTTTTCTGCCAGACTTTTGGGTCCCTCCTCACCCTCCTCTTCCCTGTCGTCTTTGTTGAGAGAAGCCACAGTTAGGTCAGTGCAGGAGGTAGGAGGAGATGGCAGAGACAAATAGTTATTCTGGGAAAAGGACTCCATTTGTTCCCAGCTTACCCAGTTCACTCTTGAAGGTGTGATCTTGGGGAAGGATGGAGGGGGCGTTCCGAATATTTCCTCCTCCAACAAACCAGTTCACATTGGGATTCCAGCAGTTCACAAAACCACAGAGATGGTTTTCTTCAAAGTCACATTCTAGCAGAAGAAAAATAAAACACACTTTATGGAGACACAGTCATACCTAGGGAATGTCCATACTCTCTGCAGCATTCACTCTTAGATATTAGGTATTTTTCTATGTTCCTTTGACCACTGAAAATGTATACCAGGACCACCACCCCCCTCTCGGGGAATATTGGCCCAAGAAGAAAGATAAAAGAGACACTGGTGCTACTGTAGTCTCTTCATGAAGCTGGCAGTTATAAGAAGGTTTAAGATCCTGGGGAATCAAGGTTCTAACTCATCATTGCCCCTTTGGACAGTAGCTCTTCCACTCACTAGCAGCATGACCCAAAACCTCTTTGTGCCTTGGTTTCTTCATACATAAAATGGGGACGACATCCTCACCTCACAGTGCTCTAACCAAGTATTCTTCAAGGCTATGCTTTTAGCTCCAAAAATTCTGCCCACCACCCTTTCTTTCACCTGGCTGACTAATCCTCCATCCCCTTCACTCTTGATGGTAGACAAGATGCCCACCACTGAAAGTCATGCTTCCCAGACGCTAAAGATACTTTGCTTTTCTCAGAAGCAAGAACCCAGTCAGAATAGTCTAAGTGGGCATATCCTTGGCTCTGGATCTCTTCTGCAACTACTGAGTAGAGAAGAAAGATGAAAAAAGAATATTCCCTACTCCTCTCTTTTTAGTGGCATTGACATGTTTACACAGATAATTTATTACCAGTCAACAGAGTTCTTACTGGGAACAAGAAACTCACAAGCCAGTGCCTTCACTGACTCTCATATTCATGCAATTAAAAACATGAAGTATGCTTGTGCTGGCCATCTCCCATTTGTCCTTCCAGATCCGCCTGACCCTCTCCAGACTGGTTGGTTGCACAGAAGCTGATCCGCATGAGCTATATAAATGTGCTCTCCTACCTTCTGGCTTCCTGTTGGGTTTGGCCAATGGAAGGTGGGAGGAGGGTGAGGTCAGGGTGTTTATTCCCTCAGCTTTTACCCTCCCAGGTCACCATGGTTGGCTGTGTGCCCTTCTTTGTCAAGTAGCCCTCAACATACAGGTATTGTCTCTAGGTTCCAGTAACCCCTCTTCCCTTGAACTCTAGAAGTGATAATGGCTCATGACTCATTGGTTACTATCCCTTGCTGGTTCTTTCCCCCACCCTCTCCCTCCACTGCATACCTTTGTAGTCCTTTTATTACACCTGCCTCAGATTACTCAGGTTGACTATACCCTTTGTTTCCACTTTCCTGTCAAGACCCTGATTGATATAGTTATCAATGTGTTTTTACTTTAGAAAGCACTGAAAATTTATAAGATTTACATTTTCATGTTTTTTCACTGCACTGCCTGCTAACCAATCCCTGACATTCAGTGCCCAAGACTGCCATCGGGAAAAAAATAAAGATATTTATTGAGAACTTTCTATATACCAGCACTGTTCTATGCACTTTGTATGAATTAACTTATTGAATCCTTAAAACAATCCTATGAGGCAAGTACTATTTTACAAACCAAGAAACTAGAGAAGCAAAGAAAATGCACAGGAAGAAAAGAGAAGTGAGAGCGTGACTCTACAGTGTAACAAAAGTATTGCACCCTTCTGTTTTTTAAACAGACCAGAAGCCATTGAGTAAACTGAAGAAAGTCAGTGAACATTTCGTGAGTGCCCAGCAGGTACCCAGCACTGTACCAATCCCCTTCAACAACAATTCTATGGGGTAAGCGTTTTATCCCATTTCACAGATGATGAAACGCAGGCCGAGTCAATGGGTGGAGTTCCTCCAGGGGTGTCTGGCTCTAGGCTATGCACTGTCCTGGCCACCATGCGGCTGCCATGTGGAATGTGGCTTAGGGGGAGACCCAAGGAAGGGAGCTTGAGTCTAACCTCACTATATGTGTAGAAAACAGTCACTTTCCCAATCTATTTTCTTTCACTTGTATTAAAGACATCACTGGAAAGTCAAAACAGAGAAGTGAGGCTTCAGGGAGTTGACAAAGGCTCTTTCTAGTTCAGAGTTGTCTTTTTTTTTTTTTTGAACATTTTATTGTAGCTTGGGTGAAAGTTTACAGAGTTCAGAATCATCTTTGACCCTCCTTTCTCTTCCCTTCCCCATCCACTCAGCCTCCATCAAAGTACTGTAAAACTCTCAAATCTACCCGTTTTCCTATTACCCTACCCACCTCCTATTTCAGACCCTCCTGTGGCCCTTCTGTAAGGTCACAGTAGCTTCCTATGAGTTATCCTGCCTCACGCGTGCTTTCCTCTTTTCTAACCCATCTCCCGTTCGCAGCCAGTCATCATCCTTACAGAAGCTGCAGGCCCCTCCCTTGCTGGCTGACTTTTAGTGCCTCCCAAACACATAACTCCTTAAGTTCAAGCTCTATATCCTGGATATAGGATCTTTCTAACAAACCCCCTTAGCAGTCCTGATTCTCACTTCAAATCCCTATGAAGCCTCTTGCCTTTGCCTGGACATGGCCTGTACTTTGTCCCCACAAGCTCTGCCCATAGAGAACTCTTTCCTGCCTACTCTGCTTCTTCACTCAACTAAATGCCACTCCTTGAAACTCCAGTTCAAATGCATCTCTTCTGTTAAATCCTTTCCAATTTTCTGTTCTCTTTCCCTCCTGCATCCATGGCCTACTCTTCTCCAGCAGGATTTAGCACATGTAGAAATCACTTCAGTGGTCGATGAGTAGATGGTGACAGGCACAGGACAGGGGCTATAGCTTCTCCTTATGCCATCACAGAACCTGGCACATAAGAGGCACCCAAGCAACACTGCTTAAGTGGCATCTGAATGGCAGCTGTGATTGTAGAGACAGGGACAATGGTGTGCTAAGAACGAAATGGAGTAAAGCAAGGAAAGGAAGTAATACGATGCCTTTTTCTGGCAAAGGCTCCAAAAAGCTGAATTTGCAGCAAAGTGGAAATTATTTTTTTATAAGAACTTGTTAAGGTTAAGGCTGCAACTCTGAGGTTACAGTTATTACATACACTTTTCTTTCATTAATCCAGCCAGTCTAGGCAAACACTAATGAGCCTCTCTATGTGAAAGATAGAGAAACAACATACAGCATTCAAGTGAACCTAACAAAGACTTTAATCTTCTATACATTATGTAGTATATTCTATAAAATACTGTTCCTAGGGCTGATTCAATTCCCTCTGGCAACAGGAGCTTTAGTAAAAGATCCACATTCTGATGCAATGAAAATGAATCCCACTTACCAATACAGTAGCCGGTTGTCATCTTGATTTCAAAGAGTGCAATGCTGGCTGTGTTTCCCTGCCCTAGAACACCTTCTATTAAAATCTGCACAACACATGGGAAAAGGGGAGATTAGACTTCAAAACACTATGTTCTCTTGGTTCAGTATTTCAGCTTCTAGTCAGTAGCCACTCAGCAATTCAAGGCAAAACAAGATTGTTAGTTCCAGCTAATCACTATTGGATACCAATCTCATTACAGACTTTGCTAAGTGAATGTGTGTGTGTGTGTGTGTGTGTGTTTATTGGGAGCTCTGGTGGTATGATGCCGTAGGCATTTGACTGCTAATCAGAGGCTGGCAGTTCAAATGCACCAGCTGCTCCTCAGAAGGAAGGTTGGGCAACCTACTTCCATAGTGATACCACCTCGGAAACCCAACAAGGGGTCGCTATGAGTCGGATCTGACTCGATGGCAGTGAGTTTGGTTTGGTTTATACATATAGATAGATATGCTGAGAACTTTGAGATGAGCAAGGTATTCATTAGAAACTCATGGAACTCGGTCTCCAATTGTTATCCCACCCACAACTTCTCTAGTGTTTGCGGCAGTGCTAACTGTCTGGAGATGGAGAAGAGAGTTTGTATTCCTGGGGAAATCCATTCTGGGAATGATCAGGAACTGAGAGCAGAGGTCTCAGGAGATAACGAGTCCTTTGCAGGGGAAGGTAGGAAGCACAGACTGATTTCTTGGTGGGAGATCTCACACAAGATGGTGGAGGTGCATAAATGAACTCTAATTTTCATATGGATGGGAAATATGAAAAAAACACTTTTTTAATGTTTTTTTTTTATAATTTACTTTATATTTTGTCCTTGTTATTGAGAATATACACAGCAGAACATACACCAATTCAACAGTTTCAACATGTACAATTCAGTGAGATTGATTACTTTCTTTAAGCTGTGCAACCATTCTCACTCTCCTCTCCCTCCTCTCATGAATTGTTCCTCCTCCATTAATATAAACTCTATGCCCCCTAAGTTTCTTATCTAATCTTTCTAGTTGCTGTTGTCAGAAAATTTGAAAAACTTCCACAAATAACAGGTTAGCTATGTGGGGAGCATGACAATTTGTGTGACTGATTTCAAATACTGTGATAGTTCACATTCAGTCCTATTTCTGAAAATTGTGGTTTTTCTTAGGTGATTTTGACCTGATACTTTGCAACTGTGCTGGAGAGCATTGTAAAATAGGGGAAACTAAGACTCCCCCAATGCACCTTCCCTTCATCATCCATGCTACCACCTGGCAGGGTGAGAGTCCAAGCATGAAGGAGGTATAGTACAGCATTTCAAAAATTTTTTGAAGAAGAATGGGATAGGGAATTGAAAGGAGGTTAGGTATGAGGAGAGTTTTCTTGAAGGATTCATTGTGTCCTCAATGAATATTCTCATATTCTCACTAAATATCATGCCTCAGGGCCAAGTAAGTGCAGATCCCATCCTCCTTTCCCACCCCAATCCATACCCAGCTTTGTCTTACACTCTCTACCTTCCTTTTCTAACACTTCTGAAGGAATAATTTCATAATGAAAGGAAACAAAACATACCCTTTAAGTATCTATGATTTTTCAAAATATTTTCATTTTCCTTTCATTACATTTAATATTTTATTCAAAAAGTATAGCAAACAAACCATTAGGAAGATAACACAAACACATACTACACACAAGGAAGGAAGGGTGAAACAACAAAATGATAAGAAATGAGAATTCTCCTTGACGCCCAATTTCCATTCCATTCCAAGAGTTGGTTTAATGTCACTTATATTCTTAAAGAAGTCCTTTAAATAGATGAGAAAGAAATTCAGGAAGAGGTTCTTTTAATGAATCAATAAACACAATACTAATTTACATTACTGATATTCTTCTATAATGTGTCTCCTATAAAGCATCACATCCTAACATAAGAAGTAACTAACCTCAAAAGGCTGTAGTTTTCATAAGATCTCAGAATAGCATAAAGCACACATACTAAACTCTGTCCCTTTCTCCTAAACTCCACCAACCTTGAATTTCTTGGGGCTGTTTTGCAAATCCAGGCTGGCTATTAGCCAGCTATCTGAAGCTTCCTTAGCTGACCAAAGCAAGCGGTCAAAGCTTTCATCTTCAAACCTCACATAGAGGTTCAACCTGCTGGGATGTGATAGAGACTCTGGAGATGTAGTTATCTGGTAGACCAAGCGAAGGCAGCTCCATTCTTCGGCCTGTAAATCCGAACTGAGCAGCACAGCTTTCTCCCCTTGCTTGGCAAATGAGGTGTCAACATAAATGTAATGGCCTGGGAAAATAAAGGAACAAAGAGAAGGACTCAATCTTATGTTTGCAACTCAGCAAAATACATAACTGTGGTCTAGAAAATCTGAAGACAGATAAAGCCTACAGATGCATTTTGTTTGGCCCACTGCATATCGTCTTAACATTACATCTCTGTCTTGGGAAAAATTAGGAGGTCTGGCAACACTGAGGTTGCTTTCCCACAACAGGCTGGAAGTGAGTAGTGCTGCCTCTAAAGAGGGTGCCATGTGGTCTCCATTTTGCTATAATCGCCATCATTCTCTATTAACCTTTGACATAAAGCCAAGTGTCTGTTCCCTTTTATTATTTTACACCCAGCGTACTTACCACATTGTGTTCCATCTCCCTGACTCCCATATGTACATGAGTTTGAGAACCCTGGATAAGAGGGGGCAGAACCTGGAGGAGCAGCATGAATAGGTGAATAGGTGAAATGCCCAAGACCAGTCAGGATATCTTAGAGGACTCAACATGGTGGCTGCAGTGATGGGCTCAGGTACAGTAGGGATCATGAGGCTGGCACAGAACTGAGCAGTGTTTCATTCTGTTGTACATAGGGTTGCTATGAGTTGGAGACAGAGACAACAACAACAACCTCCTTCCATAGCTCCCCCCATACAGAATGATACAATGTGTACGTAACTTACATCTTTATAGCCTGGCTCTTGGGGCCTTAGTAGAAAAAGTTCATTGTAAACCAGTTTTTCATTAGGAATAAAACTCCCCCACACTTAGACTCTTCCATGACCAGATCTTAGAGTTCTGACAACAAAATGAGAAAGTGCATGTAGAACACGTGCCACAGGGCTTGCAAAGCAGTGAGCTCTGGGAATAGCAGTCATTGTCTCCTCCTATCTCTTCCTCAGCCCCTCCTTCCTCCCGTTTCCCTGTGTTCTCTGCCTTCTCACTGTGCCCATCCTTCTGCTTTCCTCTCCCCAACCCCCTTTTCTCCTCCTTTCCCCTCTCCCTCTGTCTTTTAATATCAATAAGTGTTCTGCTGGTCGCATTTCTATGGAAAGAAAAAAAAAGAATTGGAGTCACAAACACTAACTTGAACTTTCCAAACTCAACTCAGGTCATCTGCTTTTGTATGGCAGTAGTATGATCTTCCCATGGGTCTCTGGGGACCTACTGCCTTTCAGGCCTCCATTAATCTGCTGTTTTCCATTGTATGACCTCCTACCTCATTCTTTGAGTTTCCCAGCACTAGACTCTTACTATAAAGGGTCCATAACACCTCTTTTCCTTGCTTAATGTTCTTCAGTCCCTTCCCCCACACTTATTGCCTCAGATGCTTTATCTTAGCCATGATCCTTGTCTATGTGGTGAGTATGATCACAGACCAACAGGCTCTCAGCTGATCACAGGGCATTGTCTTCAGGGAGCCTCCTTATCTGCTGAAGGGTTTCAAGATCAAGATCTATCTCCAGCTGGCAGTCTTCTTGACATAGCAACCACCCACTCTGTAAATAGCAGCAGCTTCTTGATGACAGCCCAGGCTTCCTCTTGTGGAGAAAACTGGCCCTTGCAGCAATTGCCACCACTGCCATTATTGTTGTTGGGTGCCATAGAGTCAATTTAGACTCATAGTTGAGTGTTTCACTAACATTTACTAGCTGTGGAGCCTCTTGGGTTTTGAAGTACTAAGCTGGGCTTTTGATATCAACCCTTTTTTGAATAAAAGTGCCATTTCACTGTGACATGAGAGAATGTATACGTTTATTCTACTTTCCCCACTCTCTGCTACTGTCCCAAAAGAAGGGACTCCAAGCAAGCTGGTAGTAAGAGTAGGGATGGAGAGCCCAGAGCACTGCAAACCTTTTCCGAGGAAGCAGAGAGTTAGGGGAGTCCTTAAGTAGTACAAATGGTTAATGAGCTCAGCTGTTAACCAAAAGGTTGGAGGTTCAAATCCACCCCGAAGCACTTAGGGAGACATGCCTGTCAATCTACTTACCAAAAATCAGTCATTGAAAACACTATGGAACAAATTTTATTCTGATGCACATAGGTCTAAATTCCAGAACTAGTACTATGGCAATTTGGCCAGGGCATGAACTGTGGGTGCTTCTTTTTCCTCTTAAGCATGCCTGGAATTCTACGAGCTAATAAATGCACTGTTACTTAGGTGTGATGATCACATTGGGGCGACTGCGGTGGAGTGAATACCACCCAGGACCTTGATTTAAATCTTTATCATGCATATACTGTGTCATTAGTTTCTTTATCTGCAAAATGGAGATAATAAAAGAGTAGAGACCCATCATATATATCTATTCAATATCTGGAAAATCGCTTTGCACTCAGGAAACAAACAAACTGAAAACAACATTAACACTTTCAACACATACACATGAAATACATTTTTCATACAAATTCCAAATAGCCACTAAATGAAAGCTACTTCATTTCCTGCTCAAACTGAGAAGTATATATTTCAACACAAAAAGGAAAATTGGTTAGAAATGGATGGCATGATATATACCAAACCATGAACAGTGTATTCTATGTGTAATTTAAAGAATCTTCAAGGGCCATTTTGACTGTATTTAATCTATGTCATGCTGACTTTAGAATACAAAGTCAAATAAGATGTGACTTCATATCTAAAGGGTAGTTTCAAAAACCTGGTGAAATGATGTATACAGAACGCTTTGTAAATTGTCTTGTGAACTGTTAATTATTTCTGTTCTTATCATCAGGGGCAGGAGTGGTTTGATTTTCCCAGAGGTAGTGAGACATTTTTACTGACAATATAAATTGCCAATCAAATTTCCTAATATGGTTTAGCACAGATATTTGTTCAGATCACAGCACATTTTAAATGCTAATACGAGAAGAGCCTTCTTCTTCATTCATCTTAATTGACCCTTTAATGTTAAAATCCGTAACTTGGTCCACTTTAACGCTTGGCCTCACCTGGCTTCCAATCCTCAGCAGTTCTCTTCCTCACAGCTGAGCCCTTTGGCTCTCACCCAGGGTTAATCATCAAAAGCAGGATTCAGCATATTTATGCCTGAAATGATTTGACTGAAACCTTGTGACCCAGGTCTGATAATGACACCTACATCTCTGTTTTGTTTTCCTCTTAATACTTTGTGTAGCTAAGACAAAAACATTGCCTTGTTTAGGGCAGCTTTTTTTTTTTTTTTTTTTTTTTCAGGCTAGGATCTTCCTGCCAGACTTCCTGAATGCCTTATTGTCTGCCTATCTTGGATCGAGTCCTGCTGTAGGAAACAGCAGGGCAGAGTGGTTAATAGTGCAGCTATCATGCCAGCCAGATGTTGGTTCAAATTCTGGCCATACCACTTACAAAGTACATTACTTTGGGCAAATTACTTACACTATCTGAGACTCAAGTTCTTCACTGGTTAAATGGGGATGCTAAAATATTGATTTTACCAGAGTTTTAAAGATTGTTGTTATGTGCTATAGAGTCGGACCTGACTCATAGTGACCCCTCCTTGGGTTTCTGAGGCAGTATCACTATGGAAGTAGATTGCCCAACCTTCCGAGGATTGGCTGATGGGTTTGAACTGCCAGCCTTCTGGTTAGCAGTCAAGTGCCTTAGGCACTACCCTACCAGAGGTGCAAATGGTTAAATGCTCAGCTACTGGCCAAAAAGTTGGTAGTTCAAACTCATCCAAAGGCACTTCTGAAGACAGGCCTAGTGATCTGCTTGTGAAAAGTCACAGCCTTAAAAATACTATGGAGCAGCTCTACTCTGCACACATAGGGTCACCATGGGTCAGAATCAATTCAACAGCAACTAACAGCAACAACAAAACAATAAAGTGACACAAATCAAGCAATGACCATGAAGATGGCATGGACCAGGTAATGTTTGTTCTGTTATACACAGAGTTGTCGTCAGTCGGAGCCAACTTGACAGCAACTAATAATAAGTCAGTTTGGCACCATGCCTCAGGGGACATGGTAAGATCTTAATGTCATCTCTTATTTTTCTAATCACCATAATTTTCCTGAAGCTTAGCTCAATTCATCAGCTTATACTGGACCTCTCTAATACTAAAAGATATTTGTTCCACCCGCTGCCCATTGCCCCACGCTTCTAATACCAACTTCTCTGACCACTGAATGGAATATTCTCCAACCATCTGTAGCTGGGTCCATTCCCCTAGTCCCTACTCTACTCCTTTAGGCACATCTTGTTCTAGGTCCCTGCATCTTCCAGTCTGCTCCCATCCCATTTGCCAACTGTGGTCTATGCTACGACAATCATCCCTAGGGTTTATCAAGTGATCAAAACAGACTAGACAAGAACACACACAGAGCATCTAACAAGAGTTCATAAAATTTCTGCAAAGAACCAGATTCTTATCGTGGAGAGAGAGGAGGTCTCCAAGGAACTGCAGCCTCCAGGCATTTGACTGCTAACCAGGAGGCTGGCGTTCAAACCCACCAGCCACTCCGCAGAAGGAAGGTTGGGCAATCTACTTCCGTAGAGATATCACCTCGGAAACCCAAGGAGGGGTCTCTATGAGTCAGGTTTGACTTCACAGCACATAACAACAACAACCACCTCAGAAACCCAAGAAGGGTTCACTATGAGTCCAATAGACTTGATGGCAGTGCATATCAGGTTACATTCTGAAAGAGTCAAAGACTTTTCCCCCTCCCCTCCCATTCCTGGTAACCAACAAAGAAAATTTCCTTCCCTGTATAAACCTGTCCTTGACCTTTTTATAATAATGGACTCATACAGTATTTGTCCTTCTGTGATTGACTTATTTCACTCAGCATAATGTCCTCCAACTTCATCCACATTATGAGGTGATTCACTGATTGTTCATTATTCTTTGATGTTGCTTAGTATTCCCTTGTGTGTATGTACCATAGTTTGCTTATCCATTCATCTGCTGACAGGCACTTAGGTTGTTTCCATCTGTTTGCTATTGTAAATAGCGCTGCAGTGAACATGGGTGTGCATATATCTATTCGTGTCCTGGATCTCAATTCTTTAGGATATATTTGTAGCAGTGGGATTGAGAGATCAAATAGTATTTCTATTTCCATCTTTTTAAGGAAGCACCACACAACTGTGATTGTACCATTTTACAGTGCCATCAGCAGTATAAGAGAGTTCCACTCTCCCCACACCCTTGCCAGCATTTACTGTTTTCTGTCTTGTTGACCTTTCCTGTTATTGCTGGTGTGAGATGATATTTCATTGTTGTTTTGATTTGCATCTCTCTAATAGCAAATGATTGTGAGCATTTCTTCATGTGTTTGTTGGCTGCCTAAATATCTTCTGTGATAAAGTGCTTTGTCCTTTGCCAATTTTTGAATTGGATTGTTTTTCTATTTATGCAATAAATTAGGAACCCAAAGTTTGTCCCTATTTTATCTTTGATGAACTTTATAGTTTTCATATCAAAGACTTTTAAAAGTAATTAAAAGGCCAAATGTTTGAACATTCACAGAAAATGCAATGGTCATAATATTGCACAATAATGCAATAGGTCATAAGAGGTCAAACAGTTGATTGTGCTTATTAGAGAATGAGCAGAATTGCATTATTTAAGTAAAAAATGATATTAAACTTTGGGATTGCTAATATCTGATCTTTTAAAATCAGATCACAATTATTTATAAATCTACTAATCATTTCTGCCAGAAGAATGCCCCAAAAATATCTAAGAAAAATCATAAAGTTCTATCTTATCTATTCTCACCTCTGTTTGAAGTTTCCAATTTTACTATTATCTTGTATAGTTTGTTTAATAAATCACTAACTATATGAATCATAGAGGAGATCTGGTGGCATAGTACCTAAGGCATTTGACTGCTAACCAGACGGCTGGCAGTTCAAACCCACCAGCCACTCCTCGGAAGGAAGATTGGGGAATCTATTTCTGTGGTGATACTGTCCTGGGAACCCAAGGAGGAGTTGCTGTGAGTTGGATCTGACTCAATAGCATTCAGTTTGGTTTTTTTGGTTTATGTGAATCAAAATTTTAGTCATAAGAAGATGAACATAGCTTTCATCTCAAATCACCTATTAAGAGACAAGCATTCATAGGGGACTAAAATTTGACATGCTCCAGGCACTAGATTCTTGATATACGTTCTGTCTCTTAATGATGTCAAGTAATCCTGTGATGTGGGGATTGCCAATTTTAAAATAAGGATACACATTTACAAATATTAATAAACTATCCAAGGTTGCAGCTAGTAAACCAAAGGCTGGTTCCAAGTCCATGAATTTTCCCCTGTACCATGCTGCCTCTCAAGTATTTCCCTGGTGATTTCCTTTATTAACTATCTTCTCTTAATTGTAGTCACCTTCCTAAAACAGATAAAGAAAGCTTTCCTCACTCATCCTTTGCACTGATGGTTCAGGGGTAGAATTCTTGCCTTCCCTGTGGGAGACCCGGGGTCACTTTCCGGCCAGTGCAGCTCAGGCACGGCCACCACACATCTGTCAGTGGAGGCTGCCTACTGCTATAATGATGAACAGGTTTCAGTGGAGCTTCCAGACTAAGACAGAAAAGGAGGAAAAGCTAGGCAATCTGCTTCTGAAAATCAGCCAATGAAAACCCTAGGCACCATAACAGTTTGATCACAAACTCATTATGGAGATGGTGCAAGACCAGGCAATGTTTTGTTCCATTGTGCATGGGGTTATCATGAATCGGGGCTAATTTGCCTTCAACTAACAATAACAACTCCTCCATATAGTAGAATCCTGAAGGGATGGATGTTTCTTTATGGAAGCTTGCTCAGGCTTCTTTACAAATACTCTCCCTACTGATAACACAATAATCAGATTAACTTTACTACCACATTGCCTCGAAACTAAAAGGTTTTTAAATATGTCAAGTTTTCTAAAATCAAGGAATAGTCTTAGGGTTGACCTATAGTAGTGCAGCTGTTTTTCCTCAAAAGGATGTTAACAAATCAATGGTGCAACTTAGAACTGATGATTCACAGTAAGGCATTTGTACTTTTGTTAGTGACAACAATCAGATGGGCTCCACCATCTTGGGCTCAGAGCAGGCCACAAACTATCTCCTGTAAACACTGCTTTGAGTGGGGCCACGTGGAGATGAAGGGTGGTTAGGGAGCCTCTTGGCATGAAGGCAACCCAGAAACCACTATCAGTTTCACAAACAAAGCACAGCCCAGACTTTCAGCCCAGTGTCTAAGTATGTACCTACTAACTTGATTGAACAAAAGGCATTACATGCACATCTTATGGGTAATCCATTTCCTGATGGATTTGGATCCTTAGCTGCTGGACAACAGGGTACTCCATACTAATCAAACATAAACAAGTCTGCCAGGCTCCCAATCTCCATGAAGGATTAGAGTCTCTCCATGGAGCTTTGTAAGGCACATCCCTATTCAGTATTTTTGATGGGAATGGTTTCTCTTCCTTCCTCTCCTTGCCATGTAAGCTCCCTAATGACATAGATTTAGGACACTCTTCATTCCCATTCCATAAAATCGCATGAAATCTCTGGCTTTGGGTTAGTTTACATGGACAAAGAGATGAATGAGATTTAAGAAGTCTAAGTTTAAATCTAAATTCCTTTAGAAATCAATATACTGAGGATGGTTAATTTACAGTACAACTTTATAGGCAGGTCCTGCCTTTGAAATGTCATGGGCAAAATGATATATAATTGAGCAGGACTGAATAGCAATTGCAGTCCTATTTTGATCCCAAGTGGTAAGAAACCCCTCCCAGAATGAAACGTTCTCTAGTACAACAAAGATGCTCTGGGGTTAGAGAACATTTCAACTATAGCTTTGGTTAAGGAAAAGGAAAGCATGCATTTAAAGAGCAGTATAGAATTACCCAGTATGACTTCAGTGCCACCCCAGCACTCAGGGCTATGGGTAGGGTAAACACTTCCTCATGCTGTGGAAATTGACCTTTTAGTGTTGCCACTATTCTTAGTCAATGTCACCTCACTCAGGAAATCCATTAAACTTCAGTCATTGTTATATAATGTTTATCGGGCTCAAACATACCATTGATCATGAACATGGCACACGACTGGGCAAAATTTCTTTGTTATATACAAAGGTGTCATGAGCCAGAGATGACTTGACAGCAACTAACAACAATCTCCAAAATGAGAAAAAAACATTTAAAATATCTTCTGTTCCAAATTCATTTATAAATAAGAATTTGCTCCTCTCTCCAATGGACACAGTACTTAGCCTACAACTGCGGAACCTCGACAGAATCTTAACATGTTAGAGCCAAAAGAGGCCCTAATATTTATTAGTGCCAAGGAAGAGTTCTTCTGTATGCCATTTATGATTAGAATTGAGGAAAATTGTGAGGCCCAGTGCAGACTTACTGAACAGAGTAAGCCCTATTGATTAGTAATTTCTGCCCTGGTCCTGGAAGAAAACCCTATGGGACAGATATTGTCCAAACCTTTTCTTTAATTGATTTAGTAACTGATTTGACACCTGGTGTGCTTTGCTTGTCAGGAGTGAGTGAATTGCCCCAGAAAGTCTGTAGCACTTTTCACTTTGTAGATGGTCTTTCTTTTGACTTCTAACATCATACAGGAGCAGCACACACCTTTTTGACTGCTTTCTCATCTTGAAATATTCTTTTCCTCTGCATTCCTTGATACTTCCTTTTACTCTGAATTCCCCAAGTCCTGAATACTCTACATGGCAATCTCAAAGGGGCAGGGAGTCGCCATCTTCTGACCTCCTCTAACCCCACAAGAGGAAGACAGAACCAGTAGCCTAAGGCCTATTCCTGTGAGGCCAGACATGCTGCCTCCCTCCAGCCCTTTCACCAACCATTCCTCCCACAGCACCCACCACCTCTTTGGTGGGTTTGATAATTCGCTGCAGTGGCCACACAGAACTCACAGATTATGAAGTTTATTAGGGAAGCAACAGGCTACAATTCAAGTTCAGAAATGCACTCAGTCTCTTGCACCTGGCCATCTCACATAGCAGCTAGTAGTCTCTCTCTCAGCAAGTGCGTGTCTCTCTCGTCTCTCTCTCAGGAAGTGCGTGTCTCTCAGGAGCACATTTTTCTCAGCAGCATGTCTTTCTCAGCCAGCAGTCAGAAAGACTCCTTCTGCCTGTAGGAGGGCTCCTTTTGAGCCTGGCAGAGTGGCCAAACTAATCAATCCCAACATCAGAATTCTATACACCTGAGAGAGAGAGAACTTCCCAGAAGATTGCTTCATGCCACTTTTAACAAAAATACCCCAGGTGGATAACTTTGACAATCAGGAGCTACTTAGTTGCTCATGGCAAATTCCACCACAGAGTTTACAAAGACTTATGGTTAGAAAAGCCACACTAATTAATTTACTACACTGCAGTCAGCCACAGAATTTGCTTTAGTTATTCTTAGGCAAAGGTATCATGTACTCTGTTGCTTCCTACGTGTTGTTCCCTTTACCTGGGATACTCTTGAATCTCTTTCCCCTTGCACATTCCACTCCACTACTTCCTGCCTCCTTTCCTAGCTCATTCCAACACTTCATCAAGGTCTTTAGCTTAACAGAACCATAAAGTACAGTTATGCAGTATGTAACCTATACAACTGTGCATAGTAGTCTTATTTAGATACGCCTTTTCTAGGCAGCCTTTGCTAACCTTTACTTCCAGTCTTGGTTTGATACCCCTTCTAAATGCTCTTTTAGTATCAGTGTAAATTGAATTCATATTTGTTTGATTACTCATCTGTATACTTCATTTTTAAGCATAGAAGGGTAAATACCATGTCTGCCTGGCTCCTAGTGGATGCTTTCTATATTTTTAAATAAATGAGCAAACTCCTTCCTGATAATAGTTTTTTAAAAAATGATTATAGATAAAAGATATATTAAAATTATTTTTCATTATAGAGATCTTTCATTAGGCTTGAATTTCATAACAATGACTAAATTTACTGTTACTCTAGGAAACATGATATTTAGTGAGAATTGTAACTTCACTGGCAACTCATGCTACACTTAATATTTTCATATTTGCTCCCACTGTTAATATTTGTGAAACATAAATTCTTACTATGTCAAGATTCACAAAGGATTGTTAAATGCACAATTCTTCGCCTTTCTCAAAAGCAGAGTTTATTTGGGAAGCATTCAGAAAATGTTTTCAATGTGTGGCATTTCTAAATTAAAGAAAACTATAGTTTTATCAGCTTCCAATCATTTTGAGGAGTTCTAAAGTACAGAGATCAGATATACATTGAGAGGTGATGAGGTCAGCATTGCTTAGAAGTCTTAAATGCCATTTTGCTTCCCCCTGACAAGAAGGAAACTTTCTCACATCATGGCTAACACTGCAAAAGGAGTCTTAAAAGATCACAAAGCATTAAGCCTGGTGGAAGTAAAATAAGTTCGATAAGGCAATCTCTGGTGAAAATAATCTGCCTACATGTGAAACTAATACCACAGATGTTCTCTCCACCCTTTGTCATAGAGCCTGGGAAGGATGTAGCCTTAAACCCTGCTGGCCCCAGTGTCAGTTCTAGAAGAGAAGTTTACCTTAGCAACTACCAACAGAGAACTGAGTGATAACTCACAATGAAAGCTTATGGGATATTTGGAGAGGGAGATTCACTTTACAGAGTATTGAATAAAGAAGTAAAAGCTTGCACTACCTGATACTGTTTGTTCTATCAAAGATCACCCCAAGAACACAGCTTTCACTACATGACTTGCCAGGTGGGGACAACATTCCTTGGCTGTGGAGTCAGATCCAATCATAGTGACATAGCGACCCCTCCTTGGGTTTTGGAAGCGGTATCTCTACAGAAGTAGATTGCCCAATCTTCCTTCCAAGGAGTGGCTGGTGGATTTGAACCGCCCGCCTTCTAGTTAGCAGTCAAATGCCTTAGGCACTATGCCACCAGAGCTCCCAATATATGTGTGTGTGTGTGTATACACACACACACACATATACAAGGACCTCTGATGGTGTACTTAGGCACTATACCACCAGAGCTCCTAAGACAAGGAAATTAGGGGATAACAGATAACTGAATTCACTGCAAGTTTACCAAGTACATCTGGAAGGAAAAAAGTATTCTTTGACTGTAGAACATGGGTCCATTCACAAGGAAACTTTCTTATTTTGATTTCCAAGGAACTCTACCTCTCTGTCTTCCCAATTTCACTAATAACACTGTTGAGAGCACAGCTGAATATTCTTGCTCATGCATTATACAAGTCAATTTTGCCAAACAAGAGGAGTTATACACATTTCAGCTTTGCTCAAACCAGATTTAAACAGGAATGCCTATGAAAAGTTCACTGTGATACAAGTAAATAAATATGAATATATATATAAAACCAAAGCCAAACTGAACACACTGCTGTTGAGTCGGTCCCAACTCATAATGACCCCTCCTTGGGTTTCCAAGGGGATATCTCCACGGAAGTAGGTTGCCCAATCTTCCTTCCAAGGAATGGTTGGTGGGTTTGAATCACCAGCCTTCTAGTTAGCAGTCAAATGCCTTAGGCACTATGCCACCAGAGCTCCACACATATATATATACAAGGACCTCTGATGGCATACTGCCTAAGGCATTTGACTGCTAACCAGAAGCTGGCGTTTCAAACCCATCAGCCACTACTCAGAAGGAAGATTGGACAATCTAGTTTCGTAGTGATACTGCCTTGGAAACCCAGGGAGGCGTTTCTATGAGTTGAATCACCTCAACAGTAGTGAGTTGTTTTTTTTTTTTTTTTTAATACACACACACACACACACAAACACATATATATATAACTTCTATTTGTACTTTAGGAGCTCTAGTAGCATAATGCCTAAGGCATTTGATTGCTAACCAGAAGGCTGACAGTTCAAACCCACTAGCCACTACTCAGAAGGAAGATTGGGCAAACTACTTCCGTAGTGATACTGCCTCGGAAACCCAAGGAGGGGTCACTATAGGTTGGATCTGACTCGATGGCAGTGAGAGATTTGTACTTTATTCTTTCAGATTTTGCATTTTATGCCTACTGTACAATGCAGTCCTTGGAGAAGGATATTGTGCTTGGTAACGTGGAGGGTCAGCGAAAAGGGAAAACCCTCAGTAAGATGGATTAACACAGTGGCTGGAACAATAGGCTCAAGCATAGCAAGGATTTTGAGGGTGGCACAGGACCAGGCAGTGTTTCATTCTGCTGTACACAGGCTCGCTATGAGTTGGAGCCGACCAGATGACACCTAAAAACAACAAGAACATACCAATAGTAAGGAGCCCTTGTAGCACAGAGGTCAAGCGCTCAGCTGCTAACAGAAAGGTTGGTGGTTTGAACCTACCAGTCTCCCCACAGGAGAAAGATAAGGCTGTCTGTTTCTGTAAAGATTACAGAATTTGTAACCCTATGGAGCAGTTCTACTCTGTCCTATTGGGTCGCTATGAGTCGGAATTGACTCAACGGCAGTGGGTTTTGGTTTGTTGGATACAGCAGAAAAGCAAGGCGGAACAAGAATATTTCATTTAAAAAGAAAATATGGCTATGGAGGTAATCACCTTTCATTTGTTGAATTACAGAAAAGATGTGACTTACAATGGTCTGAACATAATAATGAAGAGAAAGAAATGTGTAAGTGAAAGTAAACTCCATAATATCTATAAAATGACGGATCTGGCTTATAGCAATGGTTTTAAAATTTGTTTTACAAATAGAATTGAACACAAAAGTCCATCTACTAATAAAGCAAAGAAATACAGCTGTCAGTGCCAGGTAGACTACCTAGTTTGATATAGTCATTTGTTGCCTAGGTCAATTTTGCTCCCTAATCTTGTTCCCTCCCAATAAACTCCCTTACAAGAGTCCCTGGAGCTTGTTCTTTGAGCTCAGGGATGGCTTGGAAACTGCTGACTTAGACAATCTTGAGTCTTCTCGAATATGGCAGTCTAATATACCACAAGAGTTCCTGGACAGTGCAAACGGTTAAGCACTCAACTATTAACTGAAAGGCTGGTGGTCTGAATCCACCCAGAGGTGCCTCAGAAGGAAGGTCTGGTGATGTGCCTCCGAAAGGTCACAGCCTTGAAAACCTTATGCAGCAGTTCTTGTCTGCACACGTGGAGTTGCCATGAGTCAGAAGCCACTCGACAGCAACTGGCTTGGTTTTCCAGTTTTAACATATTACAAACCAGCACCATTCCATGTCCTTCCCACATCAAACCTGATCCCTGTTTCCACTCATGTCTGTTTTACACAGTTAGCTGGGGTTTTGCACCTAAGTAAATGAATCACTGTGTATGTGTTTATGTAAAGGAATTCTGGTGGTGTATTGATTGAGATTTGGCTGCTAACCAAAGGTTGGTGGTTCAAACCCAACAGCTGCTCCATGGAAGAGAGATGAGGCAATCTGCTTCTATAAAGATTTACAGCCTTGGAAACCCAGTGAGAGTGTCCATGAGTCAGAAATGACTTGATGGCAGTGAGTTTGGTATAGATTTTTGGTGTCTATGCAACTAACCACAATCACATTGATAGAGAAGTCCTCACTTGTAAACTAGTCTTTATTGAGTTCAAGACCCAGCATGCTATCTACTTCCGGTGTTTCTCAACCTTGTATGCACATTGGAATCACCTAGGGACCTCTAAAATACCAAAGCCTAGGTCTGCAGTACAGCCTAGACATCAGCCCATGTCTCCAGAAACCCTCAGTCCCAGGCAAATTGAATTGGTTTGTCACCCAACTACACCACAATTTTGAAATCTCTCAGGGTCCTTATAAAGTCAAGCCAGGCTTGGGAACAACTTTTCTGATGTCCCCTCTCATCCTTTGGTTTTATCACAACTGACTCTCAGTATATTTTAATGAGGGCTGGTAGGAAGAAGATGGTTTTTGGAATCAGGTGGCACTGAGTTTGAATAATAGCTCAGCTGATCATTGTGTGATCTCAGGCAAGTTGATTAGGCTCTCCCAAGCCTCAGTTCCTCAAGTGTAAAATGAGGACAATAATATGTATTCCAAAGGGATGTTTGTGCAAAATTTAATAGTATTATGCATGGGAAATATCTTGTACTGCTCATGTTGTAGTATAAGTTCCCAATAAAGCATGGCTTCAGGTTTCATATCTGTCAAATCATTATAACAGTACTCTACCTAGAATTTCTTTTTTATTATATTGAGGTCATGTATACCAGAATTTCCTCATATTCTGTCATTCATGTATTACGTTCAGGAATTTTTTATATCACTGTATCAATGGTACTAATATTACTATTTTTCTTTTGCCACACTCACCTTAGGAGCTCTGGTAGCATAGAGCCTAAGGTACTTGACTGCTAACCAGAAGGCAGGCGGTTCAAACCCACCAACCACTCCTCGGAAGGAAGGTTGGGCAAACTACTTCCATAGTGATACCACCTTGGAAACCCAAGGAGGGGTCACTATGAGTCGGGTCCGACTCAACAGCACATAAAACATACTCACCTTTGAAAAATGTAATATTTATTTTAGCTGGCTCCTTAAGAATATTTGCATGAAATCTGGGAATTTCTGTGCTAGTTAATCTAGTATACATAAAAACACACACATAATTAGTAAAATAAAAAAATAATAAGGTCAGGTACCCCGTAAAGTAAACTACCATGCTATGCATACTATACTTTGGGAAATATTAATTCATGGAAAAGTTAGTTATTATTATATTTTCAAACTTTCATTTTCAAGTCTTGGAAACTAAAGCTCAGAGAGGCTGAGGAATTAGATCAAGGTTAACCAGACAATCCATTGCAGAATTGGGACAAGTAAAGTTTCTGGACCTCAGGTCCCTGTTTCCATCACCCAGCCTCCTAAAATATCTATACTTAAAGCCCTAATTAGAATCCAGCTGAATAGAACTAACACCAGGAAATCCTGAGGCAATATTGTTCTTCTACCCCTGTTATTATTTCTTCACCTAGGAATCCTAAAGGAAAATCTTTTCCTTCCAGAAGTTGCCTGACAGTGCACACCTGAATTGACTTAGCTGCAACCCTTGCTCCATTTGACAGTAAGAACACACTGGCCTGGGGGAAACGGAAGAAAAAAAATCGCCTACTTGTACTTTTAAGGCAGGAGGGCAGAGCAATTTGGGGTTGGCAGCACAGTATACTATTTAGAGATATTTCTGGAATGTGTCTGACTTTGTTGCATCCTTCTCCAACCAAATACATGCAAATGTGGTAAGACTTATAAATGGATTATCTGGACACTTCTACCAAACTTTCTCCAAAAAATTAGCTTATATATAAATTCCATGTTTTTCAGAAAAACCAAGAAATCCCTGCCTACTCCCCAAATTATCAATAATAAAACAAAAACATCCATAACAGAGAGGAGTCTGGTGTCCAACAACAAGGCAGGTAGGTCTGTTGTGAGCCCTCTCACCTGTTTCAAGTATCATCCTTACAGGCCAATTAGCAGTTAAGGATGTTGCAGCACATGCATGCCATTTTTTACCTGCCCAGCATACATTCCCCACAATTCTGGCTAACAGCACTGCTTTCCTTTTGGGGAACCTATCATTCCTTATTTTCAGTCCAAGTGGTTAGAGTGGGACTGACCCCATTACATCCTTTCCAGGGGTGGCCACATGATTCAGGCTTGACCAATAATATTATTTAAACCTTTTCTTTAGCCACAAGGAGCTCTGGTGGTACAGTGCCTAAGGCATGTGACTGCTAATGAGAAGGTTGGTGGTTCAAATCCACCAGCCACTCCATGGAAGGAAGACTGGGCAATCTACTTCCATAAAGATTTACTGCCTCAGAAACCCAAAGGGGGTTACTTTGAGTCAGAATCAACTGGATGGCCATAGTGATTGGTTCAGAGATGAGCACATGATCTGACTCAGGTAAGTGAGGATCAATTAGGAGAATTTTGTTAGAGCTATTGGGAAAGAGATGGAGCACTGGTGGCACAGTGGTTGGTTGTTGAGCTGCTAACTGAAGGGCTGGTGGTTTGAACCCACCAGCTGCTCCACAGGAGAAAGATGTGGAAGTTAATTTGCATAAAGATTTACAGCCTTGCAAACCCTATGGGGGCAGTGCTACTTTTTCCTGTAGGGTTGCTATGAGTCAGAGTTGACTCAATGGCAATGGGTTTTGGTTTGGATTGGGAAAGAGAAGC
The DNA here is from genome assembly GCF_000298275.1 of Orycteropus afer afer. Taxonomy (NCBI): domain Eukaryota; kingdom Metazoa; phylum Chordata; class Mammalia; order Tubulidentata; family Orycteropodidae; genus Orycteropus; species Orycteropus afer. The sequence goes on along the minus strand of NW_006921592.1, from coordinate 1,192,667 downwards.
TTTCTTTCCACTGGAACAATTACCTGTAAGAATGTTGAATGCCTCCAACTGCTGAAGGCTTTGAAAATGAAGCCAGCACAACAGAAGGAAGAGCCAAAAGATCTGAAGAGAGAGAAATAGAGCTGGATGACATTTTTTAAGCCCCTACATAGACCTGAAGCCAGATGCTTCTGAATTTTTAAATTTGCATTAGGCAGTAAAGTCCTTCTTTAGTTTAATCCAGTTTGAATTATAGCATTATTTACTTGGGGACAAAACCTTGTCAATACATAAGTCAGAGTGAGCACCTAATATAATGGTTTCAACCATGAAGAAACAGGGAAAGGGGAAAGAGATGAGGTAGAGGTTGTGAACTGCACAGTAGAATGTGGCCAGGAGACCAGTTACTTATCTCAACTTTACCCCTGCTTAGCTGAGGTTGACCTCTCCAGGCCCAGTTTCCTCATCTGGAATAAAATAAAGGAATTGGACAATCAGTTGTTCGCAAACAGAGCTCTGTGCAGCCCTGAAGTGCCTCAGGCAATGAGAGGATAATAGGTATCCAGGGCCCCAGACTTCCTTCTGTGTGACTAGCTCTCCTCTTATCTATATTACATTCCAGGTTCTCAAAAGGTTTTGTTGTTAGAATGGTTTCCATTATTAAAATGGATTACTTGGCCACCCCAGTTCTGTTTACATTGAAGTCTAAATTGAGCAAAGGGTCAGCTGGGGCCCAGTAAGAATGTGATGTCTGGTTAATATTTTCTATTCTATGTTAGGAGTTGGTCAGAAGCCAAGGTCAAGAACTCAATCCTCAGTGGGTTCATTAGTTTTTCGCAGACTGAAAAATTGATAATGGCTACGATCTGCATTCCTAATTTTGAGAACTGTCAGAGATATGGGTCATTGGTCATACAAGGGGTTGGGAAAAGGAATATGGATGATTCCTTAGCCATTAATTCTGCCTTAAATGCCAATACAAACACCACTGGTAATATTCAAGGCGGGCCACCTCCTCTTAGATACATAGAATAAAGGGTGGTGTGCTTAGAGATTTGTTTATTTTTCTCTCTCTGGAGACAATATGATTATTGTATAAGAAGCTGAGAAAACAGAGAGCACTTATTAAACAATCAACTGCACAACACCTACTGTGTGTCCATCCACCACAGTGTTCTAAGTTGCTATGGGTTTTGCTTTTGTTTTTTTTAAGAGACAACACACACATTGTAGTGTGTCAAGAGAGATGATCATTTTTATGAAAGCATAAAAAATCATTTTATGCAAACCTGAATTATTATGATTACTTTGAAAAATATATTAAAAGCAAGTTTTGACACTGAACATAAACTTGGAATTTCAAAATCTTTAGAAAATATATCTTAAAAAAGAAATTTTGGCATGAATTGATAGAATGTGTGCCATACACCTCTGTAGTCAGAAATTAACCTCTGAGTTTAAGGCAAAGCTAATCAATCTTCTTTGCCTTGTTTCAGGTAAAAATTGTGCATGAAACTAAAGTCTTATAACAAAAATATGTTCTAAGAATAATATTGATCCTTTCAATAGTAGCTGAATATTTAATGCTACCTTAACAAGCATGCTGCAAGATAACAAATTAAGAATGAATATTGCTTTTCTATTTGCCTTTTTAGTCTCTGTATAACTAGAGGTTTTTTCATCAGAGAAGTATTTTTTTTCCCAACAGTACATAAGTGATGCCATCTATATAAATGTTGTTATGTGCCATCGAGTCGGACCCAACTCATAGCGATCCCTCCTTGGGTTTCCGAGGCAGTATCACTACGGAAGTAGATTGCCCTATCTTCCTTCCGAGGAGTGGTTATATAAATAGTAAAGTTAAAATAAGTATATATAACTTGGGGTTTAATTTCTCTTACTGATTAACTTCTGATTTCTACCACTTTGTTGACATATGCTGCAGGCACACATAACCCAGGTTGAGGAATGTGTCACCAACCTTAAGAGAGGACAGTTGTTCAGTTAGGCTAGGCAGAGGTAAAGAGAAGAGACAGGCAAAGGGTTAGTTGGGGACAAGCTATGAATGCGTCAGAGTATGTCTCAGGATTTGGAAGCAAGCAGTGGCCTGGAAGGTCCAATTTGGGAAAGACAGCTGGTTTTGGGATTAGTCAAAGTCAGGAGAGGTTGGCTCAAGGGAGGCAGAAATATTTATTAACACTGGGACATAACATTCAGATCTACTGGATGGCAGGGAGTTTCAGACAGCACCTTGGATAGCTCCCTGGACAAGAAGTGCTTTGACAAATCAGAAATGAAGGCTCTCCTCCTCTAAGGCCCAGGTCTTCCCAGTTGGCACCACCCCTTGATGGAATGAACTTGGCCCCTGGAGTCTAGGGGAACCATTTACAATATCCAACTGGAATATTTGAGTTAAAGCCCTAGGGATAGTGTCCATGCCCTTAAGTAAAATGTTCTTTGGTGATGGGGAGGTGGGAGCATTTGTTTTCCAGAAGTTTTATCCCATCTAATTTGGTAACAGAAGTTTCCAAGACCAACATTACTGTGATGGTAAGGTGCCCTGCGGTACAGTTTTAACATGTTAATGTTCACCTTTGATTCCATATTGTCCCTTTTAGATACCGATATTTGTAGGAGGTGGGATATAGTGAATCATGCATTTATTAGATGTATTGAAGTTCTATATTAAAACAAGTTCAAATTTTCCCATTACTACAACTTCAGATACAGTAAAGTTCACGATTATAGAACTCCCTGGCCATGGCTTTCAGGTATCTGTTTACTTTATTCTCCATCAACTAACACTGTTACAGGGAGAAAAGTTGCCTTCAGTTGACTCCTCACTGGTAGACCCTGAAGTCTTTTGGTTCAAAGATTGATAGCAATATCATTTATCTCAAAGGTCTTTGGGTGCATTTGCATTATGGTGACAGTGGATTGTATCAATAATTGGAAAATCAAACTCATCCCAAATAGTTTATTTACTAAATTGAAAACAAGGCATTTAGATAATTAATCAAGACAATAGGAAATTTCTATAGAATTAACATGAGAAAGGAATCAGGCAGAAAGAAGAGAAACCTATTGTAAGTGGAATAATGGTGGGGTAGGAACACAAAGAATATTATTGAAGACACCTACTCCATGTGAGACTATCACTATGTGGAGCCCAAGACATGATGATATGGCACCATCTCTGAGTTTACTCATTCAGTAATGTTTACTGAGCATCTACTCTGTGCCAGGCATTATTCTAGGCCCTAGGGACATAGAAGCAAATAAAACTGACACTCATGACATTATTACTCCTTTTGGTGATCTTAAGTCAGATCACCTTGAGTGAGAGCTGTTTGGCTGGTAACTCTTCAAAGACTATAGCCAAGCTCCAACATAACAATTTGACTAAACAGGAAATGGGAATGTCAGACCTCACAGTGAGGGACATAAACAACTCAAGTAAGAGATTTAAAAGTTATGAGTCCTCCACTTCACTAAAACTAGTCACAAAGTATATAAGTTGATAGAGTACCAAGAGAGGAAAGAAGATTCCAGTTGATAGTTTGCAGCCAAGAAGGACTTGACATATTAGGGGAAACTCAAGTCACAGATACCTATACCTACTTGGGTTTCTTTATATGCCTTATTTTAGAGGATCAATGGTTCTTTGGAATCACAAAATATTAATGTTAGAACAGATATGAAAATTCATTGACTCCAACTTCTCTATCCACTTGTCTTATATTTCTCAGCTAATTAGGGGTAAGGCCAGAATATGCTCATCTTGACTGGAATGGAATCATGTATTCCTTTATGTGGTTTTCATATTTTAATTATGTCTGGCTAATGAATCTGCTTGGTAACAATAACTATTTAAATCCACATTAATCATTTTAAACTTGAGAGCACCGAGGGGCAATCATCTCAGTCTTGTCCTCAGGTCACCAGCAGGCTGTGTTTTGGTTTGTGACAAGGGATATAAGAAAGAGGAAATCACGAGTAAGGAGGAAAGAAGCCAAATGAATGGAACGCAAGGCCTGACCGGAAGCTTGCTGGCTCCTTTCAGTGAGAAATACATCTTTGTCTTCAGTTGCAAGTCCCTTTTGGCCTGATGATTTGCTATTGCTCTTTAATAAAACAGGCTGTCATAAGTGATCAATTATCAGACAGGACTTGCCTTCACCTTGGAGACATATTATATCCAAGAAGAAAATCTCCCCTGAACTACAGTACCCTTTATTGCTTTGATTATAGTACAAACAACATTTTCTTAAAAACTTGTGAAATGTGAACTATTTTCTAAAAATTCAGCCCAAAACAAATATAACTAACTCTATAATACAAAAATTAGAGAATCCCACAGATAATACACTTTAAAATGAAACTGCTGAATTATATTCTTTACTGCTAAGCCACCAATTATAGTATGAATATAAAGAAAGAAGCATGGGCTTCAAATGGACAAATCACTGATTTGTATCTGAAAATTGTTCTCATTCTTGGAAAAAGATAATATTGGCCACTGCTCAATTTCAAAAGATAGTCATGTTGGCTATTCTGGATTCTGATTTTACTCAAGATAAAATGCCCTAAGTTTCCTAAAGGTACCATGCTTGGCAAAGCAGAGGGTCAGTGAAAATTGGGAAGACCCTTAATGAGGTGGATGGACACAGTGGCTGCAACAATGGGCTCAAGCAGAGCAAGGACTGTGAGGATGGAGCAGGATGGGGCAGGGGTTCGTTCTGTTGTACACAGGGTCACTACAAGCTGGAGCCAACTCAATGGCACCTAACAACAACAACAGTTTCCGTTTTGTTAATTTAACTCTCAGTAGGCGATGCTAGGAGATAAATGTTTTGAAATTTCAGTGTCAAAAAATGGTGTCTTCTAGACACCCATTGTAGCTTTTTTAAAAATACACTTTTTGATATTTTGAACATTGCTCCTGGGGTAAGAATGTACTAGAAAATTTAACTTTGCAGGTGGCATTGTACTAGATGTCAAGACTGAACCAGATAGTGGAAAGTGCTTCTGAAGCTTGTAGGTCTGAAGGAAAAGGAGAGTGCCTCTCTTAAAAGAAAGGTAACTTCTGTGATTGGTCTTGTTTTTAACCAGCCCTCCAATAGTAATCCTGCCAGACATGCACCTAAACCTGCTAAATCACTTGTGGCAGACTCCCTAAACATAAGATGAAAGAGCTCTTGGTTTTCCCTTCAGATAAATAGAGGCTCAGCCACTTCTTTGAATTCTTGGATTAAAAGACAGAGGATCTCTATAAAGAAAAAAACATATTACGAGCACTCCAGTATTCTTGCAGAGGTTAAAAGACAGTAACACTCCAATACAGAAACAATTTAAGTAAAAGTATAAAAAGTTGATGACATTAGCTGAGAAGGCCAAAGTACTTTCTCATATTTTTCACCAAATTTTCTGATATGTGAATAACAAACTTAGAAAACCATGAGAAAATTATAGTATACTGAAGCTCAGAGTTTGAAGACAGCTTCTGAAGCATTTTATACCTAAAGAATTTTTTTATTCTAGAAAACTAACAGCTATAACTCATAGACCTTTCTTCAGTTTACATAGCAATGCTACTTATATTCTTATTTGAGCTTTACATCAACCACTTGAAATGGTTACTATTTTCTCCATATTCTTTATCTCTGATCATTCATTATCTGTATTAAGAGGTAAGATCAGAAGTCCTATAACCATATGCTCCTTCTCTTTGCATTTTCCATGCCCATTAAACCTAAGTCACACCCATCTCAAATACCTCACCAGGGCTTTCATAGTCTAGTTATGTCCAGGAAGTGTATCTTTTATTTTTGCTGGTAAATGAGATAATCCCAAGTAAGATTATCTGGCACAGGCATAGTGTTGTTGTTGTTGTTGTTTGCCATCGAGTCGGCCCTGACTCATAGCGACCCCTCCTTGGGTTTCCGAGGCAGTATCACTACGGAAGTAGGATTGCCCAAC
>NW_006921592.1:1174926-1182689 GCF_000298275.1 Orycteropus afer afer | reverse complement strand
ATGTGGTATTGCTTTTGATTTACTATTTCTGTAGGTAGAGGCAGTTCCAAGGGCTTCCACTTGGCTTCTCCTACAATAATAGCCCTTACTCCACATATCAGGGACCAAATGTGGGAATTCTGCCAATTTCTCAATATATTTATTCCAAGTATGCATTGCTGGAACTGGGAATATCACCACAGGATGGGTTCAGGGACCCACTGGACCCACTGGACCCAATGCCATAATTCCACACGAGTCAGACTATTCTGATTACTGTTCCAACTCTCCTGTCCATTAGCACCTTAGCTAAGACTCCATCAACAACTTGACCTCCATATGCCCCACTTTGACTGGTGGGCCACAATGATACTTTGGGTCTCCTGGAATTAGTGTAAGTTCACAGCCAGTGTCCAGTACTCCCTGAAAAGTCTGATTATTTCCTTTTTCCCAATGAACAGTCACTCTGGTAAAAGGCCTCAGATCCCTTTGGGGAAGGCTGAGAGAAATATTGACATTATAAATTTTTGGCAATGTAGTGGAGTCCTTCCTCAAAGGGACCCAGCTTCCCCTTCATTCAAGGGGTTGTGGGTCTGTAAACTCACTCAAGTCTGGGACTTGATTGAGAGGCTGTGATTGTGTATTCTGGCGATTCAATCTAGGCTGCTGTTCATGTGACCTAGAATTCTTCTGTCTATACAGATCAAATAAATATTTAGTAGGTTTGCCACGTATTTCACTACTACGAACACCATGCGCAAGTAGCCAACACCATAATTCCACATGAGTCAGACTATTCTGATTAGTGTTCCGACTCTGCTGTCCATTATGGTAACCATGCCCACCTTGCCTTTGTCAATTAACTGCTGTTGCTTGGCCCCTACTACCACGGGGTCCAATCAGCCCCGTCATAGTTAAGTGTCTTAGTTCAATTAGGGCAGTTCCCACTGTCAAATCTGGCTTACATAAAAAAGCAATCACAGCAGTCTTCAAGGATGCTGGGGCTCCCTTCACAAGTTTATTCCTCACTGTACTGGTGAAAGGCGTGTCTTCTGGACTTTCCATTTCTGGCTGTAGGGGTCTAATCTGATAACTCCATTCTAATAGGCCAATTTCCCTAAGCCTCTAGATACCTTCTTCTACATTATACCAAGGCAGTTCTGGTACTTCAACTTGACTTAAGGTAGGCCACCGCTAATCCATGCTTCAGCAAGCCAACCAAATAAACTATTAGATCCTTTCCTAACCTCTTGAGCTGAAACATTAAATGAAGAATGCATACTTAATGGGCCAAAATCAACAAACTCAGACTGATCCAATGTTACATTCCTTGCACCATTATCCCACATCCTCAGTAGCCATTCCCATACATATTCTCCAGGTTTCTGTCTGTACATGTTAGCAAAATCAAGTAGGTCTTTTCAGGTATAGTGTACCACCTCCTCAGTGACACTTTGTATTTCACCTTTTGGGGCTCGCTTGGACTTAACTTTAGTTATAGGTCTAGCAGCAACAATGGGTGGTTGGGGCAGTTCCTGAGAACATTCAGCAATGTCTTCCATGGCCTCTGCCTCAGGCAATGACCCAGCAGGAACAGCCAGGTTAATCCCATCAAACAGAGGTGGAGGGGTAATGGTTTTACAATAATCCTTTCAGATGGGAAGGATTCAACAGAGTTTACAGGCTCCATATCCTGATCTTCTTGACTATCTACCCATATGTCTCCATTCCAGGTTTCAGGACCCCATTTTTTCCCAATCAATGCCCTCACTTTAACTTCAGACACCATTCTGGGTTGGTAATTTAATTGGGAATGTAATTCAGTCACCCTTACAATAAGACTCTGGCTTTGGTTTTCAGAGCACAACTGGAAACACTGAGGTCTTTTATGCGGTGCTTAAGCTATGACTCAGCAGCCCTGAGCTCATCTTGCTCTTTCACCACTTTGTCTAGTGTAAGTAGGACCAACCAACCAGCTTCCTTATACTCCTCATGCTGACAAAATTGAAGAAAAGTATCAAATATGCGGTCACCCAGAGCCTCACTTCTCACAAGTACTTGATCTATTGGTGGTGCTATTTTGCATATTAATGTTGCCACCTCACACCATGGATTAGCAGGGCCCTCTTTACTAACGGAGGCAGGGTTATTAGTGCCTTTATGATTAATCAAATTGAAGAACCAATTTAGGAAGCCCATCTTTATGATTTTGTCTCTCTAGAACCACTCCCGGTACCAAATGTGTTAGACTGGGTTCTTTAGAGAAACAAAACCAGAAAAGCTTATACATAGAGAAAGAGAAATTTATCCTAGGAAAAGGCTCACACACTTATAGAAGCTGGCAAGTCCCAAGTTCTTGGATCAAACATCAAGCTGGAGGCTTTTCCCGACTCACACAGCTATAGGGGCTGAGGAGATCAAGGTTGGCAGGCAGTATAGTACACTGGCTGTTGACCCCAACGAATGACTAATCTAAGATTTCCAGGCTGAATGGTGGGTGGATTGTTCGCTCATGGACAGTTGTAGGCAGCACAACAGAATCCCGATCCACAGAAGAGTGTCTCTTTTCCCAGGATATCCATAAATATAGTAGAAGCCGGCCACACCCTTAGGGAAACTCCCTTTCAACAGATTGGCTGCTCAAAACATATACATCTGATCCCATCGTTGGAACAACCCCCATCACAATTGCTTAAACCACACAGAATTGTGGTCCAGCCAAGTTGACACATAGCTCCAACTATCACAGGTGAGTATTAGGTGAATCCGAATTTAAATTGGCTTGCCTACTTGGATATTCCTGGAGGAAGGATTAGCCTCAAAAAGCCTCCAATAAATAAATAAATAAATAAATAAATAAATAAAAGATGATCATTTGAAGCTTCTTTTTCTTACTGGATTTCACCCGAGGCTAACTCAGATGATAAATATGGTGCCACCAAATTGCTGAATCTCTCCACAAGATTCTACAGACTCTGGGACACTGATTCTAGAAGTCTTGGAGGCCACCAACAGACTAAAGAGAACTGAGGACTAATAAGGAAGTTTCATTGTTTTTCAAGAGTTTTTACATTATTTCCAAATTACATTTTGTGAAGATACGTGGTATGTATAGACATATACAAGCCATACTACAGACAAACCTACAATATGAAAAATTACAGTTTTATTTCTATTGTTCTAATAGGCTTTGGTGCATGGAAACCTGCCAGAACAAACAAACAAAAAGGTATCACAAACTATCCCATGTAAGAGGCAGGAGAGGACAGGCCCTCCCATGTCATCAATCACTATGACACATCAAAAGCCCAAGTTGGCTTTCTACTTGCTGATTTGGCCATTCCCTCCCTCTCCCGAAAGGTTCTTGTGGCTTTCCATTGCCCTCAAGCCCAAGATAAACATCCTCAAGACCTGATTTAGCGTCTATCACTAGATGAAGCCACATTACCTCATGTTCCTGGTCTCCTCCTCCACGCAAATGAAATCTCCTGCCTGGTCTGCCTTCTTTGTATCAAACAAATATCTGAGACAAACAAACAGTGCTTTCCAGCCCTATGAAAATCTTATGTAAATCAAGCATTTATTGAGTACCTACTTTATCCAGGCCAAATACAAAAATAGATAGAGGCCTACATCAGTGATTCAACAGTTCAGTATGGATCTTAAAAAGTGCCAATACTCAAGGTTCCTAATCAAGCCATTAATTCCAATACTCTCTTCATTGAACACCACGTAAAAGAATATTCTCATTCCTTGTGTGCAATGTAAATACGTAAGAGGATTTTTTAAAACTATGTACTTGTTCCCACATTATTTTTCACTAAATAGGAACTAGACTTGTCTTGGATTAAAACCTTCCCAACTGTTTAGAAACTTTGCAATATTTTCCATTCCTCGATGTTCGTTTTGTACTTAGCCACAAGACACAGTTTGGGAAGAGCTGTTGGCTGCCAAGTCATACAGATTGGCAGTGACACACGGAATCCTAGGAAACTGATTGTGTAAACAAACAATACTCCCAAATACTCACACAACTGAACTAACTGCAGCTGCAAGCAAATGGCAACTACCATTTTGGAGCAAGGCACTTTTCCATTTTTTAAAATAAAGGGACTTTTTTCCTTTCCCCCTTAATAAAGCACCTTAAGGTAAAATATCTTTATTTTTTCAAAATTACCTAAGATATGAGAGACAAAATACCCTAATATAAAGTACCTTAAAACTTAAAAATTACTCTAAAAGATTTTAAATAAACTTAAAAGAGTAAGCATACGTGGGAAAAAAAATCATAAAGCCAAGACAAAAATCTTTGCTTTTGCCCTTAACTCTTAAAAGCTGAGAAAAAGTAGAATGTACAGCAATAGGGAAATGATTAAAAAATTATGGGAAGGGGTAGAGGAAAGGAGGAAGTAGGAGGAATGTTATTGTAGTGTGGGGATTACAGTACATTTCACAAAACAGAATGTGTGTGGATTGTTGAATGGGAAACCAGGTTGCTCTGTCAACTTTCACCCAAATCACAATAAAAAAATAAAAATATGGTCCAAATTATCAACTAGTACGCAACTACTAAAAAGAATGAGGTAGCTCTAGATTGACTTGGAAATGTGTGTGTGTATGTCCATATGTAAAGCTATAAAGAAAAATTTATATTTCTATACACACAGAAGAATTGTGGAAAGGTGCATCCAGCATGCTAGGTTGACAATATTAATTTCTTCTAGGGGATGGGATAAGAAGGTGAAGAAGTAGACTATTAACTAGTAATGTCCTGGTGGTGCAGTGGTTAAGAACTTGGCTGCTAATCAAAAGGTTGGGGGTTTAAGCCCACCTAACAACTCCTCGGAAGAAGGACCTGACACCCGCTTGCATAAAGATAATAGCCTAGAAAGCCCGATAGGACCGCTTTCTGTCACATGGGGCTGCTATGAGTTTGAATCAACTCAGTGACACCCAACAACAACACCCTTCTACATTACTTAAATAGTCATAAAGACATGATTTTTTTTTCTTTTTTCTTTTTTTTGTCATTTAAAATAACCAATAGCGTATTACAGCAAAAACAAGAGACTGAGTGTATGACAATGCTACAGACAGGGAAAATACTCTCCGCTCTATAAAATGAATGAGAAATTTCAAATGTTTTAATATAGACAAAGTAAACAAGAATAATATTTAGCAACAGCACTTGTAATTACATAACATCAAACCACCAAGAAGCTCTGTTTGCAGCCAAACGTTCATTCAGTTTAATCTGTTGCAGCTGCACATGCTCCCACTCAGTCAGATAAAGGACAGGTGTGTCTTGCTTGTGCTGGGGGAAGGCCAAAGGCACACTTGTCAAATGACTTCCTCAAGGTCGCACAGTGAGCTGTGGGTCAGAGGTAGGTCCTCTGAAACCCACTCCGGAGTTCCAATCATGTGTCCATGCTGTGTCTCTGGTTTGTAAAGGGCAGATTTACTATGACATCTGAGAATAAACAAGTAGCCATCTTCTTGCCAAAAAAACAAAAGTGGCCATTAAATGTGCATTTTAGGAGTAATTAGTCAAGTGCTCACAAATAACATGCAGAGGCTGACCAGAGTACAAAACTCTTTGGCTCTGATTCATGACCCCCCAGCAGACCACCCACACTGTACGTTCAGGTCCATGTGCTCTCATCAACAAAACAGTAAGATTGGAAATTCTAGGGCTGTTTGTGTTCTAGGCATTTTGCTGAGTGGCTTGCTCTGCATGAGAGGAGAGTGGTTAATACCATCCTTCTAGCAGCCTGTAATGCATTATGAATTTGTTTCCTAAATGAGCCCTTTGGAGAGTTTCTGAGTCCCAACATGATAAATCATCTGATGTTACCCATAACACTGTGCCTAGGAGATTCACTCTTTCAGGATTTTTGCTAACAATGAAGGTAAGTGGCCCAAAAGTCACCTGTCTACAGCATTTTAAGGCTTTTCCTTTGTAAGTGGTCCGGTGGAGCATGGTCAAGTGAAGTATGGTTCTATGACCTATGCATATATGCCAGAAGCCAAGAGATGGTGACCCAGCCTAACACCTTGTTCACAAAGTACTCTGGCCAGATGGTTCCCTCTGCACTAACCCTGGAGGTCTTAGGATTCCCACATGGACAGTCATAGGAGTAAAGACAAATTGGAACTGGGGAATCTCTAGGCCATCCAACCTCCTCACTTCCTAAGGAGGAAGATTTCCTAAGAAAAGGCACATTGGATACATCTCTTAAAATTTCTGGAGCCTAGGTGTTAGAACTCCAGATGTAATTGGAGGTCAAGAGATGTGGGTGTGTGGGACCTAGATGTGAGGATTTTTATTGGCAGGATCTGGTGGGTTGCATGATCGGAGGCCCAATGTTTCTTAATCAATAGCATCAAAATTGTTAGGTAATGGGTGATTTTAAAAATACCACTACTACCTAAGGCACTTGACTGCTGACCAGAAGGCTGGCAGTTCAAATCCACCAGCCACTCCTCAGAAGAAAGGTTGGGCAATCTACTTCCGTAGTGAAACTGCCTTGGAAACCCAAGGAGGGGTCACTATGAGTCGGGTCTGACTTGACAGCACATAACAACAACAACAACAACAACAAAGAAGACTAAAGTAAAATATGAACACTCTAATGAAGAGAAAAAGGGTTCTACCCCTTTTTAAGAGAGTTATCAGGTTTACTTAGGTTAGTAAGATAAATAGATTGAATGGTATTTGCTCTTACAAAGCCACCTAGGATATCTATACTGCACACAAGATTCTTTCGTAGAAGTAAATTAGCCCTTAATTGCCACAGTCTCATAAACTGTGCTCATCAGGGACATCACTTTAGCATTAGTTCTTTTCTATTTCCTGGTAAAAAGTACATGCAGAAATGGGTGAAATTGGGTTTTAGATGGGTAAAGTCAAGTTTCTGAAATCAATGAATTGATTTTCCCACTTGGGAGGTTGTCCTACATGTGAATATCAGGTACAGCACTGATTCACACTTTTTGCTGTTTGGGCAGTGCTTTCTTATCAGATGGCCTCTCTCAGACTAAGTGCCTGGTTACTTGCAAATGACCCACACAGTCAAGAAACAGCTCAGTACTTGATAGCTCTGGCTCACTTGAACCTGATAAGGAAGCCTGGGTGGCCTACATCTCTCATAATATCCAAAGGAAAGGTGAGTCAATTGTAACTATTCTATAAAATGAACCAAAATTACATTCACTTTAATGTGACACAAAGATATAATTCAGAAATTATAATTCCTGACTCCCAATTCCAAGTCTAGAGGAACTCTGTAGTTCAGTGTACTCACTAGCCATTTAAATGTGGCAATTTGAATTTAAGCTAATTAAAATTAAAAATTCAGTTCCTCAATCAAACTAACCACATTTCAAGTGTTAGATTGTTACATTTAGCTAGTGACTACCATATTGGACAACACGGATATAGAACATTTCCATCATTGCAGAAAGTTCTACTGGACATCATTGGTCCAGATTAACCTTGGCTGTCACCTTGGGCCTTTGTGATGAGCATCATCCACTAAATTAGAGCAGTTAAAGTGCCAGGGTGAAGGCTAAAGGAAGAGAGAAGAATAAAGAGCTACCTCTCTATTCTTTGACATGACCAATTTATCCTTCTGCAATCTTACATAAGGAACCATGCAAATACAACTTTGAGTCCTCCCCATTCTCCATCCTGCAGCCACTACAGTCCATGAGAGAACTCAAGATAAATTTACCTAGGCCCAAAACACCATAAGTGACAGAATTTATGCTGCACTAACAGATCA
>NW_006921592.1:1139878-1171456 GCF_000298275.1 Orycteropus afer afer | reverse complement strand
AAAAAAAAAATACTTGACCTGGCATTTAGGTTTCTCTACTCTAACTTGTGAAGAATTCCAAGGTCTGTCTTCCTGAGGTTCACAGCCATATATGACAATCTCAAGAGAACACTCCAGAGCTGCTTTTACGCTAACAAACTGCTCTGCTAACCCTGAGCCTTGACATCTAGCTTAATAGGAAAGGCTGAAGGGACTATTTTTAGACAACAATCTGCTATTGAAACTCCTTCATGTTCCCACTCAAGAGTGTAAACATTCTCTTGTACGAAATAAAACACCCCACCATGAGTGATCCAAATGCAAGAGGAGAGAGTTAAGGAATGAGTACCAATAAATGAAACACACTAAAAAAAGAAAAGATGTCACCAGTACAATCCAGTCCAGGAGTGAGGCAGCAGCCTTTCCAGTTGGAGAGGACAGAAAAGTTAGCACACTCTTTAAATCACTCTACTCTCCAAAGCTAGGTCTACGATCTCCAAAGAGATATAAGATATAGACCAGGGCCCACAACTGAGGGAAGAGACCTAGGTACACAATTAATTCTACCAACAGCTATCAGAGAGCCTTCAACAACCTAGGGTTTTCTAAGAGGGGCCAGAGTGTCTCTGCTGGGCAGTGCTCATCCATCTCAACCTTGAGAACTCAGATTTGTAAAGAAGGGTCACTGGATATTACAAGGAGCATATTGTTCCTAGTGAGAGGTGATTCTCTTCCTTGCTTATATGTTATACCTTAATTTTTTTATATCCAAGCTATATATCCTGCTTTTTCACTCATCAGCATGTCTTGGAGATTTCCCTAGATCAGCATTTAAAGATCTCCCTCCTTCTTCTGTAAAAATGCTCTCAGCCAGGTCTCTGATGCTGGGTACCTAGTTGTATCCAATAGTTTGCTATTATCATTACCGTCACCTTATACATAGTTCATTTCACATGTGTAGGTCTATTGGTAGAACTGACTTCTGGAAGTGGGACAGTTTCATCAAGGACCAAGGCATTAACCCTAAGCATTAAACCCTAAGTGCAGGTGTGTAACTGCACTGGTCACATGCTCATGGAGCCAGTCCTGGACAAGACCATAAGTTTTACATGCAACTTCTGAAAAGTGCCTTTAAAAATCAACTTTTTAAGTCCCTGAGACTATGGCCCTTAGACTCTCTTAAAGCCTAGAATTGAACTAACCCCCATAGCTAAACTTCGGGCCAAACAGCAGACAGGCCTATAAGATGAACAATAACACCAGGGAGAAATGCACTCATTAGAACAATCAACCATATGAGACTGAAAGGGCAGCTTTTGTTCGAGCATAAAGCTCAGAAGACAGGAAGGGATAGGAAAAAAGGATAAAAGGAAATGGTAAACACAGGGAGGAAATGTGAAAGAGCTGTCACATTGTTAGGACTGCCATCAATGTCATGAAACAAAATATATATGGATTATTGAATGGAAAACTAATTTGCTCTGTAAATATTCACCCAAATCACACTTTTTTAAAAAATCACCCTTTCTGCATCCATCTTCCTGTCTAAAATGCATTTATAATGTGTGGAGCATTTGCCACTATTTGAGTCCATGAAAGTAAGGACCACACCTAAAGATGGCTAAGTGAGAGCTAGAACCTGGATCCCAAACAGCATCCTTTCATTTTAATCCCATAAGGCCAGGTTCTTACCCTGGGGTCCAGTGATAAGTTTCAGAAGTTCATGACATTGTACACTAACCATTATGTATCTGAGTATTTTTCTGGGAGGAACATTCATGGCTGTCATTAGATTCTTGAAAAAGTCTAGGACCCTAAGCGATTAAGAAACACAAAGCTTTAGGCAGCTGTGGACAGATTTCTCTTTGGCAGTTGAGTAATAACAGGAACTAAACAGATCAATGCAAGAAATAGAAGAGACTAACAGGACTGAAATAATGAAAGTAGGGGATTGGGTCAGGGGTCAGGAGAAAAATTCTGACTTCTTCATTATAGCACTGTCTTGATAAGATGAGATCCATTGTTTACATGAGAACCATAAGGATTTATACCTAATCACTATTTGAAAGCTGCTTGGATTTTTAGAGGAAATCTGGTTGTGCAATGGTTAAAGCACTTGGCTGCTAAATGAAAGGTTGGTGGTTTAAACCCACCAGCTGCTCTGTGGAAGAAAGATGTGGCAGTCTGCTTCTGTAAAGATTCACAGGCTTTGAAACCTTATGGGGGCAGTTCTGTTCCATCTTTATAAGGTCAATATGACTCAGAATTGACTTGACGGCTACGGGTTTGGTTGTTTGGTTTAGGACCCTATATATAATTGCCATTATTTGAAAACTGCTGTTGTTAGCTGCCGTCGAGTTGGCCCCCAATTTGTGGCAATCGTTATGTACAATGGAACCAGACCATTGTCATCCATGAGGTTTTCACTGGCTGAATTTTGGCAGTAAATTGCCAGGCCTTTCTTCCTAGTCTGGAAGCTCTACTGAAATCTGTTCAGCATCACAGACACATGCATGCCTCCACCAACAGATGGATGGTGGCTACGCATGAGATGCACTGGTTGAGAATCGAACCCAGATCTCCTGCGTGGAAGGCAAAAATACTGAATACCACTGAACCACCACTGCCCTCCTGAAAGCTACGAGGACACTGCATACTCTACAGCAGAGTAGATTCTTTTCAACTAGTCTTGTCAATGTCCTTGGTGAAAGGTCAGAGTTAAAAATCCCTTCAGTCACATAAGAGGAGATATCTAAGCTGCAAAGACCACGTTGACATTTGCAGTGGCCATCCCAGCACCTGGACAAGACAATCAGTTGATGTCCACCCCCATCAGTATTTTCTATTGTCTTGCCTTTGGGATGAACTAGTCCTTACATCAGCTATCAGGTTTATTTCGGTTTTAAAGCAATTAGGACATTTTATTGCAATAAATCAGTGCTGCTCAGGTACAAGATGTACAAGTATCATAAATTAAAATGAACTTGGCTTGTTAGGAATGAAAACTTTCTCCCTTTAAACTACTCATTTGCAAATATTTAATCTGGGAAATGAAAGCTTTATTTTTTCATAGCCTATTTTTTATTTCCTTACACAAATCTCTGTTGCATCTTAAATAGAAGTAATAGAAATTCTTTTTCATCTTTCTTCTTAAAGGTCCCCTTTTCTCCTTTGATTTTTGGCACATGCTTTTATCTCAGCCTTTTCTCTTTTTTTTTAATATGACAGGGATACAGACAAATATGTAATTGTCTGCCAATAATTCAAAAAGTTTGTGAATGCAAATATTTTGTTTAGGAAGACAATATAGTCTGTTAAGAATCCAGGCTGCCTAGATTCAAATCCAGCTCAGTAACCTGGGCAAGTAATTAAACTTCAGTAGGGCTCAGTTTGCTCAACTGTAAAGTAAGAATAACAATGGCACTAATAACACCTCATAGGTTTTTTGTAAGGATTAAACGAATTTACGGTTGGTATGTAGAAAATGTTTGGTAAGTGTGAAGCTATCACTAGTATAAAATATATGCAATATTATAATTCTAAAATTAAGAGACTGTATAATCTATTTTGGAAAGGAATAGAATTCTGAGCAGCTGATTGAGTAACTCTGAGTGGTTGAAACAAACAAACTAAAAAGGCCCCAGCTAGAACCATCATTGCCTCCCTGGGAACCTGGCTTCCAGGTGGGCAAGTCATACCAATGGTGGGGCTAGTGATGATCATGAACTGAAATTTTTTGATGCTGGATTACAAGAGGATTTAAAACAAGACAAAGCAGACGAGGTCAGCATCTTCCTCCTCCCCAAATTACCAAAACACTTCCTAACAATACATAATTCTTAAATATTTATTACGAGTCACACTATTGAATGCACAAAGTTAATGAGGAGCCAACGTTTAAACTCTATGGGTTTTTAATCCTAAGTAGTTCCTAAATAGCTGAAATGAGGACTCTTTCAAAGATTCTATATTTGTATCATTTAATCCAGTCTTCTAGGTGCTGGAAACTTTTTTTTTTTTTTTTAATTCAATGTCCTTCCTTCATATTGCATAAGTTCATTTGTCACGTACCCCTAGGAACTCTGTGGTAAATAAAAGCATTGACTTCATTTTGATCACTTCCTTGATCTTCTTTGTTCATCTGTTCATAATCCATCTCCTCCAAGCCCAGGTCCCCCCATTTCATCCCCCTTAATATTGTCACTCTGCTTCCTGTCTGGAACTGGAAACTCTTGATATTCTCCCCCACCAGCAACTCCCCAAATGGTAATATTTTCAACTGATGCTGAAGTAATAAATGACCCAAAGGTTGTTTAGTGTAAATTCTTTTCTTGGCTTTATCTTATTGATAAATAAGAGTAAAAATAATCATACTTCATTTGTGCATAGGATGCTAAGGTTTACAAAACACTTGATATCTCCACTGTCTCCATTGATTTTCACAGTAATCCTGGGAGGAAAGTAGGGCATGGGACACATAATTCAGAGATGTTAAACATCCAGGCATTTTGATCTTATGAAATTTGAGGAAAAATATTTTCGCCAAGAACCGTAGACTTATGACTCATGTTTTGCTCCTAGTTAATTATTTCTACTTGAATGAGAAAAAAAAGAAAAATAGAATAACCTCTTAATTCTGGAACCCCTGGGATACAGCATGGCCCCAAATGGATTTTTTTTTGCTTCATGAAAGGAAACTATAGCTTCTTAAATAAGTCAGGTAGTCCTTTCAAGTTTTCCTTCATCTAATAATTAGACTCTTTTATAAAGAAGAGTTGGTCAAACTGTACTGTAAAACACACACTACTAACCTAATATAACCCAAGTTAACTCTGTGAAAACCAGCACTAATAAGGCCTCCCACTCTGGTAGAAGAGTAATCTCCTTCTGACCTTTTGAAAATTACTGTTTATTAAGGGACTCCCTTAAGTCCTTTTCTATTTCCCTCAATTTTACAGAGTTCTAGATTTTGGATATTTGGTATTGAGAGATTAACAGGGATTTCTCTTAATATCCAACTATAAAATTGGTCATGATTTTGAAAGCCTTGGAACAGCAACACCATTTATTTAAATAAAATTTTAATTCATTTTTATATATTTAAACCTTAGACTATTTACTTAAAAAAATAGGTGACAATTGACTTTGCAAATTGTTGTGTGCTATTGAGTCAATTTCAACTGACAGTGACCCCAACGTGACAGAGTAGAACTGCCCCCAAGGAGTTTTCTAGGTTGTCATCTTTATGGGAGTATGGAGCTGTTGAGTGGGTTCATACCACCATGCTTTCCATTAGCAGCCAAATGCATAACCATTATACCACCAGAGTTTCTTTAGCAGAAGAATACATTCTCCTGCTGAAGTAGGAAAATAGCAAATGGGATAACACAGAAAGTTTATTAGATGTATGGTAAAGAAAGTATATTTATGGTGGAGAAGGTTCAAAAATAGTCTGGAGTTTGAATATAATTGACTTCTCATGTTCTGGGCCACAAGACCACAACATGGGTGAAGTGTAGTTACGAGTTCTTGTCTCTCGAGTCAATCAGATGTTGAATCCATAGGAAGTTATTTAACATGTACTATCTGATCAGTCCTATACTTTCAAAGACTAAAGTCTCCAGCTATTCTTTAACACTTATGGATATTTATACTACACTAGCAATGTGTATATTTTCAGAGCTGATAGCTCAACCTTCCTACCTCCTACCTTACTTCTTGCAAAGAATGAATTAAGATAAAGGAAGAGCAACTCCACTTCCCAAAGAAGAAGTTTACTCCTCAAATTGATGAAACTCACTGGGTCTTTCTTTTTCTTTCTTATTTTTTATTTTTATTTTTTTTTGTGGCAGAGCTTGTGAAAGTCCACAAGCCAATATGGGTGCTTAGTCTTCCTCTCTTCTTCAATATACCTGGAGTTGTAAAGGTCCAAGCACATCTTCCATTGAATAAGGCAAGACCTTGCTTTCTTTCCTCCCAAACACCAGTCAGACCCATGCCCATATTTCTCAGAAAGCTCAGGAAGTCAAAGGTTGCTGGTCAAGGAGGCATTTGGGCATTGGTGGTTCTCCCAAATAGCAAGCCTGTTTCCAACAAGGAAAATATGATCCACCAGCCAGCCCTTACTCACCCTCTGCTATTTCCAAAGATCATCTCATCCCTTTTGAAACCACCTCCCCCTGTGAGGGATACCAGAGCAGTCTGGGATGGGGTTGTGAAAAGGCACATTAAGACTATTATTCTTAGTTGAGGAAGATGTCAAGAAGGGTAAATTCTTCCCCAGCCAAGATCATGCTGACATGAAAATGAAGTCCTAGGAAATGGGAGGAGTATAACCAAGAGAGAAATATTTCTGGCTGAAATTCTTTCCCAGTTTTTCCTGTAACTCCTGAGGAGCAAGACATCCCAGAAAGCAAAGTAGTTCCCTTCCAGGTGGTACAGCATGCATCAGGGGCAAAGCTAAACATTCATAACCATTTTCAAAGAATTTCACTTCTCAAGGAGTGCAAACATTCACAATTTTCTCCCTTGGAACCAAACTTTGGACTTATTTTTAGTCTCTGCTAGCCATTAAAGAACAAAGAAGCTTTCAATTTTAAAACCTGTCAGGTATCATATTCTAAAAAACTCATCAGAAGGCTGTGTAGAGCCACATGTTGCTTCTAACCCCATCACCTATGAAATATTTACAATGAGGAGCCCAGGCTAATTGACCCACAAGATTATCGAGAATCCTGAGGCTTATATTAGCATTCATTAGCCAAGAAAACAGGCTAAGATAATAGCATCATGAGGAAGTTTGCTATGATTGAAAAAACATATTAAAAATGCCTATAGCTATAATAAATATAATCACTGGAATTCCGACTCATAGCTACTCTTTGGGTTTCCAAGGCAATAAATCTTTACGGAAGTAGATTGCCCAGTCTTCCTTCCACAGAGTGGCTGGTGCGTTTGAACCACCAACCTTCTGGTTAGCAGTCAAATGCCTTAGGCACTACACCACCAGAGTGCCTTTTTTTTTTTTTTTTTTTTTTTTTTTTTTAACTTGAGTAGTAAAGTAATAACTAGGTAACAGGAAAACAAACAAACAAAACAACCCAAGAATACAAACATAAATATCCCTCTGGTGTGCACAGAAATGAAATGCTATGCAGGAGATGGAACATCTGTGAATAGAAGAGAAGGTAATATCCAAAGGAAAGAGTCCCTGGTGGTGCAAACAGTCAAGCGCTCGGCTACTAACTGAAAGGGTGAAGGTTCAAATCCATCTGGAAGTACCTTAGGAGAAAGGCCTGGCCTTTCATCACAGCATGTTGTAAATTCTACCTCTTTAAGCAACCTTTTCTGCTGCGTACCCACCCCTTAACAAAATCCTCCCATTTTCTGGACTTTGTTTCTTCCCAGTTGCACACGTCATATTCTGTTATTCTGTCCTGGGACCTGTCCAGTCAGCCTCCAGCCCCTTACTGGATTTTTAAGGGAAGAATCGCTGGCTCCATCATCACTAGATCCTACCCAGCATAATACTGCCTACCCCTACCTACCCCCAGCAGAAGAGGTGCTCAATAAATGCTCTTTCACTTGATTCCCAGCTCCAAGTGGGTGTCTCTGCTTACAACATGCTCTGGCCACAGAAGTGTCATCATGTACCTTTAAGAAGTAGTGTGTTTGCCCAGAATACTCATAAAACAGCCCTTTGCCTAATCCACAAATTAACTAAAATAAACATGTTCCCTACTTTTATAGCCACTCATACTTTTAAGATGTCAAAATTCAAACTGTCAAGCTTAACTCAGCCCTGGATTTTCTTTATAAGCATTACAACACCTCAAAGTTGTATAGTGCTTTAACGTTTATGTGTACTCACTCATTCATATCAGTTTATTTTGAGCTACACATCATTCTTTATGAAATGCATGGAATAGGGATCCTCTTCATTTTGCAGATGTTGAAATTAAGACTTGGGATGAATGCCTTGTATAAGACCATGG
Source organism: Orycteropus afer afer (assembly GCF_000298275.1). Classification (NCBI taxonomy): domain Eukaryota; kingdom Metazoa; phylum Chordata; class Mammalia; order Tubulidentata; family Orycteropodidae; genus Orycteropus; species Orycteropus afer. The sequence goes on along the minus strand of NW_006921592.1, from coordinate 1,163,483 downwards.
GCTCAGCACATTCAGACCCCAAGTGGAGCTGCACACAGTGGTACCTTGAAGTCTGTTTCTCTGCTTCAGTGTCCCACTGAGGAGCTGTTGCCATGGCAACAGTAGAACAGGAGTCACACAGGCAGGCATGTCTATCATATTTCCACATAAACAATGTACACATTATACAGTATTTGCAAACCACATAACACACCCTGCACACTAGTTTCCTACACATGAATATTCGCAAGCCACAGAAACCTCCCTCCCCCCCCCCGCACACTTGTTTCCTATGCATGTTACACTCATTATATGCATATATGCACTTCCATGGGCATGTTATATGTGAAAAATACAGTGTTTGGACCATACAGAGTCAAATATGTGGTTTCTTTGTAGAGCTGCCTCTGCCATTTGACTTTTTTACTTTCATCACCAAACTCTCTCCTTAGAGAATAAACTCATGTAAAGACTAGATCTGGTAGCATAGTGCCTAAGGCACTTGACTGCTAACCAGAAGGCTGGCAGTTCAAACCCACCAGCCACTCCTCGGAAGGAAGATGGGGCAATCTACTTCCGAAGTGATACTGCCTCGGAAACCCAAGGAGGGGTCGCTTTGAGTTAGGTCTGACTCGATGGCACATAACAACAACAACAACAAAGACTAGATCAGTCAGTGACTGGCCCTAGGATCACCTGAGCTCCTTGTCAGAACTAAGACCCAGAAATCTATACTGCTTCCATTCTTTGTAAAGTTTTTGCCGTTATACAATCTAACTTACTGAGGGCAGGGAGCAGGACCACATCTTTGTGAAAAATGAAAAAGCAAATAAGATTTACTGCAGAGCCATATGAAATGACTCATCTGTTGGAGGCCATATCTGAGTTGCCAGGAAGATGGTCATGTAGGCCATAGGTGAGGGACCTGGAGGGTAGTGGGGGCTGCAGTGCACTACTCAGGACTGAAGCACTTATTCTCCAGCTGCTGTGAGTACTGCTGGAAGGCAGCCTTTAGCTGTCAGTCCTCTTTGGGAACTGTCTTCAGTGAAGAGAACGGCCACACCCACAGTCATGTCCCTTCCCTGGGTGCTGGATGCAGGGATATAAAGTTTGGCCAACTTGGAACAACATGAAGTGTCTGAGCTCCAGAGCATCTGGAAAGGAGGCTGAGGACTTCACTGACACTATACCTCAGCCTAATTTCTTCCTCGGCCCCATCCTGCTTCTTTCCCTTTCCTTTCCTAGATATTGCTGCCAAGAGCATTCCCTAATCAACTTCCTGCATTCTAATCTTCCTTTAGGAGCTCTGGTGGCGTAGTGCCTAATCTGGTGGTTCAAACCTACCAACCACTCCTTGGAAGGAAGGTGGGGCAATTTACTTCCGTAGTGATACTGCCTCAGAAACCCAAGGAGGGGTCGATATGAGTCAGGTCCGACTTGATGGCACATAACAACAACAACAACAACAACAACAACAACAACAACAACAACATGAGTTGGAATCAGCTTGACAGTAATGGTTTAAATGGATTTACCCTCTGCCTGGAGTACTCTGATCCCAAGGAACCACATGACTGCCTTCTCAGCTCCACCTGGGTCTCTGCTCATCTGTCACAGAAGCCATTCTGGACTGTTCTATCTAAACCTGCACCTTTTTATTTCCTACCTTCTTATCCTGCTTGAGGTCCATGGGTGGCACAAAAGGTTTGTGATTCACTACTAATGTAGGTTGGTGTTTTAAATCCACCCAGTGCTATCACAATCTGCTTCTGTAAAGATTACACCCAAGAAAACCCTATGGACCAGTTCTACTGTAACATATGGGATTGCCATGAGTCAGAATCGACTGGAAGGCCACAGGTTATTTTTTAAATCTTGGCTTATTTTTTCATTTTGTTTTTGTTAGGGGCCATGGAGTCAGTTCCAACCCACAGCAACCTCATGCACCTCAGAACAAAACACTGGTCCTGTACCATCCTCACAATTATTGCTTTGTCTAATCTGAGCCTATTTTTGCAGCCACTGTGTCAATCCATCTCTTTGAAGGTCTTCCTCTTTCATTGAACCTTTACTTAACCAAGCATGATATCCTTGTCTGGGGATTAGATCTTACTGATAACATGTCCAAAGTAAGTGAAATAAAGTCTCATCATCCTCACTTCTAAGCAGCATCTAGCTGTACTTCACACAACACAGATTTGTTCATTCTTCTGGAAGGTCATGGCATATTCAATATTCTTCACCAGCACCATAATTCAAAGGCATCAATTCTTCTTCAGTCTTTCTTACTCATTGTCCAGCTTTCACATGCATAAGTTGTTGTTGTTGTTAAGTGCCGTCGAGTCATTTCCGACTCATAGTGACCCCATGCACAGCAGAACGAAACACTGCCCAATCCCGTGCGAGCCCCACAATCTCTGCTATACTTGAGCCCATCATCGCAGCCACCATGTCAGTCCATCTCGTTGAAGGCCTCCCCCTCTTTCGTCGACCCTCCACCCTACCAAGCATGACATCCGTCTCCAGGGAATGGTCCCTTCTAACATGACCAAAATAGGTGAGACGAAGTCTGGCCATTCTCGCTTCCAAGGAGCATTCTGGTTGCACTTCCTCCAGGACAGATCTGTTAGTTCTTTTAGCAATCCACGGTACTTTCAGCATTCTCCGCCAGCACCACAACTCAAAAGCATCAACTCTTCTTCGGTCTTCCTTATTCATTGTCCAGCTCTCACATGCATACCAGGCGATTGGAAATATCATGGCTTGTGTCAGGCGCACCTTAGTCCTCAAGGAGATATCCTTGCTCCTCAGCACTTGAAACAGTTCCTTCGCAGTTGACTTTCCCAATGCTACACGTCGTCTAATGTCCTGACTGCTGCTTCCATTGGCATCTATTGTAGAACCAAGCAACGTGAATTCTTTGACAACCTCAATCTTCTCTCCATTTATGGTGATGCTGCTCATTGGTCCAGTTGTGAGGAGTTTTGTTTTCTTTATATTGAGACATAATCCATACTGCAGACTCTATTCTTCAACTTTCATCAGTAGGTGCCTTAAGTAATCTTCACTTTCAGCAAGCAAAGTTGTATCGTCTGCATATCTCAGGTTGCTAATGATTCTTCCTCCAATCCTGATACCACGTTTTTCTTCATATAGTCCAGCTTCTCGGATTATTTGCTCAGCATATAGATTGAATAAGTGTGGAGAAAGGATAAAACCCTGACGCGCTCCCTTCTTGATGCATAAGAGGCAAATGAAAATACCATGGCTTCGGAAGGGCACACCATAGTCCTCAAAGTGAAACTTTTGCTTTTTAACACTGTAAAGAGGTCTTTTGCAGCATATTTGCCCAATGCTATATGTCATTTGATTTCTTGACTGCTAATTCCATGGGCATTGATCATGGACCCAAGTAAAATGAAATCCCTGGCAACTTCAATCTTTTCTCCATTTGCTTCTTCTTGGCCCAGTTGTGAGGATTTTTGTTTTCTTTATGTTGAGGTGTAATCCATGCTGAAGGCTGTAGTCTTTGATCTTCATCAGTAAGTGCTTCAAGTCTTGTCCACTTACAGCAAGCAGGGTGGTGTTATATGCATATCACAGGATGTTAGTTAGTCTTCCTCCAATCCTGATGCTGCATTCTTCATATAGTCCACCTTCTTGGATTATTTGCTCAGCATACAGATTAAGTATGGTGAAAGGATTCAAGCCTAATGCACACCTTTCCCGATTTTAAATCATGGTAGTATCCCCTTGTGCTATTCAAATGACTACTTCTTGGTCTATGTATAGATAGATGTTGCATAAGCACAATTGAGTGTTCTGGAATTCCCATTCTTCAAAATGTTATAAATAATTTGTTACGATCCACACAGTCAAATGCCTTTGCATAGTCAATAAAACACAGATACACATTTTTCTGTATCCTCTGCTGTGGTAGTTATGTTTGTGTGTCAACTTGGCTGGGCCTGGTTGAGTGGCTGGGCAGCTGGTGGTAGTTATTCCCCATGATGAGACTGGCAATCAATTCTATGGTGGGATCTACCACAAGCAGCTGAGTAGCTGCCTTTGGGATGTGGTCTGCTTCCTGTATATAAGGAGAAGCTTTGAGAATGGTCTCTAGCCTATGGCACCCTTGGACCCTGAATGTAGCCATGTTCAATGCTCAGCAGCCTGCTATGCTCTGCTGACCTTGGGACATACAATGGACTTAAGTTAATGTCTTGCCGTGTGATTTGGTAACATTGGGACTGTGCCTTTTTACTTGTCAACCTTGGGGCTCCTCAGCCTCAGCAGCCAACAGTTGTCTGAGTAAAGAAATGCCTCTAGCTCCAGTGGGCCGGGAGCAGGAGGCAGAGCTGGACCCCAAGGTTGAGGGGCTTTCATCCAGTCCCTAGAGCCTGGCACTTTGAACTTGGACTTAAAGCCTCCAAATTGTAAGAAGAAACTCCTGTTTGTTAAGGCCATCCCATTTGTGGTATATTCTTGTCAGAGCAGTACTAGGTAACCAGAACACTCTGCCTTTAGCTAAAATCCATGTGACATCAGTAACATTATTCCTTGTTCCACTTGATATATTCTATACTTAACGTATGTTTTTCTTTTTAAATTTTGTTTTGCCTTACTAGAATATAAATTTCTAACAATAGAATCTTTGTCTATTTTGGTCAATACTATATCCTAACCCTTAAAATAGTGCTTGAAATATAACATATATTCAACAGATTCTGTTGAAAAAAATGACTAAATAAACCAACTTGATGTACTTGGTCTGGAATGATGTTTCACTTCCTCTATAACCTCTGTAAGTGCATAAGGAACAGAGTGGTGAACCAGCGATGAGAAAAATCTCATTAAGGCGATGTAATGTAAGAATCCGCCACATCCACCACTTATCTGTCAGTTTCTCATACTGTGGTGGTTTGGATGTTGCTATGATGCTGGTGGGGAGCTCTGGTAGCATAGTGTCTAAGGCACTTGACTGCTAACCAGAAGGCTGGTGGTTCAAACCCACCAGCCACCCCTTGGAAGGAAGGTTGGGCAATCTATTTCCATAGTGACTGCCTCAGCAACCCAAGGAGAGGTCACTATGAGTCGGGACCGACTCAACAGCACATAACAACAACAACAACAACATGATACTGGAGGAAGGAGTGTGGAATTAAAATTTAATGTTTCAACATGACAAAGAGAGGCCACCATTATGACCAGTAAAAAGGCGGGCCCCAGTTCCTGGAAAATTACATCAGTCATCCACACTCCCGCCAGAAAACCAAAGTATGAACCCACCAATGACCTGTAAAACTATGTTAAAATAACCAATCACGTGTATTTTGTATTCGCGCCGAAATATAAACTGGCCTATCACTGGAATTCCCTTTGTCCACCCCTGTCCCCTAACCAATCCCTGATACCCTCACCACCCTCTCGTTCCTCCGCCCTTTCCGAATATTTCTTTAAATAGTATGTGTGTTGGAAGCTCGGGGTTCTACTCCTCTGCCCCTGCGTGGGATATGAGTTGAGCCCCAGTGCGTTGGAACTCCGAATAAACTCCTCCTGCTTTTGCATCAAGAGACGTCTTTCGTGAGTGATTTCGGGTGGTGTTATCCCTGACTTGGGTTGGGGGAGCCCTGCCGTGGGGGGAACCCAACAGGAGCTCTCATGCTGCAATGGTTAAGTACTCGGCTGCTAACTGAAAGGTTAGCATTTGAACCCACCAGTAGCTCCTATGGAAAAAAGACCTGGAGATTTGCTCCCACAAAGATTACAATCTAGGAAACACTATGGGGCAGTTCTACTCTGTCCTGTAGAGTTGCTATGAGTCAGATTCAACTCTACAGCATACAACAACAACAAGAAGCCAGAAGCTATGTCACCCAGTATTTCAAATATCAGCAGGATCAGTGGATAGGCTTCGGCAGAATTTCTAGACTAAGACAGACTAGGAAGAAAGGCCTGGTGATCTACTTCCAAAAATTAGCCTATGAAAACCTTGTGGATCACAACAAAACAGTTTGACTGTCTTGCTTTGGACATGTCTTAGGAGGGATCAATCGCTAGAGAAGGACATCATGTTTGGTGAAGTAGAGGGCCAACACGTGTGTGGAAGACCCTCTGTGAGACAGATTAGCACAATAGCTGCAATGGCAGACTCAAACATGCTGGCAGTTGTGAGGATGATGCAGGACTGGGCAACATTTGTTCTGTTTTACATAAGGTCGCCATGAGTCGGAGTCGACATGACAACAGCTAACAACAATGTAGGAATCCAAATCTTGGAAGGCTGGACTCTGCTAATTCTTTTAAAAACAACTGATGTGATTGTGAAATGATTTTGGTAGAAACACTGTGTACTTCACTCAAGAGTCAGTCCAGTGAAGTTGAAGTCTATAATTGTACATAATGCTTGTTCCTTACTCAACTTCCAAGAGCCTGTGTGTATGAAGGACATAGGGCTCCAATTTCTGCTTGGACATGACACAGTCTGTTCTCTTAGATAAAAATTACATCTTTCTTTCCAATTAGCATTTGCAAACCATCAGAAAAGAAACATGTTTTATGTGTTGTTGACCTCCTGAAGCAAAACCATTTAAACCAAACTCTATATAAATACACCCAGATATTTAGATATGGGTAGATCAGTGGCCATCGAAATCATTATGTTCTGGACAGAAGTTAGGGCTCTTAAACCGGAATCAATTTATTTTAATCTCTGATATTTTGTTCACAAATAGGAAACTCCACCCATCTGGATAAATCTAATTTGTAAATTAAAATGTTCATCATAAAACACTATCTCAATAATACAAATGCATTTCCAGTAGTATCTTCCTTCAGACTTGCCTTCTGGATTTGGAAAGCTGATATATGCATTTATATATATATATATATATAACCACACCTACTGCCCAATAGCTTGTAATCATTGTTATTTATTTCTGTAGTAAGTTTCCTCTGAGATTTTGACAGAGCAGGTTTTATTGATTTATCCATCTCATTACATTTCATATAGACAGATGGAAATAAGATTAAGTGTTTGCCTAAATATTAATTAACTTAGCAGTTAGCTCATAGAATGTTGTATTCACCTGAGTTAACAGTCACTCAGCATTCTTTTTGTTTTGTTTTGCAGCTTGGGGGTTGGCGGTTATGCAGACAAAGTACCAAACCAGGTGTTTTAATGGCTGCATATTGGCCTCCCTCTGTGCTATGCTATCTTAAACAAATCATGTGACTCTCTTGGGCCTCAGTTTGCTCAGTGGACAACTGGAAGCGTCTGTGGTCCCTCCCGCACAAACATTCTACAATTCTTCAATTCAAATATGTTATGCAAAGACATCTTTGCTATTTCAGAAGGTAGAGGTATCTTACAAAATGAAATTTGGAACTTATTCTTTAAAGTTATTTCTCAAAAATGAGTCTCACACACACACACTTTGCCTTTAAATACAAACACAATTTTAGAAATTACCCAAGAAATTGGTTGTACTAGTAAGGGAGCTCTGGTAGCATAGTGGCTAAGGCACTTGACTGCTAACCAGAAGGCTGGCGGTTCAAACCCACCAGCCACTTCTTGGAAGAAAGGTTGGGCAATCCTACTTCCGTAGTGATACTGCCTCGGAAACCCAAGAAGGGGTCGCTATGAGTCAGTGCTGACTCAACGGCACATAACAACAACAACAGTTTCTGAAAGAGAGTACAACTGGGACTTGAGGGTGAAAGAAAAGAATTTTAATTATTTTAAGGTAGACTTTATTTTTCAAAGCAATTTTTGATTTACAGAAAAACTGTATGGAAAGTAGAATTTTCATCTATTCCCTTTCCCTCTGCACATTTTTGTATTTTTTAAATTTTAATTGTACATATACTATTTTAAATTGCTATATGTATGCATGATTTTTATAAATAAAAGATTTTCAATGTCACTGGTATAAGAATCGTATTTGATTCACACTAGATAGCTTTTGCAGTGCTTACGTTTAAAAAATAAAGGATTCTTATTCCTTTCTAATTCAGCAAAAAGCAATACATATTTTTTCTTTCAATAAATTTTATTTCAGGTGGTCTTCTTTTATTCTGAAAAGAATACAGACTTTGGAGTGAACCCAACTTGGGAATAAATCCCAGAATTAACATTTAAAGGCATGTACTTAAGGCAACTTATTTGAACCTCAATATTTTTATCTGAAAAATGGGAATCATAATAATACCTAATTATAGGTTTGTCAAACAGATGATAATAAGAGTACCTAGGAAGTGTGTGGCACAAAGTAGGCCTGGTGATAACTCTTAATAATATTATTATCATTTCCTTGTTTTCTCTTTTCATATCTATTTGTGAATGAAAAGACTCTAAATTACAAGATAAATTAATGTTTTCAAAAGATGGCTACCTAAATACTTATTCCTGAAGTATAGTAGTGTGATGGTTAAAGTTATGTGTCAACTTAGCTAAGCCATGATTCTCAGTGGTCTATAGGTTGGCAGTTATGTAATGATTTAGTTATCTTCCATTTTGTGATATAATGTAATCATTTCCATGATATGATCAGCCAATCAGTTGTAAGGGGAATTTTATCAGGGATGTGGCCTGCATCCAAAATATATGGATGTTCTTTTTTCACTCCCAGCTTGTCATTATCTGACCTCCAGATTTTGGGACTTGAGCCAGCAGCCTACAGTATTGCCTGCTGATCTTGAGTTTGTTACTCTCCACAGCATATGAGCTAGCAGCCTGAAGTCTGACCTGCTAATCTTGAGTTTGTCAGCTCCTACAGCTACATGAGTCAGGAGAAGCCTCCAGCCTGACATCAGACCCACAGACTTGGGACTTGCCAGCCTCTACAACTGTGATCCATTTCTTTGAGATAATTCTCTCTATATATGTACATAAGGAGCTCTGGTGGTATAGTGCCTAAGGTGTTTGACTGCTAACCAGCAATCTGGTTCCATAAAGATTTATGGCCTTAGAAAGGTATCAGTGCTGGAGATCCTTGAGAGAGTGGGAGAATAATGTGGAATAAAACTCAAAATCATTAAAAATATATATATACCAGATTTACTAGTCTGATAGAGCTTGGTGGCCCCTGGTTAGCATTCAGGTCTAGAACTGAACTCACTCCCATGGCTTCCAGCCAAACAATAGACAGGCATATAGGGTGAACATTTACGCCAGGTGGATACACTCCTCAGAACCATCAACCATGGGAGAATGGAAGGGCATTATTTACACAGAGGGATAGCTCAGGGGGCAGGTGTGTATAGGAAAGAAGGGCACAGGGAGGAGATAACTACAGGGAGGAAGTGGGAAGAAAGCTGTTACATTGTGGGGAATTGCAGTCAATGTCATGAAACAAAATGTGTATGAACTGCTGTATGGAAAATGAATTTGCTCTGTAAACTTTCACCCAAATCACAATAAAAGTTAAAAAAAAAAAAAGAAGAAGAAGAAGATTTACCCCCTTGGAAATCCAATGTCAGACACCATGAGTCAGAATCTACTCAATGGCAGTGCGTTTGGTTTTATAATATACATTTACAAGTTTCACTGGTTTTGCTTCTCTAGAGAACCAGCCTGAGACAAGTAGTATAGAACATTCTAATATTTTCCTAAGCACCTACTCTGTACCCAGTACTGGATAAGCCACTAAAAAGGTGAAAAAGGGTATGGTCTTCATCTTTGGGGTACTTCCAGTCTATGCAAAAGGAGGCAGGAAAGACAAAGCCTTCTAACAGGAGATAGAACATGGTAGGGGCAGTGGTGGTTCGGTGGTAGAATTCTTGCCTTTCATGTGGGAGACCTGAGTTCAATTCCAAGCCAATGTACCTCATGTGTACCACTACCTAACTGTCAGTGGTGTTGCTATGAGGCTGAACAGGTTTCAGTGGAGCTTTCAGACTAAGACAGACTAGGAGGAAGGCCCAGTATTCTATCTCCAAAAGTCAGCCTATGAAAATGCTATGGATCAAAATGGTCAGATACACAACTGACCATGCAGAGGACCAGGCAGCATTTCATTCAGTTGTGCATGGGATCCTCGTGAGCGGAGGCCAACTCAGTGGTAGTTAACAAGTACTGGGAAACCACCTCTTAGTAAATCAATATCAAAATTCATTAGTATTGACATTTTTACCAGCTTGTAGACTAAAGATTTGTGCTAGATATAAAAAATACTGCTTTCTGGAGCTTGCACCCGATGCTAAAGAGAAGATAGACCATATTAAAGGGTTAGGGCCCATTGATCAATCAATGAATTCTAGACTGAAGGTGGATCTAACTAAGAAAGCCTGGGGCTCTGAGCACAAAAGTCCTTCCTTGGTCCCCACATGGCCCTAGATCTTGTTAGAGGATTGTGTATTTTAAGCTATTGTATATTTTCTGCCTGAACGTTAGTATCATATTTGATCTTAAACCCCTCAAATTGCTGCTCATTTCAATTAGATTAAAGTCTGAGCTCTCTGCAATAGTCTGAATGTTCCTCCAAAGTCTGGCAGTGCCTACCTCTTGGCCTCTCTCCTTAGCTCACCATGCTCTGGTCATGCTGGCCTTCTTGGTGTCCTTCCAACACACAAAGTTCCTCCATACCTCAGGGCCTTTGCACTGGTGACCATCTGCCTGGAGTATTCTCTGCCCTCCCTCACTGTGCATGGTTAGCTCTCATCACTCTGTTCTTAGTTCAATGTTACCTCTTCAGAGAAGCTCTTCTAATAACTGCAGTAGGCAGCCCCATGCCTTCCGCTTTCCCATGACCCTATTTTATTCCGTTCTTAGTAGACCACTATCTGAATTGAGTTTATTTCTTTGTTTATGTATCTACAGCCATAATTCCCCCCACCAAATTGTAAGATCCACAAGGATGGGGTATGCCTGTCTTCTTCATTGCTAGGTTCCAGGACTAAAGCACTAACTCTTCTTCACCCACAAGTCAGAGTAACATTTATAAAACGAAGTCATGTCAGGTCATTTCTTGCTCAAAACACTCCAGAGGTTTCCCATCTCTCAGAATAAAGTCCAAGTCCTTCCCACAGCCTACATTCAGCCAACTGATCTGGTCTGCAGCCACCTGTGTGACTTCAGCTCCTCTCCCTCATTCCCTCACACTGACCTCCTGGCCTTCATTCCTCAGACACATTGTGTGCTCATGCCCTCCTCCTCATCCAAGCTTCTGCTCCAACACCTCCTCTCCAGAGATTCATGCCCTGCTCACTTGGGCCAAATCAGCCAGCCATCACGTCACTCCCCTTGTCCTGTCCCATTTCTCTTCAGAGCACTTACACATCCAGCACATCACAGTTGTGTGTTTACTCGCTTATCTTCTATTTCCTCTCCACCAGAATGCTAGTTCCCTGTGAGACCAGGGACTAAATTTGCTTACTGTTGAATCCCCAGCATCTGGCATATCGTAGTCCTCAATAAATATTTGCCAAATGAATGAATAACATGGTCTTGCTAAAAACTGCCCAGTGTGTCTAGATAGGGAGCTCTGGTAGCGTAGTGCCTAAGGCATTTGACTGCTAACCAGAAGGCTGGCGGTTCAAACCTACCAGCCACTCCTCGGAAGGAAGGTTGGGCAATCTACTTCTGTAGTGATATTGCTTGGAAACCCAAGGAGGGGTCGCTGTGAGTCAGATCCGACTCCATGGCAGTGAGTTTGGTTTTTGTGGTTTTGTGTCTAAATGGACAGTGCTTTTCTAGGTAGCTTATATGTAGGCAGGAGAAAGACTTATTGCAATGGAAATTGCTCCTACTTTTACAAGAGTATAACGTGTTGCCATCAAATCAATTCCAACTCATGGCAATCCCACATGTCTCAGAGTAGAACTGTGCTCCATACTGTTTTCAATGGCTGATTTTTCAGAAGCAGATTAGCAGGCCTTTTTTTTTTTTTTTTCCTGAGGTGCCTCGGTGTGAACTCAAACCTCCAAACTTTCAGTCAGCAGTTGCATACGTTAACTGCTTGCACCATTGGGAACTTTTTACAAGAGCCTAGGCCCACACAACACCTGTGCTCCAGTTTACGGTCACACCTATATAAAAGAAGGGAGCTCTGGTGGCATAGTGGCTAAGGCATTTGGCTGCTAACCAGAGAGGCTGGTGGTTCAAACCCACCAGCCACTCCTTGGAAGGAAGATTGGGCAATCTGCTTCTGTAGAGATACTGCCTTGGAAACCCAAGGAGGGGTCACTATGAGTCAGATCCGACTTGATGGCAGTGAGTTTGGTTTTTTGGTATGTATAGAAAAGAATAAGTTCCTGAATCTCCTTCTTTCAGCCCAATCCCTGGTTGCTACAGCACTGAGGGCCCCTCTTTTCCCTTAAATTTCAGGTACTAATGGGTCTGACAGCTGGTGGTCTTGAAGCTTGAGTTCGCATTTTAATTCTGTTGACTTTGGGAAAACATTTCTTTGGAGAGAGACTAAGGACTCTCCAGAGAGTGATGATTTGTAATTGAGCCTGTTTGTGAAGAGGAGAAGCTGCCCAATGTACACTTGGGCCCTGGATTTTTGTTTTATTAGTTGTTATTGTAAACAATAATGCAACTACTCTCTTTTCACAGATTCCCTAATTTGGCTAAGTCTTTAGTGTTCCAAATACAAACAATGCAAACGGCTTGGGGGAAAAAATGGACATAAGTTAAATGAAAGCAAATTAGGCCTGCTGATCTTTTTATTTGGTATAAAGCTTTTTGTTGAGTATAAAGCATAGTAAGGAGCTCTGGTGGCGTAGTGGGTAAAGCATTTGGCTGTTAACCAGAAGGTCAGTGGTTCAAACCCACCAGCCACTCCATGGAAGGAAGATGAGGCAGGCAATCAACTTCTGTAAAGATTTATAGCCTCAGAAACCCAGTGGGAGTCATTATGAGTCCGAAATCGACTTGATGGCAGTGGGGTTGGTTTTTTGGTTGCAAAGTATAGAGGTTCTTCAGATATAAATCAAATATGTTCAAAATTAAACTACCCTTTTCCCTACAATCCTCCAATTAATAAATTCACAAGTATTTACTGGGCTCCCATTATCAACCAAGATCTAGTGGAAGAGTGGGAGTTGTGGCAGATATGTGGAGATAGATTATATATATATGTATATATATATAAATCTCTAGGGAACACAAGTCCACCCAAAGGCACTTCAAGAAAGGCCTGGTGATCTGCTTCTGAAAGGTCACAGCCTTGATAACCCTGTGGAGTGCAGCTCTACTTGGACACACTCATGGGGTTGCCATGAGTCAGAGTTGACTCAAGAGCTACTGTTTTTTTTGGTTTATATATTTATATATATATATCACAGTTCTGTCCTTCAAAAACAGCCATTCTCATTTCTTGAAATAAAAGAAATGAGGAAAATAATAAAACTGAAAAGCAATTTCAGGAATTTCAGAATCTTAAACAATCAAGTGCTATTTTTTATTTAGATTTAAACTCCTGCTACGAAAGATCCTCCACTGAGTAGACTGCAGCTAAGGCTAGCAGGGAAGGTGAACTCTGGCCACTCTTCTAGGCTTGGGGTTGACCTTTACAGCTGAGTCAACATCTTCAAGCACAGATGGATAGCAGGAAAGGCCAAGGATATAAGTCCATCTAATTCATCAATGGGTTTTGAATGATAACATTTCAATGGACCATTAACTGTACATTTAGCTCATGAGAATTAAACATTAAATATGAATCCATTCATTCAACAAGTTTTAAGTGTTTCTTACATAGTTGGGACTAAGGTAGAGCAAGAAAGACCAAGTGCAGGGTCGAATTCTGTCTTTATTTAAAATGTTAGAATTTTGTTCATGAATTTTTGCCTTACTTTTGATGTTCTAAAATAGTCTATCAAAATATGATTGATTTTGATTACTGAGTGTTTTGTACCCTCTTACATCTGTACCCATGGTGAGTGCCTCACTCACTTCACCCTAGTCTTGGCCCTGGTTTATGGTGCACAAGACATTTTGTTAAGGCATATATGGAAGTAAGAGATGGAAGAGACATGGATACTAACTTTTATAATCATAGCCTAGCAGGAGGGAAAAGATATGTCCCTAAGTAAGGCCAAAAAAATGACAGTGATAAGTCATATCAATGTTCAAATTTAAAAATATTGATAGTGCTTTGGTAGCAATGAGCAGGATAGATACTACAACAAGCTTTTACCCCCCAGCTCTACCATTAGTAATATGTGACATCAGGCAGACCACTTAACTACTGGGATCTTTCATTTCCTCATTTGTGGACTAGAGAATGTAACACACATTAGAGGGCGGTTGTAAAATGAAATGAGGTAAAATATGTTGAGTACTTAAGGGCACACAACTCATGGCAGCTATCAGCAGTCATAGCTCTATTTAAGTGGAGCTGGGGAAACTCCATTACTAAAACCTCTACTCTGACACTGTTGTTCCATTATTCCATAGAGAGAAGGGTGTAGAAATGCAACACAATGTGTGTATTTTTACAAGGACGCATGAGAAATGTGACCAGACTCTGAAATCAAGGATTTGGCAATTTCTTTTCAAATTGCTCCCAGGGTCCCACACTGGGTTCTATGTCACTGGGATCCTAAAAGGAAAATGTGTGATGATAAGGGAGAATGCGTTTCACTTGATTTGGAGTTTGATTATGATGAAGGATTTCAGGTATCAGTTTGCCTTTCTTTGGGGGAGAAGAAGAGAATTAAGATGACTGACTCATTCGTGCACACCCGGGACTGGGAGAAAGGACTTAGCCAGTTCTCTGAAACATCATTCTCCTACCATAGACTAGCTAAGGTTTACCCTCCCACACACACATACACACAAGTGAGTACACACACACAGAGCTATTAATTCAATGTTAGGCAGTGTCTTAGCATTCAGTTTCTAAATGTTACCTATCCATTCCTTGTTGCAGGAATTGCTTTCCACGTTTGCCAAATAAAGAACATACTATCCTATTGCTGGGTAATAAATCTCTGCTCCCCTAGCAAATTATGTGCTCAGACCAGCAGACAAAGGGAGGGTTGGTGGCACCACAGCAGCACCAGAGCCTAGCTGAAAAAATATCCTCCTAGTCTACCTACATTCATCCCTGAGGGAAATACATCACTTACGCAGAACATATCTATGAGGGCCAAGTTCATCCGGTATTTCTTTTCATCTAACAAGTCTTGACAATGTGTTGGCCTTCGTAGATTTTAAAGGCTGCATTACCATAGGAATTAAGATGTATTCATCCATTCATCAAACATTTATTGAGTTAGGTGCCAGATGCTGTGCTGGGCATGGAGAATCTGCAGTGATGTGAGTCAGACAGTCCCTTGTTCTCACAAAATTTACAGTTCAACAGGGTTGGCAGGCAATAGATAAATAATTAAATAAACAAGAAAGAGATCAGAGCACTATACAGAGAACTAGCTGTGTTTGGGTGATGCAAACGGTTAACATGTGCAGCTGCTAACTGTAGGTTGGAAGTTCAAATCCACCCAGGGGCACCTTGGAAGAAATGCCTGATGAGCTACTTCTGAAAAATTAGCCACTAAAAACTCTACTCTGACACATATGGGGTCACCATGAGCCACAATTGACTGGATGGCTTTTTTTTTTTTTCTTCGGAGAAACCAAACCAAAATCCCACTGCCACTGAGGTGATTCCAACTCACAGAGACCCTAAAGGAAAGAATAGAACTGTCTCATAAGGTTTCCAAGAGTGTAAATCTTTACAGAAGCAGACTGTCTCATCTTTCTCCTGCAGAAAAGCTGGTGAGTTCAAACTTCCAACCTTTTGGTTAGCAGCCCAACCTTTTGGTTAACCACTGCACCACCAGAGCTCCTTCTCTCTCTCTCTCTCAAGAGAGAAGGACAATTGGGTGATGTGGTAGTGACCTGGAGGGACGTCAAACTTGAGACATGGTGGCCAGAGAAGAAAGTACATTTCAGCTGAGGCCTGAATAATGAGGAGACTGCCAGGGTAAGGTCTGGGGGAAGAGGGGTCCAGGCGTAGGGTACAGCACTATTGCATACCCTCATCTATTACATTTATCAATGAATCAAATGTGTTTTGAGCTCCAGTTAATGGATCTTGTCAATCAGAGATTTGCACATGGCAGTGCAGGCTTCACAGGCACATAAGCTTTGATCTCAGATTCATAAGCATCTCCTCTACTAAGAGTTCTGTCAGTTGTCACACTGTCTCTGGGAAAAAGATGCAGAAATCTATTCTTCAAAGAATGAGGCCAGAAAGAACTGAATGTAATGTGTTTGGGAATTTCTCTCCATTTCTACTTTATGGAAACTGACTTTGAGAAATGGGACATGATGTTCATTTTGTGATAATGGCATGAAGTTCCCTGAATAAATAAGGAAAGAACCTGTTCTAGGCTTGGAAGAGCAAGTCAGAAAGGATTTGGAGAAGGAAAGAGGGGAAGGGATCATGCAAACACTAGCTTAACAGGAAGGTAGAGAGGAAGATAAGTCGAGTTCAGCTCAATAAGCCCTTGTTGTTGTTGTTGTTGTTATGTGCCGTCGAGTCGGCCCCGACTCATAGCGACCCCTCCTTGGGTTTCCGAGGCAGTATCACTACGGAAGTAGGATTGCCCAACCTTCCTTCCGAGGAGTGGCTGGTGGGTTTGAACCGCCAGCCGTCTGGTTAGCAGGCAAGTGTCTTAGCCACTATGCTACCAGAGCTCCTCAATAAGCCCTTACTACCATATTTTACGCAAATAATACATATATCAAATAGCTTTTTGCAAACTGTGCAACCCCCTCACCTATTAGCTTCCTATGAGCACTATGCATTATAGGAATGTGTGCATTATATATGTTTGTGCGTTATACGTGAAAAACATGGTAAATGCCAGATGTTGGAGAAACATCACAAGGCCAAGTGTTAGGGAAATAAAGAAATAAATCCCTATCTTCAAGGAGCTTGTGAGAGATGTTTGTGATGGATGATGGCTCCTGGCAATGGTAAAGATATAAAGAGGCTGGTTTGGGAAGAACCAACAAGTAACTAGTTGCCATCAAGTTGATTCCAACCTATGGCTTCCTCAAGTGTGTCAGAGTAGAACTGTCTCCATAGGGTTTTCAGTTGACTGAGTGTTTGGAAGTACATCACCAGACCTGTCTTCCAAGGCACCTCTAGGTGGATTCGAACTCCAGTCTTTCCCTTAGCAGCCAAGCCCATTTGCACCACCCAAGGAGTCCCAAAAAATGAGAAGTTAATCCTATTAACTCCTAGAGGGCAGAAACTTAAGCTTTGGGCTTCTGTGGAAGCCCCTTCAGCATCAAGTGGAAAGACACTAGAGCAGGTTCAAGCTTTGGAGCAAGCAGATCTGAGGTACAATCCCTGCTCCAGATATGTGGTCTGGAGCAAACCCAATAACCTCTCTGAGTTTAGTAACTGCATCTTTAAAATGGAGATAACTACACTGATTGATTGGAAAAGGTTAAAATCAGGTTTAGAGATAATTTGGTATGGTATTTGCAACATAGTAACTAATGGTCATTATATCACCCCTGAAGGTTGATTGGCATGCAGTTTTCCATACTATATTATTATAGTGAGACAGAAGCAACAGACTGATCACTCAGAGTTGAATAATGATCTTTTCATTATAGTGTCTGTCAGACTGTTGCATTTTAATAGATCAATACAAAATTACTGTTCGACTCTCTAGGGCCATGCCTTCATTGCTAGGTACTCATGATTTTATTTGTATTTAGTCAAAATGCATTATGGTGTTGGTGAAGAATATTGACTATACTAAGGACTTTCAGAAGAATGAACAAATCTGTCTTGAAAGAAGTATAGCCAGAATGTTCCTTAAAGGTTAAGGTGCTGAGGTTTTGTCTCACTTACTTTGGACATGTTATCAGGAGGGACCAACCTCTAGAAAGAACATCACGCTTGGCAAAGTAGAGGGTCAGTGAAGAAGAAGACCCTCAATGAGATGGATTGACATTGTGGCTGCAGCATTGGGCTCAAACATGTCTCCTATCATGAGGATGAAACAGGACCGAGCAACCTTTCATATTGTTATACATAAGGTCACCAGGAGTTGGAACAGAATTAACAGCATCTCACAACAATACAATTCAAGGACTAGGAAGCATACATTTTTTTTAGCTAGCACAGAAAATCAGTTTTCTCAAAGGGATCAGTTATATCCCAAAGTGACACATTTGTGGGATTCAGAGAGTAGTAATAGTGACCACTCCTGTCCCTAATGTGTAAGAAGCTAATTATAACCTTTTAATCATCTTTAAGCTTGGGAAGTTGTATTCTTGCTGCATACATGACTGTGTAGTGTAGAGGTTCTACTTTACAACTACCCTCAGTGTTAGTGATGACTACAAACTCTGGGACCTCTCTGGTTATCATGTGTGTGGTAAGGCCTAAGGTAAAGTGACAAATACTGGTTTTATTTATGTACTATTTACTACATGCACCCAATGCACCTACCAAAGAGATTTTATGGTCTTTCCAGATACAGCCCCTTGTTTTCTGACCCCTGCTTTGGCTCATACTGTTTCTGACACTTGATGTGCCCTAAGAAACACCCTTTTGGTCAAATGCTACCTGTATTCCAAGGCCCACCAAGTGGCTTCTTCTTATGTACTTGTACCCCATTCATGAATCAGCTTTCATTAACCTTTGAACACCCAGGAACTTTCACATTTTCCTTGCATGGTACTGATATCAGTATCTTAAATAATACATTACTGCTCATATATCTATTTTTTCTACTAGACTAGCAGCTTTCTAGGGGAAAATACCATCATTCCTCCCTACCTCCCTACTGTTACCCTGTCAGTACCTAGTACAGGCAGGAAAATGTTAAATGAATAAATTTAAGCTAAGGATACTAACTCTGAAAAATAGACTATAGGCCTTTATTCTACAGTTTCTTAAAACACATGTTCATATGCCATGAAAATACACTTTGGAAATGTCAAAACAAGCTCTCTAAAGCCCAGTTTGTTCATCTGTAAAGAGTATCTTCGTCACAGAGTTGTAAAAATTAATGGAAATGATGCATTTTCATATCCCATGGGTCAAAAGACATTGCCCATTATAGAAGAAAAGACTGAAAGAAATACTGACGCCACCTTCCACCTTCATCCCAAAGTTGAAGTATGCTTGTTGATCTTCAGCTTATGTGGTGTCTTCTGCTTATATCCCTATCAGTCTGAGTTTCTAACTTTTTTTTTTAAATAACTCAAACAGGCAAATATTACATTTTTCCTATTTTTTGCATGAAGATGATTGACTCATTTTCAAAACAAGACGATCATGATTATCAAGGAACACAAGTTATACTGGAATTTGTCCAGAGAATGTAGGGCAGTCATGGGGATCCTTTGAGCGTGAGACTCTCACAGGAGTTCCCAATAAATCTCATTTATAACTTGGAACCAAGCAGAGAATTCTTCTGTTGTCCCAAGGCCCAGAGCTATTTTTTAAAGGAAAAGATTAATTTAAAATCTCTTGAAATTAGAATTCATTTGATGGTAGGGCCTCCATGTATGGGAGAAGCTAAAAGTAATAACCAAACATGGCTCCCTCTGTTCCTTAGAAACTGAAATAGAAAAGTCCTTTGGCTCAAAGTATGGTAGGAAAAAAAGAATATTACAAAATTTTCCCAAAAACCCAAAGGATATTTCTATATCTCTCACAGAACCCAGATACTGGAGATAGAAATCTATTGCAAAATATGGCTGTCTGACCTGCAAATTATAATAACTGTATTCCTTGTTTCCCTCAACCATAAAGTGGGGATGAAAATAGTAGTCAACTCACTGGCCTCTTGGGAAGACTAAATTAGTTAATGATGTAACATACTTACAACAGTACATAGACCAGAGAAGTCACTCAATAGTGATTAGTCTGGTGGTGAAAATGGTTTACTCTTAGCTACTAACTGAAAGGTTGGTGGTTCGAATCCACTCAGCAGCCTGGTGATCTGCTTCTGAAAGGTCACAGCTACTGAAAACCCTGTCGAGCACAGTTCTACTCTGACACATGTAGGGTCACCATAAGCTGGAATCAACTTGAAAGCAACAATTTGGTTTTATTATTACTACTATTGTTATTTCTATCACAGAGATTCTTTGAGACCATGTGAAGAGATAGTGAGAACAGAGAGGCAAAACACAAGAGTGGTTATGTTCTTTGGAGATAAATCCTAGTTAAAATCCGGTCTCCATGAGTTACTTGCTCCACGACTTTGGGGATGTTTAAACAAACTTTAAACTCCAGTTTCTTCATCTGTAAAAAGTACCGTCCTCATTGGGTCACTGAAAGAATTAAATGAAATGATGATGTAAACCACTTAGCACTGTGCCTGGCATATATTAGTTGCCCAATAAATGTTAAGCACAGTAATTGTTACTATTTATTTTTCTGATTCAGCGTCAACAACCTCACTCAGCACTCAGTATGTGCTTGTAAATACTACTTTCATCTTGGACTTTGTCTTAGTAACTCTGAAATGAGTTCTAAGGAAGAGCATTTTAAGATAATCATTGATATGATGTCCATTCTCCAAATAGTTAAATAAAACATGCCAGGCATCACCCTCAATTCCCAGCTAAGGGTACCTTGATGGCAAATCATTCTGCAAGGCATCTGGTAGTTGATGATCAAGACTGAAAGGATATTGAAACTCTGAGTTCTTGCAGTTCATCCTCAGACTTCTTCCTTTGTCAAATGTTTCCAAGGAAAAGTTCTTAATATAATTTGAGTTTTAAACCCAGCATCTTTTCTATGTGATCGTGATTCTCTGCACATTTGGACTGAATGCTGGTGAATGTTACCAACTCTTCTAAAACCCATTAATTTTCTACGAATTCTATCTTAGGTTGGATTCTCTAAGGAAGCAAAACCAGTGAAGCCTATATATGTGTGTGTGTGTGTAGGGGGGTGTATCTACAGCTATACAGAGAAAGATTTATCTCAGGGAAATGCTTCACATGGTTACAGAGGCTGGCAAGTTCCAAGTTCATGGGTTAGATGTCAGATAGAAGGCTTCTTAGGACTCACATAGCTGCAGGAGCTGACAAACCCAAGGGAGCAGATCAGATGGCAGGCTGCTGACTCTCCGGCTGTGGAGGCTAATGAATCCTGAAATTGGCAGGCAATATGGCAAGCCACTGGCTCATCCCAAGAACCAGAGATCAGATGATGTCAAGCCAGATGCAGAATCCAGAGTGAGCAAAGAGCTAGAGAGCTTTGCCAGAACATCCATATATATTGGATGCAGGCCACACCCCCAAGTAAACTCCCTTTCAATTGATTGGCTGCTTATAGCAGATCCCATCATGGAGGTGATTACATTGTATCAGATCACAAAATGGGAGATGATTACATCATTACATAACTGCCAAACCACTGAGGATCTTGGCCCAGCCAAGTTGACACGCAACCTTAACTATCACCAATTCTTAGACTTTGTTGTTGTTATGTGCCGTCGAGTTGGACCCGACTCATAGCAAGCCCTCCTTGGGTTTCCAAGGCAGTATCACTATGGAAGTAGATTGCCCAACCTTCCTTCCGAGGAGTAGCTGGTGGGTTTGAACCGCCAGCCTTCTGGTTAGCAGTCAAGTGCCTTAGGCACTACGCTACCAGAGCTCCTTATTCTTAGACTAGTAGGCCAATATTATGCTCAATGCAGATTGTTCATAAATGTATGGGAGCTCTGGTAGCATAGTGCCTAAGGCACTTGGCTGCTAACCAGAAGGCTGGTGGTTCAAACCCACCAGCCACTCCTCGGAAGGAAGGTTGGGCAATCCTACTTCCGTAGTGATACTGCCTCAGAAACCCAAGGAGGGGTCACTATGAGTCAGAGCCGACTCGACGGCAAATAACAACAACAAAAAACTTATTTTATAATAGGAATGTACTAACAAAATTGGGACTGACTTCTGATAACCAAAATGACAAATGGAAGGGGTTAATTAAAAATATAAAACATTTTGTATCCTTTTCATCTTTCAGCAATTTTTATTGTGAATAGCTGAACTTATGGAGAGAGAAGAGGCTTGAGGGATAGTGAAATTTTCATAGCAATTTATCTGTCCAATTTCAGCTGCTATACTCCTAGACTACCCTCAAACTTGAACATGGCAGAAATTAAGACTTCATTGTAATTAACAATATAGTCTTTAAATGGAAGATCTAAAAAGCTGGCATTTATACTCTGCAGCTAACTAAATTTCCTTTTGAATTCAAAACTCTTTAAAGTATATCTGTCTGTAAATTAAATAAATCCTACTCCAGCAGCCCAGGATTAAACATGAAGCATGCCTTATGCTACTACTATGCATCTTTTGATGTACCTCTAGCATCATTTTCCTTGTGTTATACAATATCCAGTACAGAACCATGTGCAGGCAGTCTGTAAATATTTTATGATGACAACAAAGATGATGATCTGCAGAGCTGATAAGGATAAAACATAGGGCTCAGAATTTTCTGGAATACCTTCAAAACTAAGTTGGAAGACACCTAGCATGTATTTGTTTGTTTGTTTGTTTTCTTTTCAGTTTTTCTATGAATCAAACATAAATTCAAAAGGGCACTGCTCTTCAGTGATGATTCTTAAAAAATAATAATACTAAGGAACTCACAATTTCCTCATTAGAATTGTAAAAAGAAGGAAAACTTTCTGAAATAATGGTATGATATCAGATGCTTATACGGAATTTTCATGATTTGTAATGGAAAACCAGAGGGATTATACCTTATACTTTAAAATTGGCTGGTGCAGGGTCAAAACACACTTCAAAAGAAAACTCTACGTCTACCATATTGTCCATTTTCTATAAAGTCAAAAAATAGAAGAACTGCTTAAAAAAGAAAACATTTTAAATTATAGTTTCAGACTAGATGACCTTAGTCATAAAACATTGGTGTAAGCAAAGGAGACAGATTTTCAGTGAAGTTAAAACATATTAAAGTAATCTTCATTATAAGCATGGCCCCAAATAACACTTCAGCTGTCCTTGGCAGTGAGGCAAAAGTTTTTCAAATAAGGAATGGAAATTTCTGTAAGCATCTAGCAAAGTTATATATCACATTGGTGTATAGCAACATTGCCATTCTGTTAAGAGCAATAGAATGAATAAGTACTAAAATGCTTGCTAGTAGAGCAACCAGCTTGCAAAAACACACTTATCTGTGTACCGTTTCAATTCGTTCACAGTAGGAATAGATGTATTCAAAGTTTAGGAGTATTTCCTAAGACTGCCAAAGTATTTTAGGACCAGCTGTAAATTTTCCCTCAAGTTCTCTTCCAAGATTATGCTGAGCACTGAGAAGAAAATAATTCCATCCTTCAAATGGCTCCAAGAGTACACTTTAATCTGTTATGGAAAAAATAAGTAAAGTTATACTTCCACATCACTGCTTAAGAGTGCCTTCCACATGCTCACCACTCCACGACAGGCACACTAGTTGGAGCCGGGGCCTTGAAAATTCAGGGGAAGGAGTTGGAATGTTGGAACTGCAGCAACATTTTTGCAGAGGTTTTCTTGCAGCCCACTATCCCACTGTTGTTAGCTGCCCAACTCATGAGGACCCCATGCACAACAGAATAAAACGCCACCCAGTCCTGCGTCACCTATGTGATCAGTTGCCAGTTGGACTGTTGTGATCTGTAGGGT
>NW_006921592.1:1135957-1139653 GCF_000298275.1 Orycteropus afer afer | reverse complement strand
GAAGGAGAGAATTCTACCACTGAAAAACCAATGCTCACAGAGTTACAGCAAGATGGTAAAATAGGCAGAGAAGCCATACAGACCCTCTGCAACAAAGCAATGAGAAACCAATTGAAACTGATACAGAAGACAATCCTGGAACCCTGAGCTTTGAAGGCAAGGATAAAGAGGTAGATTAATTACCAACTAGTAGAAGAACCTGAATGAAAACAGTGAGTAAGGAGGCAAATGGAGCTGCAGACTGCCATCTGCCATGAGAAGTCAGTCATTTTGATTATATCCCAGTAGCAATCTAAGAATCAGCTCTGCTTACTAAAGACTGAATGGACAAGGACTGCATTGCTCTCTGACAACCAGAAAGGAAAACAGTGAAGGAGACAAGCAGACCTGTGGACTGCTAGTGGCTATCCTAAGGGTGCAACCATTTTGAATATATGCAAGTGGCATTCTTACCTGGGCATCAACATAGGAGTGGGCTCTACTTTCTGAGGACTGCATAAGTAGCTGCACTGGAGGCTGATGACTGGAATGGTGCGACATTCCCCTTGTTACTCTTATACCACAAATACTCCTGGTGAACAGAGGTGTGGCCATCCCCCACCTCCACCCATCTTCTTGACCAGTAGGAATTCCATCCCGGTCTGTGTCATGGCAGAACCTGGGAGATGTGCCCCATCCCACTCCCCACAGTTTTTTCATTGTTTATTTTTATTTATTATTATTTTTCTTTTTTATTTTTCCCAACCCTAACCCAGTCTCTTCCCCTCCCTAACCTGGAGCCCTCCTCCTGTGTCCCTCATAAATTATGCACTCCTGTTTGTCCTGCATTTCCTCAGTTTGAATGTTGGTCTTTTGGTGTCCCATGGTCTATCGCTCTAAGGGATGTATTACCATTGAGTGTGTGGGTGTGGCATCCTGGGTTGAGTGGTCTGTGTATACATCTTGTTAACTATTGGGCTGAGAGCCCGTCATTGTTTGTTTTTAAATTATTCATTTTATCTTCCTGTTTCTTTTTTTTTTTCTCTTTTCCATCCCTGCTTCTTGCTTTTTTTCCTTCTGCCTTTTCCTGGTTCCCTTCCCCGCCCCCCCTTTATTTTGTTTCTTCAAATCTCTTGCTTTTCCTTTTGCAGTTTTCCCATTTTTTCTTTACTGTCCTTTTACTCTGCTCTTTTCTCTCATTCCTCCTTCCCCAGATATTGTGGCTTTTTTTTTTCCCCCTCATTTTATCATTAGCTTTCTTTTATCCTTTTTAGTATGTTTTGAATTTTTTTCTTCTCATTATTGCATTACATTTTCTTTTTTTGTGGTTGTTCCTGTTTGTTTATGTAGTCTGAGTTTTTTGTCATCTTGCTTTTGTTGTCTTGGTGCTTATTTATTTATTTATTATCTATTTGAGTGGAAGACAGCAACCATTCCAACACAACTCAACCATACCTGCACCTCCTGCAGCCCCACCCACTGAGTGACCAATGGTATGGTAGCCAATACCAGCTCAACTCACCCTCAGCTTCTCCTTATGAACAGCTAACAGAGATCTGTGCACACACTCTCATTCTCATTCAACATAAACACAATATGACCACAATGTCTCAGAGACAACAGACCATCACAGCTCACACAAAGAAGTAAGGTAAAGAGGTAGAAACAAGGGACCAGGTTACAAACCCAGAAAACATCCCTGAGGAATAAGCAGCATTGAAACTCCCTGATAAGGAATTCAAAAGAATTTTATTTGGGTACCTTCAACAGATTGAGAGGCAGATCAAGGGAAACACTGACAAAATTAAGGAAAACATAGACAAAACTCTAGAACAACTTAGGAAAACTATAAAAGAACAAATTGACAAAATAAGCAAAAGATTAGAAACAATACAAAAACAACACATAGAGACCTAGAAGATTAATATGAAAATTTCAGAAACAGATAACATATTGAAGGGGCAAAGATGTAGGATGAAATCAATGGAAGACAGAATTAATGATACTGAAGACAAATACCTCAATACTACTTGGTTAAGAGATAATTCAGACAAAAGATCAAAACAAAATGTAGAAAGCTTAAGATTCATATGGGATATCATCAAGAGGAATAACTTACACGTAATCAGAATTCCAGAACAGGAAGAGAAAAATAAAACCCCATAGAAAACTGTCAAAGATTTGTTGGAAGGGAATTTCCCTAATATGATGAAAGAAAGAATATAGCCATTCAAGAAGTTCAACAAACCCCTGACTAGAAAGACACCAAAAAGAAAATCACCAAGACATATCATCATAAAACTGGCCAAAACCAAAGACAAAGAAAGAATCCTGAAAGCAGCGTGGGAAAAATGAAAAGTTACCTATAAAGGGCAACCAGTAAGATTAAGCTCTGATTTCTCAGCAGAAATCATGCAGGCAGGAAGGCAATGGGATGATATATATAAAAGTGTGGAAGAAAAAAATCTCCAAGTAAGAATTATATACCCAGAAAATTGTCCCTCCAATATGAGGGTGAAATTAGGAGATTTCCAGATAAGCAGAAATTAAAGGAATTTGTTAAAACCAGACAACTGTACAACAGATGTTAAAGGGAATCCTGCCAATAGATAACTAACAACAGCAAACAAACCAATGATTGACACGCATGATGACACCAACCCAGTTATAGAAGTATTCATAGTAAAATAAGCTTACAAGACTGTAAACAGGAAACTAGAGACATCAATTGGCAAAAGAGGACAACTACAAACCAAACAGATGGGAAAAATAGTGTTGTTACAGAAGTTCTAAATGGTGAGGAAGTCAAGACAACTGCGAGATAGAACAGGCTGCTTTAAACTTTTGAAGAAAACACTAAGTAAAAGAGGAACAGAAGGGAAATTCCCCATCATAATAAATGGCATATATGCAAAACTAACAATAACAACCAACATTATTCTCAATGGAGAGAGACTGAAGCCATGCCCTTGCAAACAGAAACCAGACAAGGATGCCCTCTATCTCCAGTTCCATTCAACATTGTATTGGAAATCCTAGCCAGGGAAATAAGACAAGAAAAGGAAATCAAAGGCATCCAAATGGGTAAGGAGGAAATAAAACTAGCCTTATCTGCAGATGATATGATCCTATATATAGAAAACTCAAGAGACTCAGTAAGAAAATTACTGGAGCTTATTGAAAGATTTAACATAGTGGCAGGAAACAGGATCAACATACAAAAACCAGTTGGATTCCTCTACATCAGCAAAGAGGTTGCTGAAAAGGAGATAAGGAAATGAATAACATTCACAATAGCTACCAAAAAGATAAAATACTTAGGAATAAATCTTACCAAGAACACAAAAGACCTATACAAAAAAAACTACAAAATACTACAACAAACTATAAGAGATCTACATAAATGGAAGAATACCATGCTCATGGACAGGAAGATTGAACATTGTGAAAATGTCAATACTACTCAAAGAAATCTATACATTCAATGTAATCCTGATCCACATTTCATCAATGTTCTTTAAAACCAATCACTAATTTTATGTAGAAAGGAAGGAGACATCAGATAAGCAAAGCACTACTGAAGAAGAAGTACAAAGTATGAAGTCTCACACTCCCAGACCTCAAAATCTACTTGTTCTGGTTACCTAGTGCTGTTCTGACAGGAATATACCACAAATGAGATGACCTTAACAAACAGGAGTTTATTCTTACTATTTG
>NW_006921592.1:1118309-1135797 GCF_000298275.1 Orycteropus afer afer | reverse complement strand
CAAGGTTGACAAGTAAAAAGGCACAGTCCTGATGTTACCAAACCACACAGCAGGCCATTAACTTAAGTCCACTGTAAGTCCCAAGGTCGGCAGAGCATAGCAGGCTGCTGAGCAATGACACGGCTACATCCAGGGTCCAAGCGTGCCATAGGCTAGAGACCATTCCCAAAGCTGCTGCTTATATATGAAAAGCAGACCACATACCCAAAGGCAGCTACTCAGTTGCTTGTGGTAGATCCTACTGGAGTTGATGCCAGTCTCATCATGGGGAATAACTACCACCAGCTGCCCAGCCACTCAACCAGGCCCAGTCAAGCTGACATACAAATTTAACTACTATACAGCCATAGTTCTCAAAACAGCCTGGTATTGGTACAACAACAGATACATAGACCAGTGGAACAGAATTGAGAACCCAAAAATAGATCCATCAACCTATGGTCAGTTGATCTTTGACAAAGGCCTAAAACCCATTAAATGGGGAAGAGATAGTTTCTTTCACAAATGGTGCTGGCCAAACTAGATATCCATTTGCAGAAAAATGAAACAAGATCTGTACCTCACCACACACACAAAAACGAACTCCAGATGGATCAAAGACTTAAATGTGAAACCTAAAGCTACAAAGTTCATCAAAAGAAAAATAGGAGGAAACTTATGGGCCCTAATTTATGGCATAAATAGACTATCAAGCATAACCCAAGATGCACAAACAGCAGAAGATAACCTATATGATTAGAACCTTCTAAAAATTAATTTCTTATGTACACCAAAAGCTTTCTCCAAAAGAGTAAAAAGAGAACCTATAGAATTGGAAAAAATATTCAGCGATGACACATTAGACAAAGAACTTATCTCTAAAATTTATAGAAAACTCCAACACCTCAACATTAAAAAGACAAACAATCCAATTAAAAAATGGGCAGAAGACATGAACAGACATTTCTCCAAAGAAGATATTCAGGCAGCCAACAAACACATGTAGAAATGTTTGCGATCATTAGCCACTAGAGAGATGGAAATCAAAATAACCATGAGATACTCTCAACCCAGCCATTAATAGAAAAGTTCAACCAGACAGAAAATAACAAATGCTGGAGAAGATATGGAGAGATTGGGACTCTGATACACTGCTGGTGGAACTGTAAAATGATATAACTACTGTGGAAATTGGTATGGCGATTCCTTAAAAAGTTGGAAAAAGAAATACCATTTGACCCAGTAATCCCAATACTAGGTATATATCCTAAAGAAGTGAGAGACAGAACACAAATAGATATATATACACATATGTTCATCACAACACTATTCACAATAGCAAAGAGATAGAACAACCTAAGTGCCCATCAACTGAAGAATGGATAAACAACCTGTGGTACATACACATAATGGAATACTATGCAACCCTAAAGAATAATGTAGACTCTGCAAAACACCACATAATGTGGATGAACTTTGAGGACATTATGGTGAGTGAAATAAGTCAATCACAGAAGGACAAATCCTGTATTAGTCCACTATTGTAAAAAGTCAAGGAAAGGTTTATACACAGAAGGAAATTTCTTTGTTGATTATTAATAGTTACCTGTTTCCACAATGAACACCAATGGAAGCAGCAGTCAAGAAATCAGATGATGTGTTATATTAGGCAAATCTGCTGCAAAAGAACTCTTTAAAGTGATAAAGAGCAAAGATATCTCTTTGAAGACTAAGGTGTGCCTAACCCAAGCCACAGTATTTTCAATAGCCTCATATGCATGTGAAAGACAAGGAATAAGGAAGAAGAGTTGATGGTTTTGAGTTGTGGTGTTGGTGAAGAATATTGAAAGTACCATGGACTGCCAGAACTAACAAATGTGTCCTGGAAGAAGTGCAGCTGGAATGCTCCTTGGAAGCGACAACGGCCAGACTTCGTCTCACTTAGTTTGGTCATGTTGTCAGAAGGGACCATTCCCTGGAGAGGGATATCATGAACAGTAAAGTGAGGGTCAGTGAAGAAGGGGAAGACCCTCAATAAGATGGATTGACACAGTGGCTGCAACAATGGCCTCAGGTATAGCAAGAACTGAGAGGCTGGCACAGGATGGGGCAATGTTTGGTTCTGTTGTACACAGGGTCGGTGTGAGTCGGAGCTGACTCAATGGCACCTACCAACAACAGGGGGAAAGGGGAATCTTTTGTATGGGGGGCATTGAGTTTATGCTAATAAGTGGTGGAATATTTTGGAAAAGGATAGCAATAATGGTGTCAAAACATGAAAAATATAATCAATGTCCCTGAGCTGTAAATGTGGAAGTTGTTAAGTTGGCGAATGTCTTGTATACATTTTCACCACAATGAAAGTAAAAAAGAAAAAACAATGCTTCCCACTATCCCCAGAAAAGCATAAACTATGCAGGTCTGCCTGCCTCTATGTTGACCTCTGTAAGGACAAATGGTCATTTTACTCACTCACTTGACTGCTAACTAGAAGGCTGGCGGTTCAAACCCACCAGCCACTCCTCAGAAGGAAGACTGGGCAATCTACTTCTGTAGTGATACTGCCTTGAAACCCAAGGAGGGGTCGCTATGAGTCAGGTCTGACTCGACGGCACATAACAACAACAACAACAAGGGCCAAGTGAAACTCACGGACTTTGGAGCCAGGTGGGTTTGGGTCAAATTCTGGACTCTTGTACTCTCTCACTGTGTTGCCTGGAGCACATTATTTTAACTTCTCTATGTCTCAGGCTTCCTCATCCCTAAAATGCTGACAATAACTACCCCTCTCGATTGTTGTGAAGATTAAAGATGCCAATAAATGTGGTTTCAGGTACTATTAAATGTTACCTAAGGATCACAGACTCTGACTGTGTTGGAAGCTATTGTGTGATTATTTCATTAGGTTTCACCCCATACTTTTTACTGCGAACTGTTCCTGTAACAGAAATAAGAATATGCTATGCCATTAAAATTCTTTTATGGGTAAAACACTCTGCTGTGAATTATAAAATTTGTTTTTGTTTTTAAATGAACAGGATCTAGGACACATCATAATCACTGCAGATTCAGCCCAAACTCCTACATCTACATTTCCAGTACAACAATATTTCACTCTTTGAAGTTGACACGCGAGTGTCCTTGAGCCCCTCAGTGGACGGCTCTTGGGCTAAATAGGTCTGCTAAAGGGTCAGGGAGGCTGCATCTTCTGACCTCCTCTAACCCCACAAGAGGAAGACAGAATCACCATCAGTAGCCCAAGGCCTATTCCTGTGAGGCCAGACATGCTGCCTCCTCCAGCCCTTTCACCAACCCTGACATCAACCATTCCTCCCACAGCACTCACCACCTTTCTGCTGGGCTCAATAATTCACTGCAGTGGCCACACAAAACTCACAGATTACGCGGTTTATTAGGGAAGCACCAGGCTACAATTCAAGTTCAGGAAAAACGCTGAGTCTCTCTCAGCCTGCCGTCTCTCAGCCAACAGTCTCTCTCAGCCACTCTCCCAGCAATGCATGTCTCTCAGTGTCTCTTTCTCACCAGCACGTGTTTCTCAGGAGCGCATGTCTCTCAGGAGTGCATTTCTCTCAGCAGCACGTCTTTCTCAGCCAGCAGTCAGAGAGAGTTCTGCCTCTAGGAGGCCTCCTTTTGAGCCTGGCAGAGTGGCCAAACTAACCAATCATAACATCAGAATTCTAAGCACCTGAGAGAGAACAAACTTCCCAGAACATTGCCCCATACCGCTCCCAATAGAAATACCCCAGGTGGATAACTTTTACAATCAGGAGCTCCTCAGTTGCTCACAGCAAATTCCACCACAGAGTTTACAAAGACTCATGGCTAGAAAAGCCATACCAGGTAATTGACTACACCACAAGATCAAAGCATTTCTAGTGTTCTTTAGGCTTCTGAATTACCTGTCAAAGTGGACATTTTGAGTTTGTGAGGAACTCCCCTCTCTCCTAAATCTTTCTTTATAGATCCTCACCCCCTGAACAAACTCATTACCCCTTCCAAAAAAAAAAAAAAACTTTTATCTCAAATTTCTTTGTAGGTATGATTGAACCTACAATTGTTCACATCCAATTTTCTTTGCTGAGAAATCTTTAAGGCCTGCCTACAATTCCCATTCATTCTGTGCAGGACACTCTGGTTCTGCCCTCATCATGCCACTGAAAGTACATTCCTTCAAGCAACAATGACCTCCTGCTTGTCAACACCAATGGACAAGTACCTGCCTGCTCTGCTGCATTGGACCCTGTTGATCACATCTTCCTTTTGAAACTCTTTACTCCTTTGGTGTCTGTGACCCTTCACTTTGCTAAATCTCTTCACACATATCTGTTTACTTCTGGTTGCCTTCCTGCCTCACTCCCTTTCTGCGTCCAAGCCATAAATGTGAGTTGAAGTCTCCATCTTCCATCTCCTGCTATTATCACTTTATATATTCTTCTTGTATGATCTCCTTTCTGCTCACCATCTTCAAGTGGAAGGTTCCCACAGGCATAGTCCTGCCCAGACTGCACCTGACCTTCAGATTCTTAAATCAGAGGCCTGCTGGACACCTCCATCTGGCTATTTTACATGCAGTTCAGAATCAAATACATCTTCTTCTACCCTCAACATGATGTTCCTCTTTAAAATTCTCTCAACTGTTGGCACCACCAACCACTATTCCCAAACTAGAAATCTGGGTGCCAATCTCCCCCTGGCTCACTCTTACCCAATCAGTCATGATGTTCTGTCAACTATCCCCCTTATGGTGTTTTATTTACTGACTCTCTTTTAATCCCTACTATGCCTGCCCTAATTCAAACCCTCATCATCTCTTACCAGTACCACTGGATCCACCAACTTTCCTGTTGCCAAACTTATCTCCCTCAAATTGACCCTCCCCCCAGCTACCAGACTGAATAACAGGCCCCATCACTACTCATAATCTACTGGGTGACATCAGGCAGAGTCTAACAGCGCAGTAACAAATGTCCGGGGGTAAAGTTACTAGAGACATCCACACCAATGGTTCCTCTAAAAGGATCTTGCTTATGCCTTGAATCTGTTTGTCCTTGTCCAAATATGTTTCCCTAGACTTTTCTTATAAGCTCCTTTTCTGCTTAATTCCTGCTTGCAATGAAGACCCTTAACTAGTCCACAACTCCTTTTACTCTCTACCATAATTAGAGATTTGCATCTTCTCCTATTGGTCTGTGGCTGCCACCAACGGCAGGAACCGTGACTAACTGGTCTATGTAATCCAACTACTAATACAGGGCCTGGGTAGTAGGCTCTCAAATGCTTGCTGATTGGATGAATAAGAATTCTTTAGCAGCTTTTTCTGTAAAATGTCTGTTCACACATGATCCCATGAAGTTATGATATAATACCACCTGGTTTATTTTATTATCTTTTTCTTAGCCTCAGAATGTCCTATAACACAAATTTCTCACAAAGCAGTGAAAGCAAATATTCTGACAGATCTCATTAAATCAAAAGCCTTTCCTTTGCCTTCACAATCAATCACATTAGTATGAAAGAGCTTCTTCCTGGAACAAACAGCCTCGCCTGCTTCTTACCCATCAACATAGGTACCACTGATACCTCACACTTGAGATCTTAGAAACAACAGCTCTCAATAGCTGGTTCAAAGTCTGATCATCTTTTGCCAAAAATACATTTCAGATCAAGCAGGGTCACTTTCATTGTTGCTTTGTGATTATTTGTGATGGCAGAGGATCAAGGGACTCAAGCAGCCCTGATGGGTAACTAGTCCAGGGTCTATTTGTCCATGTCATGTCAGGGATGAAACAAGCCGTGAATTGGTGAGGAGAGCTGAAATACTGCTTCACTGTTGTATTTGGAAATGACAACGTAAGCCTCCAAAGCCTTTGAAGTACTATGGTAGGAAGGGTTACTAAACCCAAACTAAAGTATTGTTTGTTTCGTTTTGTTTTTTTTCCTACCAATCTCAACAAGGGATTTAGAGACTGATTATATTCAAAAGTGTTTACTTCAACTACATACTCTTTGTCAGGGGTTGTGGGAGGCTATGACTCTAGCTCTCAAAGATGTAACACCCTGATGAGGTAGAGGGGTGGAGACACCAACAAGGAGCCACTAATATGATTTACAAAGTAAAGATCTAACAATGCGATTTACAAAGTGGAAAGTAGTGAAAACCATGGGAGGTGAGGGAAAGGAGACATTCATTTCACCTGGGTAAGTCAAGGAATGCTTCAAGAAAGAACACATGGATGGGATTTAAATAGGATAAGATAGGACAGGGGTATAAAACAGTAGGACAATACAGATGTACAGAACAGCAAAAATAGAGTAAGGGCACAAGAAAGGAAATGGTGGGTTGAGTGAACAGTATGTTAAGAATTAGAAAGATTAAAAAGATAGGCATGTGAGCTGAACATTTACACTAGGTAGATACACTCCTTGGAGAGAACAATCATGGAAGAATAGAAGGGCTGTGTATGCACAGGGAGATAGCTCAGGGGGCAGGAATGCATGGGAGGGAAGGACACAGGGAAGAGGTAACTATGGGGAGGAAGTGGGAAGGGAGCTGTTGGATTGTGGGAGATTGTAGTCAATGCATGAGACAAAGTGTATGTGAGGGGCTGTATGGAAAGTGAATTTGTTCTGTAAACTTCCACCAAAATCACACACACACACACATACACAAAAAGAATTAGAAAGACAATTTGGGGCAAATCATGAAGGGTCTTGAATGCCAAGCTAGGCAGTTTTCACTTCATCCTGTAGGCAGTGGCTGAACATGAAAGAATTTTTACAACAGGGCATTTCTTTTTTCTTATATCTGGTAGGTGTAGGGGCATGGCTGTCACCTAATGCGTGTCCTCACACTGGCTGCATACTAGAATCAATTGGGCAATATGCATGTGTTAATAATACCAAGCCTGGTCCCTTTCCAGGCCAAATAAATAAGAATCTCTGAGCATAGAGCCTGAGCATGCCTATGTTTTAAGGCCTTTTTAGGTGATGTTAATGTCCAGCGAGGGTTGGGAACCATAGGTGAAACAAAGGGTCATTCATGGGATAGAAATTTCTGACATACCAAGAAACTTTCTTGTTCCTAAGCACCTTCCCCATTCACATCTACAAATCTGCTATTACTGGAAATCTACTCTTCTATGTTAAGCACTGCCTTCTTACACACACACATACACACACACAAACACAGATATAACTTTAAACACTCGTAGGACCCAGACCTGAATGCATGAATGCATTTATTTTATTGAGTTGATTATGGCAGGCATAAGAAAAATTGAGGGAGAGTTGGGGATAATTGCAGATGTGAAAATCAGGGTCAATCAGTCAGGATGTCCAAGAGAAATTTAACTACCTGCTGACTCTGTTTATTGAGATGCCTATCACCTTTAATAGGAGCTCTGGTGGTGTAGTGCCTAAAGGCACTTGACTGCTAACCAGAAGGCTGGCAGTTCAAATCCACCAGCCACTCCTCAGAAGGAAGATGGGGCAATCTACTTCCATAGTGATACTGCCTTGGAAACCCAAGGAGGGGTCGCTATGAGTTGGGTCCGACTCAACGGCACATAACAACAACAATCACCCTTAATAACATAAAGGGGTATCATGCAAATTCTTAGAAATAGACTATGCTTTCAGAAGAGATAGAAGTAGGTGACCTACCAAAGAAGTTCTGCTATTTTAAGAACCAGGACTACTTATGAAAACTACATCCCAGGATGCAAATCACAAACATGGTAACTGTATGTTAAGAAATTTGAAGAAGCAATGAAAGCATAAAACCTATAGCAAGAAATTTTTTCCTCCTAACATAATGTGATCATGGCTGACTTTTGCAATTATGAGAAGGAAAATATCCTAAACCCCCCCCAAGCTCCATGGTGGGGATCATGCCAAGAGTTGGGTAGCAACTCTGATTTGAGTAGAGGGAAACCCAAACTGGGTGTTGGCCTTGAGAGGAATGGGTTAGCCAGACAGAGCCTACATCCAAAAGTCAGTTAAGGCAAGAAGGAGCAGGCAGATATGACCAGTCCAGACAGATTAAGTCCCAAGTGGAGGAAGGCCAAATAAGAGAAATCAGAAATCTAGACTGATTGACAGGGAGGCCAAAGTCAGAAACCTTACCAAAAGCTTAAGGGATGAGAGATTAGTCTGGATAGGGGTCTCATGGGAGTTCCTGAGTGGTACAAATGGTTAACATGCTAGTCTGCTAATCAAAAGGTTAGAAGTTTGAGTCGACCCAGACGCATCTCAGAAGAAAGGTCTACCAATCTATTTCTGAAAATTCAGCCATTGTAAACCCTGTGGAGCACAGTTCTGCTCTGACACACATGGGGTCACCATGACTTGGAGTCGACTTGATGGCAACTGAGTGGGGTTTTTTTTTGCTTAGTTTTGTTTTCGGTGTTTTTTTGTTTTGTTTTGTTTTTGTTTGTTTGTTTTGTAGAGAAGGATCTCATAGTAAGCATCAGCCCCAGCAATGATGGAGCTTGGCCGATGCTGGCTCTGTGGGACAGCAGCTGGGCCTGGAGAGTGATGGGGAAGGGGGCAAACCATTACTGATAAAACCCAAAAATTTACAAAGGAAACCATCTAAGCCATTGGGAGAGACTCTAAGTCAAGTATGAAACTTGGTCTTCTTACTTTATAACACTATCTCATTCAGCAACACAGAAGCTAGACAACCCCAGAGACTCACAGATGCTTAAAATAGAACCAGATGACAAGAAAAAGGAGGTTCTTCCTCTGGCTAGAATGAAGAGCAAATGGCAATACTACAGTTGAAAGGAAATTACACTCATCTCAGAGCCCAGAAGCTGTCTGAATGACAAGAAATAAAGTTTGATAAATTACAAGTCCAAGTAATAGTAAGAGAAAGTATAATAATAGCAGTTTATATGTAAAAACTGGTCACTATATGTTAAATAGGAGCTCTGGTAGCATAGTGCCTAAGGCACTTGACTGCTAACCAGAAGGCTGGCAGTTCAAACCCACCAGCCACTCCTCAGAAGGAAGATGGGCAATCTACTTCCATAGTGATACTGCCTCGGAAACCCAAGGAGGGGTCGCTATGAGTCGGGGCCGACTCGATGGCACATAACAACAACATATGTTAAATGGCGGAGCTCTGGTAGTGTACTGCCTAAGGCATTTGACTGCTAACCAGAACTCTGTTCATCCAAACCCACCAGCCACTCCTTGGAAGAAAGAGTGGGCAATCTACTTCCATAGAGATACCACCTCAGAAACCCAAGGAGGGGCCACTATGAGTCAGAAGTGACTAGATGGCAGTGCTTTTTTTTTTTTTTTTTTTGGTTTCTATGTTAAATGTACTCATGTACTTATCTTCACAACAATCTTATAAGTACTTTTATTCTCTTCCTTTTACAGAAGAGGAAACTAAGACACACAGAAGTTAAATAACTTGCCCAAGGTCACTGAAAGGGCCTGGGTTCTAATCTAAGCCACCAAGTTGTAATTTCCATCTTAACCACTAAATTTAAGCTGTTTCTCACATAAGATGAAGAATTACCTTTGAAGGGGCCAGAATGAACCAGGAGCACATAGAAAATGCATAAGAATGTTTTCTAAACAAATACTGGATTCATTCATTCAACAAGTATTTATTGAGCATGTACCATGTGCCAGGCCCTTTTCTTTTTACTGAAGACTACAGGCAGGGACCCTTACACATCTGAAAGAGTGAATAATTCTGCTCAATAGGTATAAAACGTAGTGTTTTGTGGATTAGTTAGGCCAACAGCACTGCACCTTTGGAGCCCATGTCCTTCCACATGTCTCTGTTGAAATTTTCAAAAGATTATTAACACACGAAAGCTCCAGGGTCCAGAAACCAGAGGAAACAGAAACAACTATATGTTTTAAAAAAACAAGTGGCATAGCACACTTACAGAAATGCCTTGTGTGTAGGGGGAAGGGCACAGTTGGCAAAACAAATGCAGAACATGTGCATTCTTTGCATTAAAATATGGTACACCAATGAGGTAGCAATGCCGGAAGCAAGTGGAGAGCCGAGGAGATGAAGCTCCGCCCCAGTGCAGCCACTGACTTGCTCTGTGACCATGACCGGTAACCTATCTGGGCCTCAGTATGCAAATACATAAAATGGAGGAAGTTGCACTCTATGACCTCAGAGGCCTAGCTTGACTCCTTGGTAGAACCAAGGCCAACTTTAGGCACAGCCCGTAACAACCATGCTGAACTAGACAGCAGTAGTAACCAGAGCAGCACCAGGAATGCCACATGATCCTGCAGAAATAACTCAACCAAATTCTTGGGGTCCACAGTCTCTCAGAGATACCTTAGGCTTGTGCTGGGTTCTAGGCTGTCTACACTTGAGAGTTGCATTTCTGCATAAAGAGCTCTAAGACACCAATAAGCAGAGGTAAGAGGCCCTGGAACCTGGCCAGACTGCTAACTACAGTGGATCGTCAAGAAATATCAGGCAGGATTTATCACTGTTAATAATAGCTGGCATATGACTGAATGCAGAACTTAAACTCACAAGGCCCAGTAACCGTGAGTGTTTTGAAAGAAAAAGAACAAAGTTAGATGAAGAAAGAGGGTGCCAGAAAGAGATACATACATGCACCTAATATGAATTCGATTGGTACCTTCTGCTACACAGCTCCTACTTCTTGGCCATGCCAAACCTGTAGCCTGCCTTCTCAGGCTGCATATGGGCCTCAGATACTATCTCTGGCTCCTGAAGTATACATGCCATTCAAGTCTTCAGGTGTTAGGCAATTTCTTAAACCCTGATCCCCATTGTTGTGGAAATCACCTTCCTTTAAAGCATTTTGAATGTTCTTTTTCACCTTATGGTCACCTGACACATTTGCTCATTCACCTTCCTCCCCCAGTGCTTAAGTTCAAACTTCTAATTAAGATGCAGTGTTCTGGATTTTGTTTTGTTGTACCCACTCTTTCCCTTAGTGCTTCAAATCACTTCCTCAGAAGAATTAGGTTAAAGATACTAAAAGGCAATGTCCATAAATGAGAGTGAAACCAAAATCTACTCAAATGACTAATTTGAATTGTGACCTGTCCTGATGCAGGCCAACTGTATGGTCTCCAAGAATCCTCAGCTGAAGGGCTTCCACTCCCACACAGGTGGGGAAATGGAACCAACCAACATTCAGTGCAGCAATGGATTTCAGTTGGAGCCATTATTCAAAGGGGTTCCAATATTCTGTAAACAGTGAATGAACAAAGAAGGTTTTTTGTTTTTCTTAAATAGGTTAGAAAGGAGCTCTAGTGGCACAGTGCCTAAAGCATACGACTGCTAGCCAGAAGGCTGGCAGTTCAAACCCACCAGCCACTCCGCAGAAGGAAAATGGGGCAATCTATTTCAGTAAAGATTTACCACCTTGGAAACCCAGTAGGGGTTGCTGTGAGTAGGAATCGACTCCATGGCAGTAGTTTAGTGGGTAAATAGGTTAAATGAATAAATAGAGAAGATTTGGTATAGGATAAAATAGATCCCTCCTTTTCTAGATTTAATTCAAACCTAAAATTTACAAGTGAGTTCAAACTTTAGTCTGACAAAATCTCACTTCCCTTAAGAAATAGAGAAAATAAGAATATTCTACCAAAAACATAGAGAAGTTGTAACCAGTGTCACTGAACAATTTGCATGTTGTTGTTGTTATGTGCTGTCAAGTCGGACCCAACTCATAGTGACCCCTCCTTGGGTTTCCAAGGCAGTATCACTATGGAAGTAGATTGCCCCTCTTCCTTCCGAGGAGTGGCTGGTGGGTTTGAACCACCAGCCTTCTGGGTAGCAGTCAAGTGCCTTACGCACTATGCTACCAGAACTCCTAAACAATTTGCATAGTAATTGTAAAGTGAGACCTAATTTGCTATGTAAACTTTCTCCAAAAGCACAATAAAATATTTTTTAAAAAAGAAAAGTACCGAAGGAATTCAGTGAAACAAGGTAACTGTAGATAGGGCTAGAAAGTGGGCAAAGTTGAAGTGCAGCCCTGTCACTGGTAGCAACAACCTTTCCTTGCAGGTGTCTTGCATTGTGGTCTATGACCCATGACAATCCACTGCCCAGTCAAAATGTACGTCTTCTCTGCCTAGTACATATCAAACATATTTTAGAAGGCACTTAATGGCCATGAACTAGGGACATTGGAATTGTAATCTGAGATGCTTGGAGACCTAATACTCTAAATAAACCAAAGGGATGGACCTCAAATACAATTTTGGGCAGCTGGGGAGATATTCTGAGATAAGGGGATTTTTGCGACTATCCCAGAGTTAATTCTACCGTCATCACATTCTAATTTGAAGATTCATTTCCCTCCTTAAATTCCTTCCCTGGGCATTAGCATTGTTCTCACCACTGTAAATTAACCTACTAACCAAGGACATATAGAAAGTGCCATTTTGGTTTCAAATAATTATGGGCAGAAGTATCTGAAATTCACAACTTTCCATGGTGCATCCAATAGACAGAAGTGGACAGAACCAGTTTCTAAGAATCTCTAGAACAAAGTAAAGTGCATTTGCAGTGAAGCTTGTGGACAACTTGCTAAATTTCAGCCCAGGACAATTTTACTATCTGTAACTTACCAAATTAGAACTGATTTATAATGGAAATGTTTAGTGATGGCTTCTTAGCAGTCCACTGCAGCAGCTGGCACACATCTACCTCACTGCCCTTGCAGAGCGGACTGTTAGGTCCAAGTTCCGGCCTTTGAAACCCTAGATCTGTAATGACTGAACACTAACTGCCCTGCAGCATTGACCTGAGTGCTCAGAGGAGAATGAATTACCTCCCCACAGCCAAGCCAGTAGTCCCAGCTCTGAGGCAGAAAGCAGTGGTTGTTAGAAGTCAGAATGAAAGCAAAAAGGAAAGGAACAGTGCTGTCATTATACTAGTAAACTGTGATCACCTTTTCCCATAAGCATCTTCCTGTTCTCCCTGAGGGCGGCCCACTTAACTGCTGCTCTGGTGCTATGGTGCCAACTCAGCGGAGAACACTTCCTGTGGTTCTGAGAGGCAGTGTGCTCAGCAGGCTGTGGCTTGCCCACTGACCCAGAGGTGCACTGTGAGGGGACCACGATCCTGACAGAGAGGCGATAGGTGCTCATTGGACAAGGTTCCTGGTTTAAGGGGTAATACTGATTTCTTTGTTCAGGGCCAGGTAAGGCTAGCAAGGTGTCCTAGGCACAAAATTTAGGGAGGCATTCACTTTCCTTTAGCTCATTCACCTAGTCTCAGTCCTGCTCACAGCCAACAGCACAGGTGTTTGTGTATATGTGTGTGTGTGTGTGTGTGTAAAACACATTGTATGGAGGACAGGTTGGAATGCTAAGTCCAAGGTTCTCAAAGTATGGTCCTTGGGCCCGCAGCATCAGCAACAACATCACTTGCAAACTTGTTAAGATGCAGATTCTCAATCCCTACTCCAGATCCAATGAATCAAAAATATGCAGGAGTGAGGCCTGGAAATCAGTGTTTTAAGGAGCCTACCAAGTGATTCTGATGCATCAAAAGTTAAGAAGCACTGAACTAGAGAATAATGCTG
Source organism: Orycteropus afer afer (assembly GCF_000298275.1). NCBI lineage: Eukaryota > Metazoa > Chordata > Mammalia > Tubulidentata > Orycteropodidae > Orycteropus > Orycteropus afer. Next base: position 1,122,235 of record NW_006921592.1, on the reverse strand, counting down.
TCAAAAGCCAGTGCCATGGTGCTACAACCATTTCTCAGAATGCTTCACACATGGCCCTCCTATGCCAAGAGTGAGTTGGTAAGGTTAAAGAAGGCGACCAGTAAGGCTGTATTCCAATACTAAATTAGAAGTGCTTTTTCCCAGCCATCTCTAAACAAACTTTAGTAGTCAAGACTTGGCAATTGTTGGAGATAAAGATCACTACTGAACTAATTTCCCCCTTCTTCTCCTGGCTAGACTGCTCAGAGTTGGCCACTCAGCAACACAATGTGACGTGAACAACTCATTTGAATATTCTAAGAATGGGAGTCCTTGTGGTAAAATGATGCTAACGTCATCTCCCTGTGAGGTCAGATTAGCTAATGTGTGCAAAGCCCCAAACAGAAGCCCTGAGAGAGGAAGCTGCTGTGACAATTCATCCATCCTAACCATGGATTCTGGGGCTCTACCCTTCTCCAGGGACATGGATTCGATGATTTGGGGGTGTGGGGACTACTGAATGGGGAAAGGGGTTAGCTGATCTTGTTTATGGTGCCCTGTTTTTAAAAGGAGGCTATTTTCTAGTCTGAATGGCCTGGGGCACCAGGTTTCTAAATGGTGATGACACAAGCGAGAGAAAGGAAAAGAGACAGGACACCCCATGCCTGCTGTCGGGCAGAAGGACTAACTTAGCTTTCACTATATAAATGAAGAGTAAAAAGACACTTCTGAAGACCACACATCTAAACTTTGTCCCCAGAACCCACGCTGTTTGGAACAGTGAAACAGTGAGTGCCACTCACCAGCTGAGAGACCCAGGCACAAGGTCAAGCACTTGGTTTCCTCTTTTGTCAAGTGCTGGATTATAAACACTACAATAGGAGCCTGAGGATAACCAAAAACATTGGGAGGCAAACGTGCCTGTGAGGTGTTAGTCCCAGGATCCCAGCACAGAATTAGGAAGCCAAGTCTGCAAAACCAGAAGGGCACATGTTCCACAACACCTTTGCAGCTCACAGATATGTCTACTGAGGTCCAGAGAGGGTGATGGTCTGCAAGGGGGCACACAGCCAGTGGGTGACAATCATTTGCTGTGCCCCCTTTTTCTTTGGCATTAAGGAGTGCTGAGGTGAGGTGCAATCTCTCAGATGTCCACCCACAGGTAAGCAAAGGATGGCCTCCCCTGTCTTCCTTGGGCTATTCCTTGCAGCCCAGCTGAGGGTTGGAGGATTTGGAGGATCAGCGGTGACTCATACTTTTCCTTCACAGGGGATTTAACTCCCAGATAACAAGACCCATGTGAAAAAGCCAACCAGCAAGAAAGTTCAGTTAGCGCTCTCTCCACGGAGCCACCTTACCTTCCTCATTTAAAATCCATGGCAGGAACGCAAACACCGAGTCAAAGCCGCAAGTGTTCTCTTCAAAGGCACAGGACCCAGCAGGCAGGTCCAGGGCTCCTGCAAGCTGAAGGGCTGCGGGCACAAAGCGAGTTTCAGTTTGGCTTTTGGCCTGGGAGTGTTGCACCAATTTGGGGCGCCCTGGGGGGGACTACCTAGGGAAAGAGGGGAAGGAATGGGGGAAAGGAGGAAGATGCGATGCCCTCTGAACCCCGGCGCTGCCTCAGCACAAGGCCAGGCTTAGCTTGGGGAGGGAGGTTAGCTGCTGTGGAGAAGGGTCGGGAGGCGTGCTGGGATCGCCCAGCCTAGGACAGCAAGTCCGACAGCCAGGGCAGCCGAGCCGGAGCGAGTCACGAGAGCGCCCTCCGGGCCGGGGGCGGGGAGGAGGTCACCGAAGCCCAGACCTTACCTTGCAACAGAAAGAGAACGCCAGTTAACAGCATGGTTGTGCTTCAGTGAAGACTGCAAAAGGGTGGCGCTGACAGCCCTCTAGGACCAGCTGCGCCCGGTGAAAGGGAGCGTGGGAGACGGGGACCCCTGGGACTTGGGGAGGGAGAAGTTTGAGCAAAGCATGCACTTGGCGCTGCCCAACTTTGCGAGGCGGTTAGAGCTGCGCGGAAAGTTGGTGGTTTCTGAAGAGCGCCGCGGCGGCAGCGGTTGGAGCGGCAGTCAGATCGCGCCACAAGCGAAGCCCGCCGACTGCGCCGCTAGTCCGGCAGGGATGGGGCTGGAAGGCAGGAGACCCGCACGCTTCCGAAAGGCCAAGCCACCGCTGAGTGGGAAAGGAAAGGTCGGGATGCAGCGCCTTCGCTCAGGATTTTAAAGCTTGGGGCCAGACCCCTTAGAGACTCTTGCAAGGGGCAGGCCTTCCAGGAGCCCCTCCGCTGGGCTGGGACTGGAGGCGCCTGCCCCGCCCATCCGCAGTGGGAACCAGCTTATTTCTGGGGACAGCCTTCCCGCATCTGGCGCCTCAGTCCCGCAGGACTGGCCCTAATTTTAACTTCTCCCCGGTGGAAGGGGATGGAATTCTCCTAGGAGAGTCTAGAGGAAATTTTGAAAACTGTTGGGTGGAATATGTTTTATGTCTCAGAAGTTTCAGCGGTTAAAGCCCCGTAATGCTAACCCTGAAATACCAGGAGCACCAACCCTATTTTTTAGCTAGTGGAATGTCTGGCATGCCTGGTGCTCAGCATTCCCAACGTCCGGAGAAACAGGGGCATTCCTCTTCTCCAAAGAGCCGTGCTAAATTAGTAGAAGGTTCTAAACTAGGAGATGGGAATGGAGATGGTGGTGGAGAGGGGGTTGCTTCAGAGCTACCGGTTTTTTGTTTTTGTTTTTGTTTTTGTTTTTTGCTACAAGTTTGTTCTGAACACTAAATAGATCTTCAACTATATTCTCTTCCAGTTAAGAAAGTTTGCTAGTTTCTTTTCCCTCGATCTTCCTGATAATTTTGTGCAGGCAGTGTTACACGCCTAGGGCCGTGGTTCTCACACTTTCTGGATGCATCACAATGCCCTGGAGGACTTGTTTAAACACAGATTGTTACACCTCTCTGAGAGTTTCTGATAAATTTCTGGGTGGGGTTCAAGATTCTATACATTTCTAACAAGTTTTCAGGTGACCTTGCTGGTCTGAAGACCACACTTTTGAGGACCACTGGCCTAGAAAACTCCTATTCAGCCATAAAAGCCCTGCTCACATGCCTGCACTTGACCTCCAGACTCTTCTAATCATTCCTTGTCTTTCACTGGCCGCTCCTTCTCAATCTCCTTTTTGCTTTCTTATGTCTCTGATCCCTTAACTTGTAGGGTTCTCTGACTTCTGTCCTTGTATCTCCTGTTTCTTTCTCTCTATTCACTCCCTCAGTAATTTCATCCAGTCTTGTGGTTTTAAATAGACCCCGAAGCTTGTGTTTCTAACCCAGACTGCTCATTCTGCTCAACTCCTATATCTCACTGCCACCTCAACATTTCATTTGGGTGCCTAGGAACTATCTCACACTTAACAAGTTACAACATGAGTGCCTCCTATTCCTTCCCAAACTGCATTTCTTCATCTTAGTTAGAGGTATCCCTCTCCAGCTGCTCAAGGCAAAAACTTTGGATTCATCCTTAACTCCTCGCTCCCTCTCATGGTATTACCAAATCATGTCTGTTCAAGATTCAAAATATGGCAGACACTGACTGTGCTTCATATCCACTGTGATCACCCTGATCCAAGCCACCACTGTTACTAGCCTGAGATCCTGCCATAGCAGCCTAATCATGATCCAACTCCTTGCTTCCCCTGCCTTGCCCATCTCCACTCCATTCTCAACATAGCCGTCAGTTTCATTCTTTTAATACATATACTGGACCAAGTCACTGTTTGGCGCAAGACTCCCCATGTATTGGTTCTCTAGTGCTGCTATAACAGAAATTCCACAAGTGGATGACTTTAACAAACAGGGATTTATTCTCTTATAGTTTAGGAAGCCAGAAATCTGAGGTTGGGCAATCCTACTTCCGTAGTGATACTGCCTCGGAAACCCAAGGAGGGGTCGCTATGAGT
>NW_006921592.1:1116139-1117999 GCF_000298275.1 Orycteropus afer afer | reverse complement strand
AAAAGCTAGAGACCTTGCTCAAAGCTTGTTATATACTGGAAGCAGGTCATACCCCAAAGGCAGCTACATCAGGGCTCACAGCAGATTCCACAATGGAGTTGATTACCAACCTCATCATGGGGAATAACTATATCCAACTGCCCAGCTACTCAAAAACAGGCACAGCCAAGTTAACACACAACCTTAATTACCACACCAAGACCTTCCCAAATTAATCACCAAACTCCAAAGTCTTCACAATGTACGACAAAGACCCTACAAGATCTGCTCCACCCCCTTATATCTCCGACCTCATCTACCTTACTTGCTCTCCTCCACCACATGAGTATTGGCTGGTCCTTGAACAGTTCTGGCTTCCCTCTCAGAACTTCACATTGGCTGTTCCTCCTGCTAGAAATACTCATCCCCAGAGGGGTGGGTAGATAGATAGCTGCTATAGAATCGACTCCCACTCATGGTGACCATGGCTAACAGAACAACATGGTACCTGATCCTGCATCACCCTCATGATCACTGAGATGTTTGAATCCATCCCTGTGGCTATTTTGCCAGTCCATCTAACCAGGGGTCTTCCTCACCCTCGCTGGCCTTCTTCTTCACCAAACATTATGTCCTCCTTCAACAATTGACATGTCCAGAGCAAAAAATTTGGACAATGTGCTAGTGTAACTCATAAGGTTGATTATGATTGATTAATTGATTAAATTATTGATTTCATTTAATTATTTCATTGATTAATTTTCAGAAGTAGATCATCAGGCCTTTCTTCCTGTCTTAGTCTGGAAACTGATGAAAACTGTCCAACCTGGGTTACCCTGCTGGTATTTGAGATACTGTGGCATATCTTCTAGCATCACAACAACAAACATGCCACCACAGTATGACAAACTAACAGGTAGTGGAACAGATGGGTGGTCTATGGAGTATTATCGTTATTATCCCTGTTTAATAAATAAGAAAACTGAAGTACAACGTTCAGTGACTGTGAGTGATGGAAACAAGGACAAGAATCAAATCCAGGTCTACAATTTTCTAAAAGCATATTTTGTCAATCAATATAGTATCCTATCTCACTTGTCTTTTTTGGTTCTTTGCTCTCCTGAAAATCCCATTGCCATTGAGTCAATTCTGACCCATAGTGACCCTATAGGACAGAGTAGAATTGCCCCATAAGCTTTCCAAGGCTGTAATCTTTTATTTTTATTTATTTACTTATTGCATTTTCTTCTTCTTCTTCTTCTTTTCTTTTCGATGCATTTTATTGAAATTTAATTTATGAACAGTGAAATGCATAAAACTAAAGTGACGTGGGTCAATGCATTTTATTATTATTGTTATTATTATTATTTTGCAGTGCTCCCTCCCCATCTCTCCCACCCCTGGCAACCAAGAAACAAAGTTCCCCTCCATATATAAACCTTTCCTTGACCCCCCACTACAACAAATACTATATTTGTCCTTCTGTGATTGACTTATTTCACTCAGCATAGTGCTCTCCAAGGTCATCCATGTTATGCGGTGTTTTGCAGACTCTACATTATTCTTTAGTGCTCCCTAGCATTCCGTTGTGTGTATGTACCATAGTATGGTCATCCACTCTTCCATTGATGGGCATGTAGGTTGTTTCCATCTTTTTGCTATTGTATATAGTGCTGCAATAAACATGGGTGTGCATATATCTGTTCCTGTCATGGCTCTCACTTTTCTAGGATTTATACCTAGTAATGGGATTACTCGTTCAAATGGTATCTCCAATTCCAGGTTTCTAAGGAATTGTCATACTGCTTTCCACATGGTTGTATCACTTCACAGTCCCACCAGCAGTGTATGAGAGTCCCAATCTCTCCACATCCCTGCCAG
>NW_006921592.1:1113445-1114401 GCF_000298275.1 Orycteropus afer afer | reverse complement strand
TTAATTGGTGATTGTATGTTGAAATGACTTGCCCACAATTTTTGTTGTCTTTGAATTTTATCTAAGTCAGCAGGGTACTGTGCTCCTCTATTTCCTAGTTGGCAACACTTCTACACTCACCACCTGTCTGCTTTATCACTGTCAGCCTCCCATATTTGTAAGTACCTGCTTTCCTTGGCAAAGGGAGCTTATTCTTAGGTCCCTGGAATCTGAATGAGAATGCTGTCACTTTAAAATCCAAAATAACCACAGCTTGTAAATATTCAAAACGGCTGCACCCTCAGTCTCTTTAAATATCCAAAATGGCTGCTGCTTGTAAACAATCAAAATGGCTACACCTTCTGAACAGCAGAAAGTCCACAGCTCAGGGTGTCTCCTTCCTTGCTATTTCCCTTCCTAGTCAAAGGCTATCAGCGCAGTCGTCCCTGAAGCCCTTGGTGACCAGGGCTGATCTTTAGGTCAATTCTCAGGTCCCAACATCACTTGAAAGTATTCAGGCTGTTTGGTCCTGTCAGAATAGCTGACAGTCCACTGCTCCGACCACCTCCATACTCATTGTTTTTGTTCAGGTTTTTCCACTAGTTGGTGCTTAATCCACTTCTGTATACTTCCTTTCAAAGCTCGGGGCTCCAGAGGTCATTATTATTATTATCTATAGATTGTCTTCTATATCTCTGTCAATTGGTTTCTCTTTTCTTTGTTGAAGAAGGTCTGTGTAGCTTGTCTGCCTAGTTCTCCATGTTACTGGAAGTCTCCAAGGCTGTAATCTTTACAGAATTTTTCTCCCACCGTGTGGCTGGTGGGTCCAAATCATGGACTTTTTGGTTAGCAGTTGAGTGCTTAACCACTATGCTACCAGGGCTCCTTTCCTTGTTCTTACTCAAACTCAAATACTCAACTGCCATCGGATTGTTTCTGACTTATAGCAACTCCTATAGGGTTTCTGGGGAGCTCTG
>NW_006921592.1:1111442-1113066 GCF_000298275.1 Orycteropus afer afer | reverse complement strand
GTGCTGAATTTTTGATGAATTTAATCAAATTACTTAATTAAAAACTCAGTGGTAGATAGGCATCCGGTGGAAACCTCAAAATACTATTTTCTACCAAACAAAATGTTAGTAACTATCAAACTAGTACTCCTTTTGTCAGGCACCTACAGAATATTTCCAAGGTTCAGAATTCCTTTAGACTCATGACAGGCATGGTTACATGCTTCAAGTCTTAGGAAAATGAAGAAATTCCAATCCATAAAGAGATCTCCAAGAATTTAACATGTGATTTAAATGCCTTCTGGCCTGTTGATCTTGAGTTCACCAGCGCCTGCAGCTACATGAGTCAGGCGAAGTGTTCTGGTTACCTAGTGCCACTCTGACAAATGCAAGCTTAGTTTTGAGTAAAATTTCTATTTTACATATAATTATGTAGGATGCCATAAGATCAGGATGCCAAGAACATACGATCTTTAGACACCGGCACAAATTGGGATCTGCAGGAAGCAGATTCTGATTTGTAGTTTAGTATGCCTAATTTTTACTAGGGACCATGGAGACATCGGTGGTCCAGTGGTAGAATTTTCACTTTTCATGCAGGAGGCTTGTGATTGATTCCTGGTCAATGCACCAAGAATTGGTCAGTGGAGGATTGTGGTAGTTAGGATGCTGTACAGGTTTCTGTGGAACTTCAACTGGATTCATGTCTGTCTTTGAGTTTTTAATTAAGTAATTTGATGAGAGTTATCAGGTATTTAGTACAGATATATATATACCACTCATCTGTCAGTTTGTCATACTTGGTGGCTTGCGTGTTGCTGTGAGGCTGGAGGTTATGCCACTGGTATTTCAAATACCAGCAAGGTTACTCATGGTGGACGTGTTTCAGCAGAAAGGAGAATAGGGAGATAGGATACTGTACTTGTTGAGAAAATTGTTGTTGTTGTTGCCAGGTGCCATCAAGCTGGTTCTGACACAGAGTGACGCTGTGTATAATGGAACAAAACATAATTCAGTCCTGTGCCGTCTGTTTCTGTCCATCTCATTGAGGGTCTTCCTCTTTCACTCACCTTCTACTTTACTAAGCATGATGTCCTTCTCCAGGGATTGGACCTTCCTGATGAAAAAGAAGACTGAAGAACCAATGTATTTGAATTATGGTGTTGGCAATAAATAATGAATACACCATGGACTGCCAGAAGAATAAATAAATCTGTCTTGAAAGCTGAGAAAATAGGTTTTAGGAAAATTGTAGATGAAGGAGGAAGGGCCTGGAAATACTACTTCCAAAAATCAGCCAGTGAAAATCGTGTGTCTCACAAGGGTCCAATCCACAGCCTGTCGTGGGGATGGCACAGGATTGGGCAGCATTTTGGAGCTAGAGGGGTTGACAGCTGAAGGCTGTTTAGTGCCAGCATTCCCAGAAACTAGGGCAAACCCTTCCTTGAAGGGTGTGATGTTTAAGGTTGGGTGTCAGCTTGGATGGGCCTTGAATCCCAGTAGTTTGGCAGTCATGCTTTAGTCATCTGTGTGATGAGATTTGCTACAAGCAGCCAATCAGTTGAAAGGAGTTTCCTGGGGTGTATGGTCTATATCCACTATACATATAATATGTGGATGTTCTACCAGATGTCAAATGTCTCTG
>NW_006921592.1:1109679-1110612 GCF_000298275.1 Orycteropus afer afer | reverse complement strand
TGACCCATGCACTTGGGGCTTGCCAGTCTCTACAACCACATGGGCCATTTCCTTGATATAATTCTATTTATGTAGACACATATATAAGCTTCACTGGTTTTACTTCTCCAGAGAACCCAGCCTAAGACAAAGGAGGTTCTGAATGGCATATTAGTGCACACCACAGACATTTTACAGAGAAGGAAAAAGACATTGCACATGGACTAAGATGGTGACAATGGGGGTGGGGTGGTGAAGAGAGGTCTGGAGGGACTCCAGAGAATATAATCATGGGTGTCAGCTCAGTTCCTTCAGGTTACTCATCATGGCACCCACGTTTTGTGGCATTGTCTCATCATTTGGGAAAATAGGATTGGGCTCCAAGGTAGAAACTTGTGGAACTCTGTTCTCTAACACTCAGCTTCATCAAATGATCAAATAACATTGGCTTATAGGAAACATCAATAACTTTTTTGGAATTGTAATGATATTACTGTGGTTCAAATGGTGGCCTCAAAAATGATATGTCCTTATATATAGAGAGAGAAACCAAAGATTATTAGGGGTTACCAGGGGTAAAAGGAAAGGAAGACAAGACCACAATGTATGTCAGAAGAGACTCTGAAACTTGCCCTTAAACAGAGATTAGCTAAAGCAAATGAAAGAAATGACAAGATAAAAGAAATGAACAGAAGATTTCAAAGAGCAGCTCAAGAAAACAAAGTCAATTATTACAATGAAATGTGCAAAGGCCTGGAGTTAGAAAACCAAAAGGGAAGAACATGCTCAGTATTTCTCAAGTGGAAAGAACTAAAGAAAAATTTCAAACCTTGAGTTGCAATATTGATTGGGGAAAATACTGAATGATACAGGAAACATCAAAAGAAGATGGAAGGAATACACAGAGTCACTGTACCAAAAAGAACTGGTTGATCTTCATCCATTTCAGGAGGT
>NW_006921592.1:1107406-1108594 GCF_000298275.1 Orycteropus afer afer | reverse complement strand
TGATGCTTTTGAGTTGTGGTGTTGGTGAAGAATACTGAAAGTACTATGGACTGCCAGAAGAACTAACAAATCTGTCCTGGAAGAAATGCAGCTGGGATTCTCCTTGGAAGTGAGAATGGCCAGACTTTGTCTGACCTACTTTGGTCATGTTGTCAGAAGGGACCATTCCCTGGAGAAGGATATCAAGTGGAGGCTCAACAATAAATGGGGAAGGCCTTCAGTGAGATGGATTGATACAGTGGCTGCAATGATGGGCTCATGTATAGCAAGGATTGTGAAGCTGGCACAGGACTGGGCAGTGTTTGGTTCTGCTGTACACAGGGTCGTTATGGTTGGAGCTGACTGGACGGCACCTACAGCAAGGGGTAGGAGGAAGGGGAAAAGGGGAAGGTTTATTGGGGGGAAGGCATTGAGTTTATGCTAATTATGATGGAATATTTTGGAAAAGGATAGCAGTAATTGTGGCACAACATGAAAAATGTCATCAGTGTCCCTGAGCTGTAAATATGGAAGTGGTTATGTTGGCGACTGTCTTGGTGTATATGCTTTCACCATTTTGCAGATGTAATTAAGGGTCTTGAGAGGATATCATCCTGGATTACTCAGGTGGGCCCTAAATCCAATGACAAGTGTCCTTTTAAGAGGCAGAAGAGAAGATACAAAGGAGAAGGTCATATGAAGACCGAGGTAGAGATTGGCATGATACAGCCACAAGCCAAAGAATGCCTGGAGCCACCAGTAACTGGATGAGGCAAAGAAGGATTCTCCCTAGAGCCTTCAGAGGAAACACAGTCTTGACACCTTGGCTTTGGACTTCAATTTCCAGAACAGAATATTGTTCTGTTGTTTTAAGCCACTGAGATTGTAGTAATTTGTTATGACAGCTGTGGGAAACTAATCCAGGTATTTTTATGCATTAAGCAAACATGTGCCAGGCCCTTTATGTGCATGACCTCATTAAATCTACACAATAGCCCTGTGAGGGGAATGCAATTGTTGACCCCATTTTACAGCTAAGGAAACAGACCCAGAGAAGTTAATTAACTTGCTTAAGTTCTGACATCTAGCAAAGGTGGAGCCAGGATTTGATTGCAAGCATCAGGCTCTCCTGACCATACACTCCACTACCTACCTCTTAAAGCTTCTTCTTTACAAAGGTCTGTCTCTCCTTATAGGAGTCCTGGGGAA
>NW_006921592.1:1099829-1106951 GCF_000298275.1 Orycteropus afer afer | reverse complement strand
GTAAAAGAGAGGAAGGTGAACCACTGGTACTCACAGCAGGAACACAAGACACCCTTTATCCAATTTCTTTTCTCATAGCTGACTGACGTATCTGTGGGAGCAAATAAAGGAATCAGTGTTCATAGTAGCACCTCTGCATGCCTCACTGATGCTGGGCCAAACTCGGAGACTGTCTTCACCCCCACTTTCTCTTGTTCACTCTTTCTTCTTTCTCGCCATGCTCATGTAATATCATGACGTGGTAAACTCAGCAGACATTTCTGGATCGCCTACTATGTGGCCTATGGAAATCCAGAGGTGAACAAGTCACATTCTCTACGTCTGAGACAGCCAACAGACCTGTGAAAAGATAATTTCAATAAAATATGCTGATGAAATAGAACAAAGACTGCAAACGTAAAAATCCCAGAGGTCAGGGAGGTAACATAAATGAATGACGTGAGCTGATACTGACGTGATAGGAAGTGAAGGGGACTATGGTTATTAGGAAGCAAGCTCAACCAAAAGGTACCACTAGAACCAGGCAAATTTACCACACTGCCCAATCTGCTCATTTTTAAAGAGAAGCCCGATATGCATATCTTTATGTAATTGCTCCTGATTTTCAAATGCAACCAATGAATGAATCAGAATTTATTTTAATCCCCATGGAGGTAGAACAAAATGTGTTCAAAGGCTAACTTTAACTCTTGAGCTGCAGTTTGCAGCCACTAAGAGGGAACCATGGAGAGAGAGTATAGGATGCCTTCCCCTTCTAGAGGAGATAGCCAGGCACATGGGAGCAGTCCTGCTTCATGCAAGGGAAAACTGAGGCAGAAACAGTCTAAATGACTTTTAACCAAGGTTGCATTCTGTAAGTGGCAGGATTAGGTTGAAAAGCCATTAGCCCACCTCTTGTTCACCAATATTTGGGAATTGGTGTAGGATTTTGTATACTCTAAAACAAACAAACAAACAAACAAAAACCCACAAACTAATCCAGTTACCATCAAGCAAATTTCACTCATGCAACTCCATGTGTTGCAGAGTACAACAGCACTCCACAGGGTTTTCAAGGCAGTGAACTTTCAGAAGCAGATTGCCAGGTCCTTCTTCCAAGGCAGCCCTCAGAAGGGTAGACTTGAACTTCCCACTTTTCAGTTAGTAGTCAAGTGCTTAACTTTGTACCACACAAGGACTCTTCTGTATACTATAGGTCCTGTACAAATACAAGATCATTAATAATAATAACATTCTTCATAGTAATTACACTTTGTTGTAATCATTAGCTACCTTGTTGTTGTTGTTGTTGTTATGTGCCGTCGAGTCGGCCCCGACTCATAGCGACCCCTCCTTGGGTTTCCGAGGCAGTATCACTGCAGAAGTAGATTGCCCCATCTTCCTTTTGAGGAGTGGCTGGTGGGTTTGAACTGCCAGCCTTCTGGTTAACAGTCAAGTGACCTTGTTGTTAGCGACCTTCAAATCAGCCCCCAATTCTTGGGGACCCCATATGTCACAGAGTAGAACTGCTCAGTAGGGCTTTCTTGGCTGTACTCTTTATGGAAGCAGGTCACCAGGCCTCTCTTTCTGTGGAGTCACCAGGTGGGTTTGAACTGACAGCCTTTAGGTTAAAAGCCAATCACAAACCACTTGCACCACCCAAGCTCCCTTAATTACAGTTTGTTGTTGTTGTTGTTGTTATGTGCCATAGAGTCAGGCCCGACTCATAGCAACCCCTCCTTGAGTTTCCGAGGCAGTATCACTACGGAAGTAGATTGCCCCATCTTCCTTCGGAGGAGTGGCTGGTGGGTTTGAACCCCCAGACTTCTGGTTAGCAGTCAAGTGCCTTAGGCACTATGCTACCAGAGCTCCTATAGTTGTGTTATATTGCATAATATTATCTATTATGTATTTTATTGATATATATCTCCTTTTCCTCTCTTGCTTCCTGCATCTTCTCTGATCTGTCCCAAGGCCGTGTCTCCGCTCTAGATTGTTATCTTTGTCTCTCTCCATCTTTCTTTGTCTCTCTCTCTTTCTCTCAGTCACTTTGCGGCAATGCCTGAGCCTCTGTGATCCACTCGGTCTGTGGCTCACTCTGCCTCTTACTTTCACTCATTGTTTTGCTCTGCTTTGCTTTCTTGTTCTCTCTTTCTACCCATTTACCCTGACGTGCTCTCACCCATTACACGCTATCAGTTTGAAAGCGAGCTGGTAAAATAATTCCAGGCCCTGTGTCTTGTCCCGCCAGTGACCTATACTGCATTCCAGTAGGACGTGTCTGAAGGATCTGGCCTGAGGCTGATGGTGTCCCTTGGTTACTGCCCAGTAAGGTCTGCCTGTTACCCCCAGGAACAGTCATGTGCGTTCCACGGATCTGAATCATCTTTGTGAGGGACAGAGGCCCAAGATTAACAAGTTTTTACAAATCTCCTTTTGTTGCAAAATTTATAGCCCTGTGTTAAATTTGCCACACTTCAATGACCTTAACCAATAAAGCCAAAAGTTCTTTTACAGTGAGCATTTAAAAGAAAATAGATACCTAAATAGATGCTTTCTCTCCAACAATAATCTTATTTTATTTATCAGCTTACCTTGTATCCTAGCTCAGAGTCAGACAGCCTGCAGGATGGGTTGAATACAACCTTCTGATCTATCTTTTAAAATAAATTTCCCCTGGACTGGCTCACAGCAGTGACAATACTACCAGCTTTTGTTTAGTATTTGTGATGTGCCAGGAGGTTCTATGGCCAATTTAAGGAGGAAGAAACTAAGGCTCAGAGAGTTTAAGTGACTTGCCCAAAGACACAGAGCCATGATGCAAGCCTGACTGTTACTAACACCAAAGCCCTTTTCACGTTTGTGCCATACTTCTGGCACAGGAAGCGAGCAGACACTTTCCAGATCCTGTTCTCAGATCCCCTGCCTCCGTCTTCCACCCATGGACAAGGGCTGAGGCCAAGAAGGTGGAATTTGTTGTTGTTGTTAGTTGCCGTGATTTGATCCTGACTCATAGTGACCCAAAGTGTGCAGGGAACTGCACTCCATAGGATTTTCAGGCTATGACCTCCAGCAACATTGCCAGGCCTTACTTCTGGGGCACCTCTGAATGAGTTTGAACCGCCAAACTTTCAGTCAGTAATCTTAACGCTTAAGCACCTGTGCTACCCAGGGACTCCTAGAGAGGGTCTACACCCAGAGTATTGCAAAAAACATCCTTTGTGATCAGACGCAAACCCACTTCCCTATCCATCTCTAGCTTACCCTTACCACCCACTCCCACATATCTCCCCCACCAGGCTCCTTGCTTTCCCCAATCAGGTCCTTCTTTCCCACTCAACATGCCTTTTTTAAATTTTGTTCTTGTTGAGACTATACACAGCAAAACATACACCGATTCAACCATGTTTACATGTACAATTTAGTGACACTGATTGCATTCTTCAAGTTGAGCAACTATTCTCACCTTACTTTTCTGAACTGTTCCTTCTCCATTAACATAAACTGCCATAAGATTCCTGTCTAATCTTTTGTCTGCTTCCTATGCCTTTCGATATGCTCTTCTTTCTGTTCAGAATCGGAATATCTTCCTCTCTTTCTCTGGTTGGTAAACACCTATTCATTTCTCAAAACCCGGTTTAAACGTGCTCACCTCCCTGTGTGTGCTCACTGTTTTCCTGTGCTGCAGCATGTATGATGCTGCATTGTGATAACTTTGTCTGCATCTCCGGTATCTGCCATAGATGTTGAGTTTTCAAGGGCAGAGAGCAAGTCTGCTTAATCTTTATTTTTTTGCGCCTGTGCCAACCCCGTGCGTAGTGATTGTTGTTGTTGAGTGGGCTCTGACTCATCATGACCCTGTGAACCACTGCCTGGCCCTGGGCCATCCTCTCAGTCGTTTCTTGAGCTCATAGTTGCAGCCACTGTTAGCACAGATAGCCCAGGATCTGCCTAAGATACAGCCCTATGATAGGAAGGGAAAGAACTAAGGCTTAGCTGTGGGGCACCCAGGGCCTACTTATGGAAATGAATGAACTGCACAGATGTGCTCTGGGACCACAGAACCTATCTGAAGTGGAACAACAGTCTGAACCAGGAGTCAAGGCAGGCTTTCTGGGTCAGAGCAGCACATCTGGCAAACTAAGGGTAAGGGTTTCTCTTAGAAGTCTATTTTCCTGAGAGGCAAAGAAAGCCACAGGGAAAGTGCTTAGCTCCTGGAAAGAGAGGTACCAGGCTTTGGGTGCCGGAAGAAAAGAAGGACCCTGAAACAGCCCATATCTTGCCACTCAAGTTGGCCTCAGCCCACCTCCCTGGACCCCTATCTGGGTGCAGGAGAAAGGCTAGTTTTCTGAGAAAGCCAGAAAGATCTGTTCCCCTAAAACTCGACAAAACACTGGGCCACAAGCAGATTTATTCTCCCAATAACAGTATTAAAAAAGAGAATGGCGTATACCCTACCTGGGACATCTCCTTAATCGCAGGAGCTAAGGCTATGTGTCAGCAGGTGGGACTAAGGTGATGTGGAGGACACTGGAATCAACTTGTGCAGGCTCCAAGGGCCACTGAGGCCTGTGGGCAATGTGAGCTAAATCCCTGTGACTTGCTTTCTCCTCTACAAGTTTGGTTCGAGTGCTCTCGCACAGAAAAGGGGAAGAAAGCGTTATGTAACCAAAGAAACTCTTAACAGGGGCAGTGAGCCCCAGCTTAGCTACTAATTCACCACCTCTGACATTATTAATGTGGCAGATTGGGAATCTATCCACCTGTCATGTGATTTGCTCCAAACTGAACAGGGACAAGGGTGATATTCAAAACACTTTACAACCAGTAAGGCCTGAATGCTAAGAGACAGAATGGACACCAACAAGCAGAGTGACAGAAACTGAATATCAGCTCTGAACAGTTTGAGATGTGTGCATGTAGTATGTGCATGTATGTGCACACCTGCATGCACACATGTGTGTACATATGTGCACGTGTGTGGTGTAAAAATATCTCGGTATACAAATCCTTTAAATGGGAGAGGTTGCACTGGATGAAGCCAAGCCACGCAATTGTAATTAATCAGGGGCCTTGAAATGCAAAAGGCTAAAACACTAAGGATTTAGAGATGTTAAGTGACACCAATTCTCTCAGATTTTCAAAGTACCCAAGGCCCAGGTAATTGGTGATAAAAAAGGAAATTCTATCACCAGGCATCATTACAAGATACCTCAATGACCTAGTCCAGTGACTCACAGCTCCAGCTACATTAGAACTATCTGGGGACTTGTTTATTTCTCTTTAATACACAGCTTGGGCCCACCAGACCAATTAAATCATAATTTTTGGGATAGGACCAAGGCATTGGTATTTCCTTCAAGCTCTCCAAGGTGATTCTAATGAACCAAGGTTAAGAAACACCAGCTTAATCCTTTCATCAGTCAGGACATTAGACAACGTGCAGCATTGGGAAAGTGAACTGCGAAGAAACTGTTTCAAGTGCTGAGGAGCAAGGATGTCTCCTTGGGGACTAAGGTGCGCCTGATACAAGCCATGATATTTCTAATCATCTCGTATGCATGTGAGAGCTGGGCAATGAATAAGGAAGACTGAAGAAGAGTTGGTGCTTTTGAGTTGTGGTGCTGGCAAAGAATGCTGAAAGTACCATGGACTGCTAAAAGAACTAACAGATCTGTCCTGGAGGAAGTGCAGCTGGAATGCTCCTTGGAAGCAAGAATGGCCAGACTTCATCTCACCTACTTTGGTCATGTTGTCAGAAGGGACCATTCCCTGGAGAAGGATGTCATGCTTGGTAAGGTGGAGGGTCGACGAAAGAGGGGGAGGCCTTCAACGAGATGGATTGACACGGTGGCTGCGATGATGGGCTCAAGTATAGCAGGGATTGTGGGGCTGGTGCAGGATTGGGCAGTGTTTCGTTCTGCTGTGCATGGGGTCGCTATAAGTCGGAGATGATGGCACCTAACAACAACAACAACAACAATCCTTTCATCACCAACAAAATTATGTATGATTATTGTTAACAGAAAAAAAAATGGTTTCACAAGAATAAGAAAACACTGTTGTGTCAAGGGACACAGCATAATTTGGTAGTTGAGCTCATGGGCTCTGGAGCCAGACTGTTGTTTTTGTTATGTGCCGTCAAGTCGGCCGCGACTCATAGTGACCCCTTCTTGGGTTTCCGAGACAGTATCTCTATGGAAGTAGATTGCCCAACCTGCCTTCCGAGCAGTGGCTGGTGGGTTTGAACCACCAGACTGGTCAGCAGTCAAGTGCCTTAGGAACTATGCTATCAGAGCTCCTGGAGCCAGACTACTTGGGTTCAATTCTCAGCTTTGCCACCTGTATTTAGGTTCTCTGAGCTTCAGTTTCCTCACCTATAACATGTAAAATGGAGTCCCTAGTGGTACAAATGGCTAATGTGCTCTGCTGCTAGCTGAGAGGTTGAAAGTTCAAGTCCACCCAGAGGTTCTCAGAAGAAAAGTCTAGTGATCTACTTCTGAAAAATCAGCCATCAGAAACTCTATTGAACACAGTTCTACACTGTCTCACGTGGGGTCTCCATGAGTTGAAATGGACTTAACGGCAACTGGCTTTTTTTAAAAAAAGTACCTGCCTCACAGAGTGGCTGTGAGTATGAAATAAGTCCGTATGTTTGAGTGAATGGCATATCATAGCCATTGTGAAATTTTTACTATTAATTTTCTACTAGCCCTATATTTTCAAAGGTCCAGGCTTGTGATTGAAATGGATGATGTAGTCTATCCATCAAAACAGTGCTTCATACCATGCCCTGTCTTTAGTGGGGGATGAGGGGGGAGTGTGTGTGCAGAAACTAGAAATATAAATTGGACAATGGAAAACCAGTAGCTTTGTTGTTCTACTAGAACAGAAGAAAAATTGAAGTGATTGGCTGGATCTCATTGTAAGTAACAACAACTATGACATTAAAAATAGTAATGTAGGAGGCGGGACAAGATGGCGGACTAGGCAGAAGGATTGCACAGACCCTCTTCAACAAAGAAAAGGGAAACCAATTAACACAAACACAGAAGATAATCTTGGACCCCTGAGCCTTGAAGGAAAGGATGCAGATTTGGACTAAACCCCAACTAGCAGAAGAATTTGCGTGAAAATACCAAA
>NW_006921592.1:1085775-1094204 GCF_000298275.1 Orycteropus afer afer | reverse complement strand
GCTCAGGGTGCAGAAGAGTATGAAGGGATGGACACTGGGAGGAGGTAACTATGGGGAGGAAGTGGGAGGGGAGCTGCTGCATTGTAAATTTTGGTCAGTGACATGAGACAAAGTATATGTGAACTGCTATATGAAAAGTGAATTTACTCTGTAAATCTTCACCCAAATCCTAATTAAAAAAAAAAAAAATAGTAATGTAGAGCTCTTTGCCTCATCATCCTCAGCACCCAGACTGCTGACATTCCAGGAAATGTCAACATTTCCTGACGGAATGCACAGTTATTGTGGAGGGCTCCAGAGGAACATTATAGAGGGACTTCAATCACATCAATGTAGAACTCAATGTCTTTGGAAAGAAAAGGAAGAGGTATCGAGTTGACAAATGGTGAAGTAGAAAGGAATTGGATATGGTTCACACTATCTGTAGTCACGTACAGAGCATGATCAAGAGTGTTACTTCTGTTACAAGCTGTATACTCACTTTCCCTTCGTCGTTATTCTGGTGAGTGGGTCTCTTACTGAATTCTGAAACATCTTGGGTGTACAATACATCTGTAGGAGTCACATGAGGCCAGATGTTGCTTGTTCAGTATCTCAAGCCCAGAAAGATGAATTAACTCTTGAAGGAAATGACATTGAATTTGTATCAAATTCAGTTTTTTGTTTTTTGTTTCTTTTCAGCAAGCCACTAGAGTTAAAAACAAGTATATCTGAAAACTTGGGAATGGAATCTATGTCTCTGAAAAACAAACAGTTCAACAGGCTGATGAGTAAGATCTAAACGTTGTCCAGCCGTGGAAATGAGGCCAGATAATTCCTAAGACCTCTGGGTGATATTTTTAAGATGCAATAAAATTCATTTATTAAAAGAAGTAGGAATGTAGAAAATAGTTTCAGGGATGGATAGTGGTAATGCTTGCACGACGTAGTGAATGTAATTAATGTGACTGAATTGTACTTAAAAATGGCTAAAATGTCAAATGTTTTGTCATATAAATTTTACTACAAAATTAAAAAATTAAAGTCTTTATTTGATAATGCTTGAGGTAAAGAAGATGAGATGAAATGGAATAGATGAAGATGCATCTTAAAAGATTATATCCTAGAGGCCAAAGGAAATGATCTTGGGCCTTGCTTGTAGCCTGAGGGACAAGTCTGTGTCCTATAAAAGTGTTTTCTGAAGAAAAGAAACAAAGATAGACTAATAAGTAGGACATCTTGCTGCTGAATTGCTGAAAGCCCTCCCAATTCCTTTTCAAAAAGATATATCTGCTTTTCTCATTAATTTTACAAATATACTTACATACACACACACACACACACACACACATATATATATATATATCAAGGAACTCTGGTGGTGTAGTGGTTAAGGCATTTGGCTGCTAACCAAAAGGTCAGGGGTTCAAACCTATCAGCGGTTCTGTGGTAGAAAGATGTGGCAGTCTGGTTCTGTAAAGATTATAGTCTTGGAACCCCTATGGTGCAGCTCTACTCTGTCTTAGGATAATTATGATTGAAATTGACTTGACAATTGGGTTTTGAGCTTAAATATCTTTCTGTATTCTCTGCTTTCAGCCAAGATCCATCTTACATCTTACATGTCCTCTTCTGAATCCAGCTTTAGTATCTGCCAGTTTCTGGTTGATATACTACTGCAATCATTTTTGAATTATCTTTGGCAAAACTTTAGTTGCATAGGATATTAATTATATTGTCTGATAATTTATGCATTCCACTGGATCACCTTTCTTTGGAATGGGCACAAGTGTGGATCTCTTCCACTTACTTGACTATATTTCTTGACACAGACAAATGAGGACTTCCAGCATTAGATCCATTTGTCAAAGTATCTCAATTGGCATTCCATCAATTCCTGGAGCCTTGTTTTCTGCCAATGCCTGCAGTGCAGCTTGAATTTCTTCCATCAGTACCATAAGTTCTTGATGATATCTTTCCTCCTGAAATGTATGAACATCCACTAATTATTTTTGCTATAGTGACTCTGTATTCTTTAATTTTCTTTGATGCTTTCTACATTGTTCGATTTTTTGCCCATAGAATCCTTCAATACAGCAACTCAAGGCTTGAATTTTTCCTTCAGTTCTTTCAGCTTGAGAAATACAGAGTGAATTCTTCCTTATTGGTTTTCTAACTCAGGTTTTTTACACATTTCATTACAATAGTTTATTTTGTCTTCTTGAGCTGCCCTTTGAAATCTTGTATTCAGCTTTTACATCATTTTTTCCATTCACTTCAGCTATTCTGTATTTAAGAGCAAGTTTAAGAGTCTCTTCTAACATCCATTTAGGTGTTTTCTTTCTTTCCTGTCTTTTTAATGACCTTTTGCTTTCTTCATGTGTGATGTTTTTTGATATCATCCCAAAACTCTTTTTGTCTTCAGTCATTACTGTTCAATGAATGCATCAAATCCATTCTTGAAATAGTCTCCAAATTCTGGTAGGATTTAGTCAATGCTGTACTTTGACTCTTGTGGGCTTATTTTAATTTTCTTCAGCTTCAACTTGAATTTGCATATGAGCAATTGATGATTTGTTTCACCAATTGTTCTGACTGAAGATTTTGAGCTTCTCCATTATTTCTTTCCACAGATGTGGTCGTTTTGTTTCCTGAGTAGTCCAACTGGTCAGGTCTACACATATAATCATCATTTATGTTGTTGAAAAGTTATTTCTGATGAATAAATCATTGGTCTTGCAAAATTCTATCATATGATCTCCAGTGTTGTATCTATCACCAAGGCCATATTTTCCAACTACTGATCTTTAAGGAGATCTGGTAGTATAGTGGATAAGGAAGGCATTTGGCTGCTAACCAGAAGACCAGTGGTTCAAACTCACCATGGAAGAAAGATGGGTCAATCTACTTCTGTAAAGATCTAAAGCCTCAGAAACCCAGTGGTCTCACCATGAGTCAGAATCAACTCAATGGCAGTGAGTTTGAGTAGTTTTTTTTTTTTTTTCCCCTCTTGGCTTGCTCTTTCTTTGTTTCCAACTTTCACATTCCAGTCACCAATAATTATCAATGCATAACTGTTTGCATGTTTGAGCAATTTTGGACTGTAGAAGTTGATAAAAATCTTCAGTTTCTTCATCTTTGGCATTAGTGGCTAGAGTGTAAATTTGAGTAACAGTCGTATTAACTGGTCTTTGTTGTGTTGTTGTTGTTGTTGTTGTTATGTGCCATCGAGTTGGATCTGAATCATAGCAACCCCTCCTTGGGTTTCTGAGGTGGTATCACTATAGAATTAGATTGCCCAACCTTCCTTCCAAGGAGTGGCTGGTGGGTTTGAACTGCCAACCTTCTGGTTAGCAGTCAAGTGCCTTAGGCACTACACTACCAGAGCTCCTGTTTTGGTATTTGTTGTAGATATATTGATATTATCCTATCATTGACAGAGTTGGACTTCAGGATAGATCTTGAAACATTCTTTTTTAAAATCTTTTGAACATCATATTGTGCTTTAGGTGAATGGTTACATAGCAAATTTGTTTTCCAAGCAATAATTCATATACAAATTATTCTGTGACATTTGTTGCAACCCTACAAAGTGTCAATGCTTTCCCCTTTTCCTATCTAGTTTCCTATTCCCATTCATCAGGTTTCCTTTTTTCTTCCCACCTTCTCATCTTTGATTTTCAGCAAATATTGCCCTTTTGGTCTCACAAAATTTATTGTTCTAAGGAGCACATTCTTCTGGGTGCTATTGTTTATTTTATTGGCCTGTCTATTAATTGGTTGAAAGGTGGTCTCAGCAAGTGTCTTTAGTTTCAAGTTAGAAGGTTGTCTTAGGGAATTGCCTCAAGGGTTCCTCCAGTTTCTTTCAGAACAGTAAGTCTGTTTTTGTTTTCAATTTGAATTTTGTCCTATCTTTTTTACCCATTCTAACGTGGACCTTCTATTGTGGTCCTGGTCAGAGCGGTCAACAGTAACAGCCAGGCACTATCTAGTTCTTCTGATCTCAGGCTAGAGGAGGCTGTGGTTCACGTTGGCCATTAGTCCTTTGAGACTAATTGCTTCTTTGGGTCTTTGGTTTTCTTCATTTTCCTTTGCTCCAGGTGGCAAGAGACCAATAGCTTTTAAGACCCCAGATCCTACTCACCAGACTAAGATATAGAACATATTTATGAAACATGTTTTGCCAATTGATCCAGATATCTGGTCCTTAGTCTTCAAGTGCAATAGTGCAGTCCCCGTGTTTAAGTTTCTATAACTATGCCCCCATGTGCTTTTTTATATATATGAGTATATGTGCAGCATTTATAAATTTGTATGTAGAAATATCCATAACCACCCCTACATATGGATGCAGTATTATGTACTTCCATACAATTTCCCTCACCTATTTAGCATACATATCTACCTATGCATCTACTACAAAATAATTGTTTGTTATCATTATTGTTAAGGAGCTGTGGTAGCACAGTGCCTAAGGCAGTTGCCTGCTAACCAGAAAGTTAGTGGTTCAAACCAACCAGCCACTCCATGGAAGGAAGATTGGGCAATCTACTGCTGTAAAGATTTACCACCTTGGAAACCAAAAGGGGGTCACTGTGAGTTGGAATTGACTCAATGGCAGTGAGTTTCGTTTGGTATCGTATTGTTGCAGGATTGTATATGTTGTTGTTGTTATGTGCCGTCGAGTCGGCCCCGACTCATAGCGACCCCTCCTTGGGTTTCTGAGGCAGTATCACTACGGAAGTAGGATTGCCCAACCTTCCTTCCAAGGAGTGGCTGGTGGGTTTGAACCGCCAGCCGTCTGGTTAGCAGGCAAGTGTCTTAGCCACTATTATATCATTTATTTATTCTTGTGCACATACCTCTCAGTGTCTTCCTTTGCCTTGATCGCATTACGCTGCCTTCCCCATTGTGCATTGCCTTTTTCTCCACCATTTGTATACATATATACATCACATTTCTATACATAGTACTCTTGTGTATTATCTCGCTGGTGATTTTCCTTCCCTCCAAAACTCATTCCTGGTGACCATCACATAATGTTTCCCTCTGTATGTAAACCTATTCTTGGCTTTTTATAATAGTGGTTTTGTACAATATTTGTCCTTTTGTGATTGACTTATTTCATTCAGCATGTCATCCAGATTCATCCATGTTGTGAGATGTTTTGCAGATTCATCATTCTTCAATCACTGCACAGTATTCCATTGTATGTATGTACTATAGTTTGTTTATTCTATCATCCATTGGTGGACACTTAGGTTGTTTCTATCTTTTTGCTACTGCAAATAATGCTGTGGTGAACATTGGTGTCCTTCTGTCTATGAAATGTTCTTTGTTAAGGAATCCACACTTCTCCTCTTCCATTTGTCATTCCTGGTATAGTAGGTCATATGATTGTCTAATTCAAAATGTAGAGCCCATTTTAGCCCACTAATGCCTAGGATAGTGATCTTCAAGCATTCCTTTTCATTTTGATAACTTCCAATTGCCCTTGATTCATACTTCATATAGTCCACATTCTGATTACTAATGGATGTTTGCAGCTGTTTCTTCTCATTTTGAGTTATGCCATATAAGCTGAAGATGGTCTTGAAAGCTTTACTCCATCCATGTCATTAAGGTCGACTTTATTTTGAGGAAGACAACTCTTCCTCAGTCGTATATTGAGTGCCTCTCAACCTAAAGATCTAACCTGTGTGTGTGTGTGTGTGTGTGTGTGTGTGATTTGGGTGAAGATTTACAGAGTAAATTCGCTTTCCATACAGCAGTTCACATATACTTTGTCGCATGTCATTGACCACAGTTTACCACAATGCAACAGCTCCCCTCCCACTTCCTCCCCATGGTTACCTCTTCCCAGTGTCCATCCCTCCATACTCTCCTGCGCCCTGAGCTGTCTCTCTGTGCATAAGCAGCCCTTCCTTCTCCCATGATTGTTCTCTCCAGGGCGTGTGTCTACTTGAGGTAAATGTTTAACTCACTTGCCTGTACTTTGTTTGGCTGGAAACCACAGGTGTGGGTTCAATTCCAGACCTGAAGGGCAGCTAGGGGCCATAGTCTCAGTAGTTCCATCAGGCTTAAAGATCTAATCTTCCAGCACTGTGTCAGACAATGTTTTGCTGCTATCCATGAGGTTTACACTGGATAACTTTTGTTTTGGAAGCAGATCACCAAGTCCTTCTTCCCAACCTGTCTTAGTCTGGAAGTTCTGCTGAAACCTGTCCACCATGGGTAACCCTGCTGGTATTTGATATACCATGGCATAACTTCTATCACCATCTGTTTGTCAGTTTGTATATAGTGTTTATTTGCTCTAAGGAAGTTTTATTCAGTGACTTATAGCCAGTAAAAGTAATTGCCATCTCATCAACTCCAACTCAAGCTACCTTATGTGGGTCAGATCATGTTGTTTGTTGTTGTTATGTGCCTTGGAGTTGGACCCGACTCATAGCGACCCCTCCTTGAGTAAAGAGGGGATGGGCCATGGGAAACTGGTTACCTTTAGGCTTCATACCAAAATGAGGCAATAGGACTGGATAGTTGCTTTCCTCTAGGTGTGGAAATGCCTTGGTAGTAGGGGAATGGCTTCTGCATCTCTGCCAAGTTTCCAGACTGGGCCAATAAGATCACCACATTTTCCTACAGGGAATATCTCCACTAAAGGTGACATCTATGTAGGTCCCCACCAGGCTCCAGAGTCTGTTGATTTTTTTTTAATGCATTTTATTGAAATATAATTTATGTACAGTGAAATACACAGAACAAAAATGACATGGATCAATGAATGCATCATTTATTTATTTATTTTTGGTTTTCCAGTTCTGAATTGTTTCACCACCATCAACACAAACTCACTGTCCCCTGAGCTTCTCATCCAACCCTTTGAGTTGCTGTTGTCAATTTGATCTCATATAGATAATTCTTCAAAATAACAGTGTTCAAGGTGGACATTCTTTTTAATTAAGCTAAACTATTGCTTGGTTTAAAGATTACTTCAAGGAATCAAGCAAAGCAACTGTTGCCGTGGAGTCGGATCCGACCCATAGCAACCCTTCCTTGGGTTTCTGAAGCAGTATCACTATGGAAGTAGACTGCCCAACCTTCCTTCCAAGGAGTGGCTGGTGGGCTTGAACTGCCAGCCTTCTGGTTAGCAGTCAAGTACCAAAGGCACTATGCTACCAGAGCTCCCACTTCAAGGGATAGTTTTGATTTAAAGTTTATGGATCTCCTCGAGGTAATAGTTTCAGGGGTCATCTGGCTTCAATTGCTCTAGAAAATCTGGATTCTATGAGAATTTGAAGTTCTGTTCCACATTTTCCCTTTTTATCAGGATTCTTCTACTGAATTTCAAAGACATAATCAAGGAAATTCTTGAACTCAAAAGTTTCCAGATTAAAAGGCTCACTCAGTGCTCGGCACAATGTATAGAAATAGACCCACACCAAGATATATCATGAAATATTAGAACAATAGGACAAATAAGAAGCTCTTAAAAGCTTTCAGAGGGAAAAAGCAAGTCATACTCATAGTAATGTAAATACTAATGATTGATCTACACTATTACACTAGTAAAAGAATGGGGATCTGGGAAGTATCCATATACACAGTGGATGCAGAAAGAAGGAAAAAAATTCAAAGCTTCATCTTCCATTGGGAGGAATAAATATTCCATTGTTTTCTGGCTTCTATTAATGGTGTCAGAAGGTATGTTGACACACCGATACATGCTTCTGTGCAGGTAACATAGCTGTATTCTCTGGCCTTTTTTTTTTTTTCCTTCCACTTTTTATTGTAATTTGGTTTACAGACCAAAACAGTTTTCCATTCAGTAATTCATACACATTTTGTTTTGTAATATTAATTGTAATCCCCACTGTCCAACAGCACTGGCCCCTGCGTTTCCATTTCTACTTGTCCTTCCTTCCTATCCCTTCCTGCCTTCTGAGCTTTGTCCATGGGCAAATGCTGCCCTTCTGATCTTGCATTGTTAGTTGTTCTAGGGAGTGAGTATTTCCCCAGTGTTACCATTTACCTTATAGGCTTATCTGTTGTTTGGTTGAAAGTTGAGTAACAGGGGTGAGTGTGGTTCCAGGCTTAAAGAATGTTTAAGGTCATAGTCTTGTAGGATCCACCAGTCTCTATCACATTAGTAAGCCTCGTCTATTTTTGTGATTTTGAACTTTGTTCCACACTTTTCTCCCATATATTCAGGATTCCAATTGTGTTCCCTCTCAGAGCCACTGGCTGGTGATAAGCACCTGATCCAGTCTTCTAGTCTCAGGGTCCTGGAGGCTGTGGTTTTTGCCGTCCATTAATCTTTTGGACTAATTGTTTCCATGTGTCTTTGATTTTCTTCACTCTTTTTTTCTGTGTATGGGAAAAAACCAAAAGTTTCACCTTTACTCTCTGCACTTTTAAGCTTTACTCCTTGTCTTTAGGATTCTGCT
>NW_006921592.1:1082291-1083235 GCF_000298275.1 Orycteropus afer afer | reverse complement strand
CCAGATTAACATGCATGTGTGTACAAGTCTCCCCATCTCTGGCAGTCCTTCGACAAAAGAGAGACTTAAAAAGTCTGGAACCAAGAATAGAAGAATGTGCTTATTGGCAACAAAAACATCAAAAGCTGGTTTTCTTTTGAAAAAGGGCTTCAGACTCATTTTATCCAGCTTTAAAGAAAAAACAAGTATTAACAAATACATAAATCAAGGAGAGAGCAACCAAATAATAATTAACATGGGTAGTTTACAGCCAAATATTCCATGACCTGCAACTGACCTTGAGAAAATCATTTGAGCTCTTTAGTTTCCCTAACTCTGCAATGAAAATAATAACTTCCCACAGAGGTGTTAAGAAACTCTCTGAATTCACTGTTTTCAAGTAAATCCATGACATGTGAAACTCAGGGCAAATATTTTCCTTTCCAATTCTGTCCTTCTACAGATAAGAAGAATATCAAGTATAAGAAAAAATGATGTACTTGAATTGTGGTGTTGGCGAAGAATATTGATACACTATGGCCTGCCAGAGAACAAATCAGTCTCAGAAGAAATACAACCAGAACATTCCTCAGAAGTAAGAAAGGCGAGACTCTGTCTTGCTTCCTTTGGACGTGTCATCAGGAAAGACCAACATCCAGAAAAGGACATCATGTTTGGCAAAGTACAGTGTTAATAAAATGAGGGAAACCCTCAGTGAGATGGATACACATAGTAGCTTCAACAATAGGTTCAAATATATCAAAGATCATGAAGAGGACCAGGTAATGTTTTGTTCTAACTAGATGTCAACTAACAACAAAAGCAAACATGCTCTAAATAATAAAGTAGAAACTTTACATACAATGATTAGTTTTCTTTGTTACAGGTTTCAAGGGTTAAAACATATTGCACCCCAGCTGCAATGCAATTGTACCCTGTGTCTCTTGGGACTTGTTGGTGTCTGA
>NW_006921592.1:1079550-1080461 GCF_000298275.1 Orycteropus afer afer | reverse complement strand
ACAGACATATGTACACCTATGTTCATTGCAGCACAATTCATTATAGCAAAGAGATGGAAACAACCTAAATGCTCATCAACGGATGAGTGGATAACCAAATTATGGTACATTCACACAATGAAATATTACGCTACATTAAAGAGCAATGAGGGATACGCAAATCATCTCACAACGTGGATGAACCTGGAGGACATTATGCCGAGTGAAATAAGTCAATCGCAGAAAGACAAGTACTGTATGAGCCCATTACTGTAAAAAGACAAAGAAGGGTTTGCTTGGAAAAGGGAACTCATTTTGTAGGTTACCAGGATGGGGAGGGAAGGCGAGGGATTAATTTCGGGCTAGTTGGGGCCCACATGCTGATGTGGATAAGGAGAGGAACATACAGAAAGGTTCTGTGACCACCATGATAACATTAGGAAATGGGAGGACACTGAATTGTGCACATAATAGATGACAGATGCTAATACCAACCAATGTCCACAATACTACATTACCATTAACATCAAACATCAGGCTACAGATAAACACATAAACACCTGAGAGGATCAGATAGGGGTCAGTGAACAGGATGATACTCTAGACCAAGAATAGATTCAGCTGAGGCTAATCTTCTACAGACACCAGTGATGCAAAATACCTGCAATCCTTACAGAAACAATAGAAAACAGACACAGAGTAATCTCTCACAGACATCCAGACACTATGGAAGAGAGATCCAATAGAGTCTACCATCTCAGAACCATAGTACTGGGGGACACCAGACTCAGTTGGCATAACAAAATACATAAAAGCCTTGTTCTGCATCCTACATTGGTGAGTACTGGGGTCTTAAAAGCTTTCAAGTGGCCATCTAAGATGCAGCTAACCATCTCCTAGTGTCGGAAGCAAAGAAGAATGCAAAAGCAAAA
>NW_006921592.1:1073670-1078931 GCF_000298275.1 Orycteropus afer afer | reverse complement strand
GGGTTTGAACTGCCAGCCTTCTGGTTAGCAGTCAAATGCCTTAGGCGCTATGCTACCAGAGCTCCCGAATGTAAAACAAGCTCTTAAAAAATTAAAAATAATAATAATAATATTTTAAAAAATAAACATAATTTTAAAATATTCATCAGAAAGAAAAAATTAACAGTGCTAACTAGGTCTAACCTACTACAGTCCTGTGCCATATAATGTCCTTTGGGGTAACGTCCCACTGTATGTATCTGGGCTCCCAACCCCCATAAAACCTATTATATTAAAAATTCAGGGTACATACAATAGTTTGTGATAAAAAATGGCCACTACTTTGTAAAATGCATCAAAACATTATTATTATTATTATTATTATTGTATTTTTATGTTAAAGATGTTTTACTGTATCTGGAGGGGTTTCTTTAATGTTTTTTATCCATAGAAAAGTACACTGTATACTGTATACTAAGACAAATATTTTACTGACTGATGTTAAACACAAACTACACCTTACTATATTCTGTTTTACATACAAATTCAGCTTTAAAACAGATTTAGGAATGGAACTTGTTGGTAATCCAAGGATTGCCTGTATATAATATGGTGGTTACACAACATGCAAATCACATAATGTCCTATTTCACAGAATGTATCGTGGGTGTAAAGCAACACATGATTGTACATCCTTTTTATAGTTACATGGCTTTTTTATTATATTACTCTGTTGAAGGAAAATTTGTTTTACGTTGATGGCAAACCAAAACAAATCCAGCCTTTGTGGTGGAGGAAAAATGCTGTATTTCTTGAGCAAAATTACATTATAATGTGCTGACAAATTCAAAACAACTGTTTTGAGTAACGAACGCATAGGGAAACTCCAGACCAAAGGGACTAGGAACAAAAATGACAGAAAAAAAATACCTTGATTATTTTTTCCTAAAAACTGAGCTTAAGTTCCAAGTACTTTTCATTCAACAGTTCCAAAAATCTTTCAACAGCGTCGCTCCAAAAGTGAAACAGAGGAAACAAAGAGATATATTAATGCCAGTTTGTTCCTGTTAGACATATCTGGTTAATTTTCATGATTAACTAGTCTTCATTCATTAAACCCAATGGCCTCCTGGCCAGACTGGAAATAGGGTTGTGGACTAGGGGCCAGCAGCTGTAGTGGTAATGTTATTCTACTATAATTATACAAGCATGGGGTCTGGTGGCAGACTGCCTGGGTTCCAATCCCAGCTCCACCACTGCACAGCTTTGTGACTCAAAGAAAGTTACTTAACCTCTCTGAACCTCAGTTTCTTGTGCAACTGAGAGATGGTTATTTGTGATGTGAGCATGAAATGAAATGAGTTGTGTAAAGCACTTAGCACAGGCCTCGTACAAAACAAACCTCAATAAATGTTATCTTCCTACTTTTACTCTAAGCTTGAATGATTTAATAGCTCTCAGAGTATATAATACAATTTATTATTAAAAAATTATGCAGGCAGACCAAAACCGAAAAACCCAGTTGTTCTTATGCCAACTCTGACTCATATGATGACCCCATGTGTGTCGTCAGAAGAGAACTATGCTCCATAAAATGGCTAATATTTGAAAGTTGATCACTACATCTTTCTTGTGAGATGCCTCTGCGTGAACTTGAACTTTCAAGCTTTCCATTAGCAGCGGAGCAGATTAACTGTTTATACCACTTGGAGACTCCACTTAGGCCAGGGGTGCTCTTATAGGCAAATTTAAAAGTAAGTAGAATTCAATGATTTCTCCTGGGTGCCTAAGCTACTTCCTTGTGTAAATTATAAGCACAAGGAACCATGCAATTCCAGAATGAGAAAGAAGAGAAGCCCCAGTATGGTCCTTAACCCCTGGCAAAGAAGCTTCAGAGAGGGAGAAACCATGGCAAAGTCCAAAGAGCTTGGATCTGGAATCAGAAATCCTAGATTCAGTCCTCAGCTTGGTCACAAACTTGGGTATTTATTGGACCTCTCTGAGCACTGGTGAGATGAAGGGTATAAAATCACCTAGACATAACAACTGCTCAATAAATGTTCATTGAATACATTTTTTTCCCTCCATCTTCACAACAACCTATTTTGTAAATGTTATCCTTGTTTTCAAATGAGCAGACCAGCTCCTGAAAAGGTGACTACCCTGTCCAAGGCTGCACAGTGAGTAAAGGACTGGTTTTCTGGCTCCAACGTGGTTGTTAGTTACTGTCAAGTCAGCTTTGGCTCATGGTGACCTTATGTACAACAGAACAAAATGTTGCTTGGTCTATTGTGATCCATAAGGTTTTCATTGGCTAAGTTTTGGAAGTAGATCACCAGGACTTTCTTTCTAGTCTCTCTTAGTCTGGAAGCTCTGCTGAAACCTATCCACCACGGGTGACCCTGCTAGTTTGTGAAATACTGGTGCCATTGCTTCCAACATCATAGCAACTCAAACGCCACCACAGTAATGACAGAAGGGTGATTCTCTGGCTCTTACGTTGGAGCCATTTCAATCACATCAATTTGTCTTCTCTTCCATACAGGATTTTAGCAAATTCTGTTTGTTTTTCACTACATTATATCACAGTACCAAACTAAACTGCCATGTATTCCATGAATTTGCAAAACAAAATACTAGCTGGTGAGGGGAGAGGATGAGGCAATAAAAGTGCAGTGTGGGTAAGAAGGAAGTCTAAGAAACATTCACAAACTCCAAAAGGCCTCAAATCATCCACCTTAAATCTGGATGTTGGAGAAAGATTTACAGAAATAATGAAAGCTTTATATTAAGCCCTAAGGGATAGTGGAGAAACCTTCTTAAATTAAGGATCTTCCCGATGAAAAGTGGGTATTGCTGCAAAAACAGACATCTAATTATAGCATCTCAGAGCCTTTCCTGCCCACTTGAGAATCTCAGGATGGGTCTGTGAGACATGGAGCCTTCGGGGGCTAAATACTCATAGCTCAATCATTTGCAGGATTCCAGAAAAACAGACTTTTTGAATAATTGAAAGGCGTTTAGGTTAATGAAAAAGATGGAGTGTCTCACCTTTTCACTAACCTCAGACATTTGTTTAAGGTTAAAGTGATCTTCACCCATTTTCAAGAATCGAGAAAAAATGCAAATGGTTCTTAAACACATGAAAGAAATGCTCAATTCATTCATAAAAAGATGCACATTAAAGAACAGAATTTAAACTGTATGTTTCCTTAGCAAAGATAAAAACTGAGAACAGGGGTGGGGAATAAAAACAGAGTTTTATTCCAGGCACAGAGTGTATCCCAGTTTTGTGAGGGGTGGGGCAAAGGGCCCTTTCATGCATTTGCACTCTCTATGGAGGGCAGTGTCACTGTGTGTCTATCAAAACATGCAATGCCCATAGCTTTTTACCCACAATTCTACTGGTAGGAACTTATCACACATATGCTTACATATATCTGAAATGATCTAAGTCCAAAGTTATTCATAACAGTGTTGTTGCACATTAAATGATTGGAAATAACCTAAATATCCATTGATATTTAAGTGCGGTTAAGTACATTACAGTACATCCATATAATAGAATCCTGCAAATGTATTTTTTTAGTAAAAGGAATGAAGATGCCTTTTATGGACTGACTTGAACAATCTCCATGAAATATTGTTCAAGGTTCAGAACACTGCATATACAGGAAGAAATGTTTAAATAGGAAATATTTAAATGTTAAATGTTTCACAAGAAACTGGCAACATTGGCTGCATTGGGAACAGTGAATTGGGTAGTTGAGGAAATATGAGGAAGAGTGTGGTGGTTTTGAAGCATAGTGGCAAATTCTTTGACTTTTCTCCTCTGGCTAGGTGAAGTCTAGGTGGACCCATCCCTTGGGTCCTGGTGGGCCTTTGCAACTGCCTTAACGCCTAAAATGCAATGGAAATAGTGCTGCATGATGTCCAAGGCATGAAGCTTCTGCAAGTTTTTTTTAAACAATCACTCCAGGACCCTTCAGCTGCCCTTTAATAAGTTCTGCTACCCTGAGGCCACTGTAGAGAGTTCACAGAAGAAAGGACAAGACAGAGATGACCAAGGAGCCCCAGCTGTGCCAGTCCCAACTATTTGAGGCTTTCCAGCTCAGGCACCAGATATGCGAGTGAAAAAGGCTTTGAGACGGCCCACCCCAGTTACCATTAGACAGTAATTGCCTGACAAGGCCTAAGAGAGAACTGACCATCTGAGTGAGAACTGACCATCTAAGCCATCAGTCCTTAAAAAAAAAAAAAAAAAAAACTCACTGCCGTCGAGTCAAATCCGACTCATAGGGACCCTTCCTTGGGTTTCTGAGGCAGTATCTCTACTGAAGTAGATTGCCCAGTCTTCCTTCCAAGGAGTGGCTGGTGGGTTTGAACCGCCAGCCTTCTGGTTACCAGTCATACACCTTAGGCACTATGCCAATCCCTAGCTTCATTAATAAATAGTCATTATTATGTTAAGCTACTGTTATGGTGTAGGTTTGTTACACAGCAGTAGATCATTGGAACAGAGACTCTTCTCTATACACCATTTATACATTCTGAATTTTTAATCACATTAACATATTACCTTTTAAAAATGTAAACAAAACTAAAACCCCCCAAAATCCCTGGCTTAAGCTTTCAGCTATACTTAATCCTTAAAATGGTTTGAGAAGAGAATTGAGCCAAATGTCTTTGGCTTGAATACCCTCTAGGATGTACTGATAAGGGGAAGCTGGTGTGAATTGAGGGAAGCTGGGAAGCTTCCCTCACCTCACAAACATTCTGCTTCCTCACCACTGGAAATTAATTACTTGGCCAATAACATATGGAAATGTACTCAATTACTTGCTAATTGTAAAGTGAGAAAAGTACTTTCACAATAGAGGGACAGGCCTTCACTACCACAACCAAGCATCACACACAGAGGGATATGATGGGGTGGTTAATTTTATGTGTCAATTGGCTAGGCCATGGTGCCTAGTTGTTTGGTCAAGCACTAGTCTAGAGGCTGGCATGAAGTATCTACATATGATTAGCATATAAAACAGCTGACCTTAAGTCAAGATGATTATCCTCCATAATATGAGTGATTCTCATTCAATCAGTTGAAGGCCGTTAGAGAGAAACTAGGGGTTTTCTGAGGAAGGATTCTGCCTCCAGACTATAAATTGGCATTCTGTCTTTTTTTTTTTTTTTTTCTCCTTCAGAGCCTGACCTATCAATTTGGGATATAAGACTGCAAGAATTTCCAGCTTGTCATCTGACTTATGGATTTTGGACTCGTTAGC
>NW_006921592.1:1072084-1072710 GCF_000298275.1 Orycteropus afer afer | reverse complement strand
AGGCTGTTAATGAATCTTCCTTCATTCCTGATGCTGTGTTCTTCTTCATATACTCCAGCTTCTTGGATTATTTGCTCAGCATACAGATTGAATAAATATGGTTAAAAAATAAATAAATAAATACAACCCTGACACACACCTTTCCTGATTTTAAGCCATTCAGTATACCCTTGTTCTGTCAAACAACTGCTTCTTTTTCTGTGAACAGGTTCCTCATGAGCACAATTAAGTCTTCTGGAATCCTCACTCTTCACAATGTTATCCATAATTTGTTATGATGCACATGGTCAAATGCCTTTGCATAGTTAGTAGTACACAGGCAATCATCTTTCTGGTATTCTCTGCTTTCAGGCAAGATCTGTCTGACATCAGCAAGAATATCTCTCATTCCAAGTCCTGTTATGAATCTGGCTTGAATTTCTGACAGTTCCCTGTTGATGTACTGCTGTAACCATTTTTTAATTATCTTCAGCAACATTTTACTTGTGTGTGACATTAATTATATAGTTCAGTAGTTTTCCACATTCTGTTGGATCATCTTTCTTTGGCATAAACACAAATATGGATCTCTTTAGTTGGATTGCCAGGTGGCTGTCTTCCAAATTTATTGGCATAGATGAATGAGT
>NW_006921592.1:1066346-1071504 GCF_000298275.1 Orycteropus afer afer | reverse complement strand
TTGGAAGGAAGATGGGGCAATCTACTTCCGTAGTGATACTACCTTGGAAACCCAAGAAGGGGTCGCTATGAGTCAGGGCTGACTCAACGGCACATAATAACAACAACAACTCAGTTCTGGAGTAGGCCAGAGATTTCTGAAAGGCCTCAGATCTTCACAGAATAGAAATGCTTTTACAGTCCCCCGAAGGATGAGTAAAATTTTCCTTCTGTCAAATGATCTAAAATCCACACATTCAGTAATTCACACTTGTCTTCATTTACACTACAGTGCATCATGCCACTGTGTAGAAGAGCTAGGGGCACCCTTACATTACCCTCTAGCACCTTCCTTCTACATCTATTCAAGAACGATTGAAGATTAGAATTTCGTTCTGTCCATAGGTTCGCAAACACTGACAGACTGTTTTCCTAGGCCCAGCTCAATTCATAAATTATCCCCAGGGTTTTGAGTCATCTCACTATTCAGGTCCAACTAGCACTTTAAAAGTTATTGAGGTGTCTTTCTTTGGGGAAATGTCACCTAGAATGCTCTTGGCATGAGGAAAAGTTAGTTTGTAGTTATATTATGACATTCTATCTCTTAAAACTGAGTTTCCCTCTTTGCTTTGGCCATTAGGAAGCTTGGAGACAAACTGGCAACCTGACTACAGTAACTAAACAGGACCATGTGGTTGGCACCTCTGTATGCACCCTTTCCTGTTGCTTTGAATGTCTTACCTTTATGTGACTACCTGACAATTCATCTTATTAATATGGCATGTATTTTAGATATTATTTCAGGTCTTGTCTGCATGAGAAGGGCAGCTATATTTTTAGAATTCTCAAATTGTGAGTAGTACCCTCAAAGAGTTCATCTTCTTCCTGCCTCTACTCACCAAAGACTTTATTTACTTCCAGAGAATTTACTCACTGGCTGATCTAGAATATTGTTTCCAATTATCAGACACCAGAGAGATGGTTTCCTGGGGGGAAAAGAGCACCTTAATAACGCTTTTCTTGAGAAAAAAATCATTCATATGTATTCACTAGAGCAAATGGCCCATCTAGCACTAGCTAAGGACGCTTGAAGTAGAGTGGCTGTTAGAGGCCAAGGGAAATTCTGAAATCAGCGAGTTGGAGCAGCTCCAGCCAGCCAGCCCAACTGGACTGCCCCCAGGACCACTTCTAACATAGGCTTGCAGGAGACAAACTGTGGCAGTGGAAAGAACTGGAAGGTTAGGATACCATAATGAGAATAATAAAACAAAATCAAAACAAACCCAATAACCCCGTAGAATCTAAACAAGAAGGCTGTTTTTAGGAAAACTTTTTAATCTGGACAACTCACTCCACAATTCCTGCTGAGACCAGCATGAAATTCCAAACAGTCCTAGTGATCAGATACTTATCTGAAATAGCTCATGAAAATAAGGAGGACATCAAATAACAGTGTTATGTACACCAATATAGACATAAGCACACAAACTTCTTATATAGTTACCCATACATCCATTGTATACACACAGCTCTACATTGTCATAGTACTCTCACTATCTTAACCCTTTTAACTCTTCCAAGAAGTATGTTTTAGGTTTTATAACTTCTATTTTCTGGAGCTATAGAAATTAACTAACTCGCCCAGTGCACACAGAATGTCAGCTGTTGAATGTGGCTTCTATTCTAGGTCTCAGTAACTCTGTACATCTTGCAATTTCCACTCTGCCATGAGTTTAGGAGGAGTAGGTAGAATGAAGATTTGGAGGTTCCTTAGAGGTCACTGAGGAGAGAGGTGTTTGCAAAAGTATACTTTGCTGGAATAAAAGCAATAAATCCTTCACCTTCTTTTCTTTCTTGTTATTGTTGTTAGCTGCCTGCAATCTGGCCCCTAACTCATGGAGGCCTCATGTATAGCAGAATGAAAACCTGCCTGGTCTTACATCATCCCATGATTGGTTGTGATCCATAGGGTTTTCATTGGCTGACTTTCAAAGCAGATCACCAGGCCTTTCTTCCTAGTCTGTCTTGGTCTAGGCATTCCACTGAAACCTGCTCAGCGTCACAGGAACACATGCACCTCCATGGACAGATGGGTGAGGGCTGCACATGAGGTCGTTGGCCAGGAATTGAGCCTGGGTCTCCTGAATGAAAAACAAGATTTCTACCCTTGAACCACCACTGCATAGTCTTTTCTTTCTTACTGAAACCTATTTACAATATTGAAAGAAACTTTACATGGTCTCAGTTTGATGCTCATCTGACAAGGTCTATTTTGCTACTTATTTAGCTAGTCTGAAAAGGCTTCTTGTCTGAGTCAGAGGCCTTGTCTGCATGATGCCACATCAGGAGGAAAAGTTTAAAACTCACTCAAATATACAAGATTTTAGTGATGTGATCATAAACCTCTGGGTTTTGGGAAACATCTGGAGGTCTGACATTGAGAGACAGTCTGAACCTCAATTGCTATTTTGCTTGGTGCATACCCTGTGTGAATCATAAGACAGCTAAAAATAAGGAGTAATAGAAGGCAAGGAAACCCAACCCTGAGTAAAGCTCAAACTTTCTCCATCATCAGTTACAATAGGAATGGGGCTCCATGGCCCTCCATTAGGACCCAAAGTTTAGGTTTGAGACTAAAGTACTACTGAAGTCAGAGGTGCTACTAAAACAAAGGTGAGAGGGGAGAGTTGAAGTTTAATAGTGAGAAGAAAAGGATGAACCCTGCTCAGAAGAGCAGAGATGAGGGAGCAGTGGTGTGTGAAGTCAAGAGTTCAGACTTAAGAAATAGATGAACAGCAAAAGCAGATAGGGATCAAAGCTAGGAGGATATCAGTCTAGAAGAAACATAACCAGAATTCTTAGAAATGAGGATGATGAAACTTTGACTTGCTTACATTGGACACATCATCAGAAAAGACCAATCAATCACTAGAAAACGACCTTATATTTGGTAAAGCAGAGGGCCGACAAAAACGAGGGAAACCCTCAATGAGATGGAGTGAACACAATAGCCACAGCAATAGGCTCAAACCTACCGACAGTCATGAAAACGGTGCAGAATTAGGCAACCTTTTATTAAGGTGACACATACAGTGGCCATGAGTTAGGTCTGAGTCAGTGGAGACTAACAACAACAATGGTAGGCAGAGGATGAACTTGGCTGGAGAAGACATTGCCTATTATTTACTGAAGGACTGGATTGTGATTTTGTTCATTTGAGTTGAGGAACCAAGAGGCCCAAGTACACTTAATACTCATGCTAAAAAATAGTCAAAGGGCGGAAACTACCCAAGTGCCTGTCAACAGACAGAGGGATAAACAAAATGTGGTATATACATACAATGGAATACCATTCAGCCATATTTGTGTTGTTGTGCTATGGAGTCAGACCCGACTCATAGTGACCCTCCTTGGGTTTCCGAGGCAGTATCACTACAGAAGTAGATTGCCCAACCGTCCTTATAGAGAAATGAAATCCTAATATGTGCTACCACATGGCTAAACCTTGAGAACATCATACTAAGTAAAAAAGCCAGAGACAAAAGCACAAATTTTGATTCCACTTATGAACCATCTAAAAAAAAAAAAAAAAAAAACCAAACTCACTGCCGTCGAGTCAATCCCAACTTATAGCGACCTCTCCTTAGGTTTCTGAGGCAGTATCACTATGGAAGTAAATTGCCCAACCTTCCTTCCAAGGAGTGGCTGGTGAATTTAAACCACCAACCTTCTGGTTAGCAGTCAAATGCCTTAGGCGCTATGCTACCAGAGCTAAAATGGGTAAATCCACTAAGACAAAAGAAGATTAATGGCTACTGAGGATAGAGGGAGGAGGAAACAGTGACTTTTAGGGAAAAAAAAAATTAATTATCTGCTGCCAAAATAAAGGAAAGAAAGAGTAGAAAAGTCAACAAACTGGAAACACTCACTGTAATTAAAGTCATAATAGAAAACAAAACAAACAAACAAACAAAACTTACTGCCATCAAGTCATTTCCGACTCATAGCGACCCCTCCTTGGGTTTCTGAACTGGTATCTCTACAGAAGTAGATTGCCCAACCTTCCTTCTGAGGAGCAGCTGGTGAGTTTGAACCGCCAGCCTTCTGGTTAGCAGTTGCATTGTGGTAAATTACCTGGTATGGCTTTTGTAGCCATAAGTCTTTGTAAACTCCATAGTGGAATTTGCTGTGAGAAACAGTAGCTCCTGATTGTTAAAATCATCCATCTGGGGTATTTCTGTTGGGAGCAGCACAAAGTAATGTTCTGGGAAGTTCACTCTCTCTCAGGTGCTCAGAATTCTGATGTTATGATTGGTTACTTTGGCCACTCTGCCAGGCTCAAAAGGAGGCCTCCTAGAGGCAGAAGTCTCTCTGACCGCTGGCTGGGAAGAACATGTTGCTGAAAGAGACATGCGCTCGTGAGAGACACACGCTGCTACGAGAGACACGCATTGCTGAGTGAGACACCGAGGGACACACACTGCTAGGAGAGAGACTGTAAGAGACTGTTGGCTGAGAGACGGCAGGCTGAGAGAGACTGAGCGTTTTTCCTGAACTTGAATTGTAGCCTGGTGCTTCCCTAATAAACCTCATAATCTGTGAGTTCTGTGTGGCCACTGCAGCAAATTATCGAAGCCAGCAGAGAGGCGGTGGGTGCTGCGGGAAGAATAGTTGGTGTCAGGGTTGGCAAAAGGGCTAGAGGGAGGCAGCATGTCTGGCCTGGCAGGATTAGGCCTTTGGCTACTGATGGTGATTCCATCTTCCTCTAGTGCAGTTAGAGAAAGTCAGAAGATGTGCCCAAGGCCATCATGGGCAAACAAACATTTACCACACTTAGAGAAAATAGAGGATTAATGAAAAAAATAAGAAATTAAGAAAAAAAAATAATTGAGTTGATGTTAGTAATGCTTTACTTCTGGCTTTTTTTCTTAAGTGGGAATGAGAAGTGAGTGGAAGATGACATATGTAAGATGAGAAAAGGGCAGTGAAGATGATGGGGCAATGTTTAAGCATTTGGCTGCTAACCAAAAAGTTGACAGGTCAAACTCACCAGCCACTTTGTGGGAGAAAAGACTTGGCAGTCTGTTCCTGTGAAGATTACAGCCTAGAAAACGCTATGGGACAGTTCTACTCTGCCCTAGAGGTCAGAATCGACTCAGTGGCACACAACAATAATATCT